>NC_057797.1:137959737-138298563 GCF_018294505.1 Triticum aestivum | reverse complement strand
GCAATGCTCACTGTTCATCCAAAGGCAACATCAATCGGCTTCAGTTAGCAGCAGTAGCGAAGGAATCGCTCGATCGGGTTCAGTTAATAGCCATCGATCGATCGCTCGGGTTCAGTAACGCGTAGCCTGCAGTGCAATCGCTCGGGTTCAGTTAGAGCCCAACGCCTCGCTCGGGTTCAGTTAGAGCCAACGCCTCGCACACACGCGCGTACGTGTACGAGAGAAACGCGCATCGCTCGGCCCCCGACCTCCCACCGTAACCGGGAACTCCCCGAAATTTTCCTCGCCCTCACTTCTACCACGGTTTTTTCCGTCATGGACGGCCCAAAGAATTTCATGCAGCTGCGTCTCCGGCCCGCCCAGGACAAAAAGCTCATTTTCTGTCATGATTTTTTTGTCATAGAAGTAGGAGCCCACCACATCTATGATGATATCGGGTTTTGTCACAATTATCGTCATAGAAGTGTCATATGTATGACAGAAAAAAATTTCGTTCGGCCCAAAATGTCACGGATGTGTCTTTTTTGTAGTGCAAGTTCTTTTCCATAAGCATGTATGACTATATTCGGAATACATGCCTACATTATATCAATGAACTGGAGCTAGTTCTATGTCACCCTAGGTTATGACTGTTACATGATGAACCGCATCCGGCATAATTCTCTATCACCGATCCATTGCCTACGAGCTTTCCATATATTGTTCTTCGCTTATTTACTTTTCCATTGCTATTACTATCATCACTACAAAATACCAAAACATTACTTTTACTACTGTTACCTTTTGCTACCATTATCACTACTATCATATTACTTTGCTACTAAACACTTTGCTGCAGATATTAAGTTTCTAGGTGTGGTTGAATTGACAACTCGGCTGCTAATACTTGATAATATTCTTTGGCTCCCCTTGTGTCGAATCAAAAAATTTGGGTTGAATACTCCACCCTCGAAAACTGTTGTGATCCCCTATACTTGTGGGTTATCATTCTCCTTCTTCCTGGATTTCACAATGATATCATCCACATAAGCATGAACATTGCTCCCAATTTGGTTGTGGAGGCAATTCTGAATACAACGCTGAGAAATCGCCTGGGCACTCTTGAGGCCAAAAGGGATAGACATGTAGCAGAAGGCTCCAAAAGGAGTGATAAAGGCTGTCTTTTCCTGGTCCTTAACTGCCATCTTGATCTGATGAGAACCAAAATAAGCATCTAAAAACTCAAATGGTCGCAACCCGCCGTAGCATCAATGATCTGATCCATACGAGGGAGAGCAAAAGGATCAGCCGGACGGGCCTTGTTAAGGTCTGTATAATCCACACACATGTGCCAAGTGCCATTTTTCTTAAGTACCAGCACCGGGTTAGCCAAACATTCAGGATGAAAAACTTTGATAATATACCCAGCCGCCAAGAGCCGGGCCACTTCTTCACCAATGGCATTGTGCCTCTCCTCATTAAAATGACGAAGGAATTGCTTGACCGGCTTAAACTTTGGATCAACATTAAGAGTGTGCTCAGCAACTTCCCTGGATACACCTGGCATGTCTGAAGGCTTCCATGCAAAGATATCCCGGTTCTCAAGGATGAACTCGATGAGTGCGCTTTCCTATTTTGGATCCATATTGGCACTGATACTGAACTGTTTGGATGAGTCGCGAGGAAGAAAATCAACTTGTTTGGTATCATCTGCCGGCTTAAACTTCAACAAGGGGTCATGCTTCATGGTTGGCTTTTTTAAGCGGGTCATATCCGTCGGGTCAACATTATCCTTATAGAATTTCAACTCTTTTGTTGCACAAACAGACTCAGCATAACCAGCATCGCCCTCTTCACACTCCAAAGCTATCTTCTTGTCACCATGCACCGTGATGGTACCCTTACGACCTGACATTTTAAGCTGCAAATAAACATAGCAAGGTCATGCCATAAACTTAGCATAAGTCAGTCGTCCAAACAAGGCGTGATAAGGGCTCTTGATCTTGACCACTTCATAAGTCAATGTTTCGGCCCTGTAGTCATGATCATTGCCAAAAGCGACCTCCAAGGCTATCTTACCCACCGGATATGCCGACTTACCACGCACCACCCCATGAAAAACAGTAGAAGATGGCTTAAGATCTTTGCCAGTCAAATTCATACGGTGAAAAGTATCATAGGAAAGGATATTGATACTACTGCCTCCATCCATAAGCACCTTCGTGAACTTGTATCCTCCAACCTGAGGTGCAACGACCAAAGCCAGCTGACCTGGATTGTCGACCCAGGGCGGGTGATCCTCGCGGCTCGAGACAATAGGCTGCTCTGACCATCACAAATATCGAGGGGCTGCCAGCTCAACCGCGTTTACCGCTCATTTATGAATCTTCTGGTCTCGCTTACACAAGCTCGTGGTAAACACATGATATTGACCACTATTCAGCTACTTTGGATTACTCTGATAGCCGGACTACTACTACTGATTTCCTTGATTAGATTGCTGATTAAAATTGCCTTGATTGCCTTGGCCCTAAAAACCAGAGTATGAGCCGCCGCCTCCAAAACCAGGCCCATGAGAGCCGGATCCTGACCCGCCATGCGGGCCATGATTGTTCTAGAAAAACCTGGAATTTCTATACTCCCTCATGATGAAGCAATCTTTCCATAGATGATTGGCCGGCTTCTCTTGCGAACCGTGCTTTGGGCAAGGCTGATTCATTATCGCCTCAAGGCTGATTCACCCAAGACTCCATGGGTGTTAGAATCATCACAATGTAATCTAGATTATTGACTCTAGTGCAAGTGGGAGACTGAAGGAAATATGCCCTAGAGGCAATAATAAAGTTGTTATTTATATTTCCTTATATCATGATAAATGCTTATTATTCATGCTAGAATTGTACTAACTGGAAACTTAGTACATGTGTGAATACATAAACAAACAGAGTGTCACTAGTATGCCTCTACTTGACTAGCTCGTTAATCAAAGATGGTTAAGTTTCCTAGCCATGGACAAAGAGTTGTCATTTGATAAACGGGATCACATCATTAGAGAATGATGTGATTGACTTGACCCATCCATTAGCTTAGCACGATGATTGTTTAGTTTACTGCTATTGCTTTCTCCATAACTTATACATGTTCTAATGACTATGAGATTATGCAACTCCTGAATACCGGAGGAACACTTAGTGTGCTATCAAACGTCACAACATAACTGGGTGACTATAAAGATGCTCTACAGGTGTCTCCGATGGTGTTTGTTGAGTTGGCATAGATCGAGATTAGGATTTGTCACTCCGTATATCGGAGAGGTATCTCTGGGCCCTCTCAATAATGCACATCACTATAAGCCTTGCAAGCAATGTGGATAATGGGTTAATTATGGGATGTTGCATTACGGAATGAGTAAAGAGACTTGTCGGTAACGATATTGAACTAGGTATTGAGATACCGACGATCGAATCTCGGGCAAGTAACATACCGATGACAAAGGGAACAACGTATGTTGTTATGTGGTTCGACTGATAAAGATCTTCGTAGAATATGTAGGAGACAATATGGGCATCCAGGTTCCGCTATTGGTCATTGACCAGAGAGGTGTCTCGGTCATGTCTACATAGTTCTCGAACCCGTAGGGTCCGCACGCTTAACGTTCATTGATGATATAGTACTATGGGCCAGTTCTTTTGGGCGATTCTACCAGAATCGTCCCTCTCCCCAGCTTCTCCCAGAATCACCACTCCATATGTTTTTACAATCCTAGCTAATTAGACCTTAACTAGATAGGATTGTAAAAAAATATAAAGTGGCGATTCTGGGAGAAGCTGGGGAGGGGGCGATTCTGAGAGAATCGCTGAAAAGAACTGGACCTATATGAGTTATGTATGTTGGTGACTGAATGTTGTTCGGAGTCCCGGATGAGATCACGGACATGACGAGGAACTCCGGAATGGTCCGAAGATAAAGATTGATATATGGGGTAATAGTGTTTGGTCTCCGGAAGGGTTCCAGAATTCACCGGAAGGGGTTCCGGATGTTTCCCAAAATGTTTGGGTACAAGAACACTTTATTTGGGCCAAAGGGGAAAGCCCACAAGGTTTTTGGAAAGAGCAAAAGGAAGTTTTGCAGAGTCCAGGGGCCAGACGCCAGGGTCCCCCGCGTCTGGGTCCAGACGCCGGGAACCCTAGCGTTTGGTCCTGGAGTCCGAGAAGGCTCTTGCCTTTCGGGTGAAACCAACTTTGTGTAGGCTTTTACTCCAAGTTTCAACCCCAAGGCTCAACATATAAATAAAGGGGTAGGGCTAGCACCCAAGACACATCAAGAAACACCAAGCCGTGTCCCCTCTAGTTTATCCTCCGTCATAGTTTTGGTAGTGCTTAGGCGAAGCCCTGCGGAGATTGTTCTTCACCAACACCGTCATCACATCGTCGTGCTGCCGGAACTCATCTACTACTTCGCCCCTCTTGCTGGATCAAGAAGGCGTGGACGTCATCGAGCTGAACGTGTGCTAAACGCGGAGGTGCCATATGTTTGGTACTTGATCGGGACGGATCGTGAAGGTGTACGACTACATAAACCGCGTTGATAAACGCTTCCACTTTCGGTCTACGAGGGTACGTAGACACACTCTCCCCTCTCATTGCTATGCATCACCATGATAGATCTTGCGTGTGCGTAGGAATTTTTTTGAAATTACTGCGTTCCCCAACAGTGGCATCCGAGCCAGGTCTATGCGTATATGTTATATGCACGAGTAGAACACAAAGGAGTTGTGGGCGTGGGTATATACATATTGCTTGCCATCACTAGTTGATTCTTGATTCAGCGGTATTGTTGGATGAAGCGGCTCAGACCGACATTACGCGTACGCTTACGCGAGACTGGTTCTACCGACGTGCTTCGCACACAGGTGGCTGGTGGGTGTCAGTTTCTCCAACTTTAGTTGAATCGGATTCAATGAACAGGGTTCTTTCTGAAGATCAAAAAGAAATCACTATACCGCGTTGTGGTTTTTGATGCGTAGGTAAGAACGGTTCTTGCTCAGCCCATAGCAGCCACGTAAAACTTGCAACAACAAAGTAGAGGACGTCTAACTTGTTTTTGCAGGGCATGTTGTGATGTGATATGGTCAAGACATGATGCTAAATTTTATTGTATGAGATGATCATGTTTTGTAACAGAGTTATCGACAACTGGTAGGAGCCATATGGTTGTCGCTTTATTGTATGAAATGCAATCGTCATGTAATTGCTTTACTTTATCACTAAGCGGTAGCGATAGTCGTAGAAGCAATAGTTGGCGAGATGACAACGATGCTTCGATGGAGATCAAGGTGTCAAGCCGGTGACGATGGTGATCATGATGGTGCTTTGGAGATGGAGATCAAAGGCACAAGATGATGATGGCCACATCATATCACTTATATTGATTGCATGTGATGTTTATCCTTTATGCATCTTATTTTGCTTAGTTCGGCGACAGCATTATAAGATGACCTCTCACTAAATTTCAAGGTATAAGTTTTCTCCCTGAGTATGCACCGTTGCTACAGTTCGTCGTGCCGAGACACCACGTGATGATCAGGTGAGATAAGCTCTACATTCACATACAACGGGTGCAAGCCAGTTTTGCACACACAGATACTTGGGTTAAACTTGACGAGCCTAGCATATGCAGATATGGACTCGGAACACTAAGATCGAAAGGTCGAGCGTGAATCATATAGCAGATATGATCAACATAGTGATGTTCACCATTGAAAACTATTCCATCTCACGTGATTATCAGACATGGTTTAGTTGATATGGATCATGTGATCACTTAGATGATTAGAGATATGTCTATCTAAGTGTGAGTTCTTAAGTAATTTTATTAATTGAACTTTAATTTATCATGAACTTAGTACCTGATAGTATTTTTCATATCTATGTTGTTGTAGATAGATGGGCCGTGCTGTTGTTCCATTGAATTTTAATGCGTTCCTAGAGAAAGCTAAGTTGAAAGATGATGGTAACAACTACAGGGAATGGGTCCATAACTTGAGGATTATACTCATTGTTGCATAGAAGAATTACATCCTGGAAGCACCGCTAGGTGACAAACCCGCTGCAGGAGCAACACCAGATGTTATGAACACTTGGCAGAGCAAAGCTGATGACTACTCGATAGTTCAGTGTGCCAAGCTTTACGGCTTAGAACTGGGACTTCAACGATGTTTTGAACGTCATGGAGTATATGAGATGTTCCAGGAGTTGAAGTTAATATTTCAAGCAAATGCCTGGATTGAGAGATATGAAGTCTCCAATAAGTTCTACAGCTGCAAAACGTAGGAGAATAGTTCTATCAGTGAACATATACTCAGAATGTCTGGGTACCACAACCACTTGACTCAGCTGGGAGTTAATCTTCTTGATGATAGTGTCATTGACAGAGTTCTTCAATCACTGCCACCAAGCTACAAGAGCTTCGTGATGAACTATAATATGCAAGGGATGGATCAAACGATTCCCGATCTCTTCGCAATGCTAAAGGCTGCGGAGGTAGAAATCAAGAAGGAGCATCAAGTGTTGATGGTCAACAAGACCACCAGTTTCAAGAAAAAGGGTAACGGTAAGAAGGGGGACTTCAAGAAGAATGGCAAGCAAGTTGCTGCTCAAGTGAAGAAGCCCAAGTCTGGACCTAAGTCTGAGACTAAGTGCTTCTACTGTAAAGGGACTGTTCACTGGAAGCGGAACTGCCCCAAGTATTTGGCGGAGAAGAAGGATGGCAAAGTGAAAGGTATATTTGATATACATGTTATTGATGTGTACCTTACTAATGCTCGCAGTAGCGCCTGGGTATTTGATACTGGTTCAGTTGCTATTATTTGCAACTCAAAACAGGGGCTACAGATTAAGCGAAGATTGGCTAAGGATGAGGTGACGATGCGCGTGGGAAATGGTTCCAAAGTCGATGTGATCACCGTCGGCACGCTACCTCTACATCTACCTTCGGGATTAGTATTAGACCTAAATAATTGTTATTTGGTGCCAGCTGTCGGTGTCAAAACCGGCGGATTTCAGGTAGGGGGTCCCGAACTGTGCATCAAGGCCGGATGGTAGCAGGAGACAAGGGACACTATGTTTTTTACCCAGGTTCGGGCCCTCTCGATGGAGGTAATAACCTACTCCTGCTTGATTAATATTGATGATATGGGTAGTACAAGAGTAGATCTACCACGAGATCAAGGAGGCTAAACCCTAGAAGCTAGCCTATGGTATGATTGTTGTGTATGGAGTTGATTGCCTACGGACTACAACCCTCCGATTTATATAGACACCGGATAGGGTTAGGGTTACATAGAGTCGGTTACAATGGTAGGGGATCTTGAATATCCGCATCGCCAAGCTTGCCTTCCACGCCAAGGAAAGTCCCATCTGGACATGGGACGAAGTCTTCAATCTTGTATCTTCATAGTCCAGGAGTCCGGCTGAAGGTATAGTCCGGCTACCCGAACACCCCCTAATCCAGGACTCTCTCAGTAGCCCCTGAACCAGGCTTCAATGACGATGAGTCCGGCGCGCAGATTGTTCGGCATTGCAAGGCGAGTTCTTCTCCAAATCCTGTGTACCTGTAGGAATAATGTCCAATTTTCGTAATGTAGCGCTCCTTGACTCCCACGGTTAGATATGTAGTCTAACGACTTCAATGCAGGAACTGTGACAGGTGGTAAAGGATATAAACAGCCGCCCCCCACAGCCCGAGGACCCAGAACGGTCCCTCGATCCGGACTCCAAAGAGGATCCGGACATATTGATGGAGCTTATTGACGGGGTGTTCCATCAGCTAAGCAAGGACAATACCTTGGTAGCCATCACGGCTGATTACCCAGGGTTAATCCCGGCCTCCCAGGTGACAGAAACCAGAGTCTCATCCCCTTGAGAGAGATTCCACTCTCACGTATTCCGGTGTTTCTGAAAACAACCGTGTTTTGCAGGGGAGATTTCCGAGGCAGGAGGCCGATCCTGCGGCGGCTAGCCAACGAGGGGCCGCAGGGCCCCGTGGGGCAAAAAGGAATGTAGTCCGGACTGAGATGCCGGCGCAAAGGTATAGCGCACCCTCTGTTTCCCTGGTGTTATTCTGTCAGGGCATATTAACGTTCGTGCTATCTTCAGAACGAAGAGACCTCGCCGGACTACATCCGGAGAGGTTGCCAATCGCGCCTCCACCAGCCAGGCTCCAACGTCTGGCCAGGAAGCGGAGGCGAGCACAAGGCACACACCGGACGCTCCTCCGATAGAGGATGTGGACAGGCTGTCTGCCACAAATTCTGAAGTGGAGAGTGCCATGAACCACAGGCGTCGCCGAACAGTTCTACGCGACGCTTGTTTCTCCCAAGAGGCTTTAGATGTCTTTAATTCGGGAGATGCGTACCTCCGTGCCGCTCAAAATGGTTTAGCCAGAGCCACGGAGTAGTATGTAAAAGACATACGGGTAAGAAAATTTTGGTCAAATACAGATATACCAGTAGCCCCCGAGACTTGAAACAGTTAGAGCAACTGATTTAAGGATCATTTAATATGCAGGTTCTTACAGAGAAGAATATTGTACTGTCCCAGGAGCTGGAAAAGTGCAAGGCCCAACTAGAGGCCGCACTAGCCGCAGCAGGGGAGCCCAAAGAGACCCCCTCAGGTAAGATACACTTCGAAAGATTAGTATTGTGCGGTGTGGGTGCAAATCTGACAAATCATGTTGCAGATGGCGCCGGACTCGATCCGGAAAAGCAACAACTCTTACACCGGCTAAAGGCCGGTGAGAGTACGTTGACAACGGTGAGGCGAGAGAAGAATGATCTTCAGGATGCCAACACCCGGCTGGACGTCGAACTTAAAGATGTTTGTGGCCAGCTGTCGGACTCCACGAAGGAGAATCAGCGGCTTCGACGCGGCATATTTAGTAAGTGCTTGAACGAACTTTGAAAAAAGAGTTTGGCGAGGAAGTCGACTAACAGAGTAATGTCTGTAGGTATGCTCACAGGTCGTCCTACAGAGGAGATGCCCGGTTCTATGGGTGACCTTCTTCCCGAACTCATGCAACTGCACGAGCGAATTCGGCAGGCGATGCGAGGTGTTTCCCAAGCCTTATGGCCTGCCCACTCCATGCCCGAGGGCCTTGGAGAGCATGCGGAGAAGCTGAAGGGAGCTCGGCGGTGCTTCCAGTTGTGGAAGATATCGGCCTGCCGACAAGGCGCTAGGGAAGCCTGGGCCATGGTGAAGACCTATTTTACGAAGTCTGACCCAAACCACATGGCCGAGGTCGGACTAGTGGGGCCTGACGGGAAGGAGATCCCTGTGAGCTTAGTATACGGCCAAGTAGAGTTGGCCGCAAAGTATTCCCAGCAGGACTGTAAATTAGACAGCCTGTTAGATGGTATAGAAGAGGAATACAATCAGTCAGAATGACTATGTAATTTTGAATTGACATGTGTAATGCCTTCTAGCCAGATTGTAGATCGTTTGTCGTTGCCGACCTTTTCGCTTCAACCTCGGGACCTGACGGTCCGGAGTGTGTCCGAATACCATAGCGGTTATATAAGAACTGTGGTATGCATGGAGACCAGGCGTAGGGGTCATTAGTGCTTTATCAGACAAGTGCCCAACTAGTTATGTTATATTACATGGTTAGTAAGAAACATCTTCCAGAGAGAATAGTTCCGTTAGGGGTTCCTTTCGCTGGGAGGCATGCCCTAAAGTGCATGTCTGGACTGCGTAAAAAGACGCAGAAAAAAGCATCTGGGGGCGCATAAAATGAGTAAAAAGATCATCTTTTATCTCACCGACCGAATATTCCCTTAAGAACGCTAGCTTTCAGCTTCACCCAGTCTGAGGTACACATCCGGCTGACCCGGCAGTAATAATCGCAGAGGTGCTCCCTTTACCGCCTAGCCGAACAATCGGGAACGTAGAGGTAAGCACAGGAGCCAGGCAACCCAGCTTGGCCAAAACTTAAGTCATATTGATGCATATAATGGTGAAGAAAAAGGTACATGCGGAAGTTTGACGCATGTGTTGGGCGTGAAGCCCGTATAAATAAGCTTCTGTTAAAGAAGCCCCCAGGTTTAATGAGTGCGAGTGGCACGTCACTAGATGAGCCTTTAAGGGCTATAAAAGAAAAGAGGGGAAGGAGAGAAATGTAAGACAGAAAAATGCAAAAAATGGACAGAGGCAGGAGACGAACACAGAGTCCGGTGCTAGGCATAGAATCTTCGGAGACGGGTGGCGTTCCACGGGTTCGGCTCGAGTCGGTTATCCGACGCATCTCGCAGGCGGTACACCCCGCCAGTCAGGACTTGGTCGATTATGAATGGACCTTCCCACTTGGGCTTGAGTTTGTCCTTTTTCTTATCCGGCAGGCGTAGAACTAGTTCGCCAACATTGTAATTTTTGGCCCGTACTTCTTTGCTTTGATATCTTCGGGCCTGCTGTTGATAAAATGCGGAACGGGCTTTTGCCACATCACGCTCCTCCTCCAGGGTGTCCAAGTTGTCCTGCCGATCGAGCTCGGCTTCTCTTTCTTCGTACATGCGCACTCTAGGTGAGTCATGAATTATGTCGCAGGGCAGAACTGCCTCTGCGTCGTACACCATAAAAAATGGTGTGTATCTGGTGGTGCGATTTGGCATGGTCCGCAGCCCCCATAGCACGGAGTCGAGCTCCTCTACCCAGTGCGTGTTAGATTCCTTGAGGGACCGCACCAGTCTGGGTTTAATGCCGCTCATGATAAGACCATTTGCACGTTCGACCTGGCCGTTGGTTTGTGGGTGATAGACGGAAGCATAATCGAGCTTGATGCCCATGTTTTTGCAACAGAGTTTTACCTCGTCGGCGGTAAAGTTGTACCGTTATCGGTTATGATGCTGTGGGGGACGCCATAACGGTGTACAACCCCGGATATGAAGTCTATCACAGGTCCGGATTCGGCCGTTTTAACAGGCTTGGCTTCTATCCATTTGGTGAATTTATCCACCATGACCAGTAAGTATTTTTCCTATCGGTCCCACCTTTAAGGGGCCTGACCATGTCAAGCCCCCAGACCGCAAAAGGCCAGGTGATGGGTATAGTTTGGAGTGTGGTGGGTGGCATATGGCTTTGGTTGGCAAAAAGTTGGCAACCAGCGCATCGTTGGACTAGGTCCTGAGTGTCTGCCCGGGCCATCGGCCAATAAAAGCCTGTACGGAAAGCCTTGCTAACAAGGGACCAAGCAGCGGCGTGGTGACCATCGAGTCCGGCATGAATTTCAGCCAGAAGGTTCCGCCCTTCCTCTTCGGAGATGCACCTTTGAAGGACTCCGGTAGTGCTTTTCTTATAAAGCTCTCCCTCGTGGACTCTATAGGCTTTAGATCGCCGCACTATGTAGCGGGCCTCCTTTTGGTCCTCCGGGAGTTCCTGCCTAGTAAGGTAGGCTAGGAATGGTTCTGTCCACGGGGCGATGACCGCCATTATTACGTGGGTTGAAGGTGTAATTCATTGGCAGAGCCTCCAATTGTGTCAGATTGTTCGGCATTGAGTGGTGCGGCTGGGTCCGGGTTGTTATTTGCGGGTTCCCCCTCCCATGCTACGGATGGCTTGAACAATCTTTCCAAAAATATGTTGGGGGGACTGCATCGCGTTTTGCTCCGATGCGTGCCAGGACGTCCGCTGCTTGATTGTTTTCTCGGGCTATATGGTGAAACTCCAGCCCTTCGAACCGAGCTAACATTTTTAGGACGGCGTTGCGGTAAGCTGCCATTTTTGGGTCCTTGGCGTCGAAGACTCCATTTATTTGGGATATCGCGAGGTTTGAATCCCTGCGTACCTCTAGGCGCTGGATACCCATGGATACTGTTATCCAGAGACCATGTAGGAGAGCCTCATATTCGGCTGCATTGTTGGAATCCGTGTACATGATCTGGAGCACATATTGGACTGTGTCTCCTGTGGGGGACGTCAGGACGATGCCAGCCCCCAGTCCGGCCAACATTTTGGAGCCGTCGAAATGCATAATCCAGTTTGAATATGTGCCGTACTCTTTAGGGAGCTCAGCCTCCGTCCATTCTGCGACGAAGTCGGCCAAAACTTGCGATTTAATAGCTCGCCGTGGCTTATAGGTTATATCGAACGGGAGAAGCTCGATGGCCCATTTTGCAATCCGGCCCGTTGCATCGCGGTTGTTAATAATATCGTTTAGTGGCACTTCCGAGGCTACTATTATGGAACACTCTTGAAAGTAGTGTCGTAGCTTCCGGGATGCCATGAATACCGCGTATGCAATCTTTTGATAATGCGGGTACCGTGATTTGCATGGAGTGAGGACAGTGGACACGTAGTAGACCGGCCTTTGAAGGGGGAATTTGTGTCCGTCCGTTTCCCGCTCGACAACGAGCACTGCGCTGACAACTTGGTGTGTTGCTGCAATGTACAATAACATTGGTTCGCCGGTGATTGGCGCGGCCAGGACTGGGTTTGTTGCCAATATGGCTTTTATTTCATCAAGTCCGGCCGTGGCGGCATCCGTCCACTCAAAGTGTTCGGTGCGCCGAAGGAGGCGATAAAGGGGCAGTGCCTTTTCTCCCAAGCGGGAGATGAAGCGGCTTAAAGCCGCCACGCACCCGGTTAATTTTTGTATTTGTTTAAGGTCCTTTGGGACATCCAATTGTGACAAAGCTCGGATCTTGGTTGGGTTTGCTTCAATTCCTCTACCGGATACAATGAAGCCCAAGAGCTTTCCGGCTGGAACGCCGAAGACGCATTTTTCTGGGTTGAGCTTGATGTCATATTGTCGGAGGTTATCGAATGTAAGCCTCAAGTCGTTTACTAGGGATTTGACATGTCTTGATTTGACGACCACATCATCCACATACGCCTCCACTGTTTTGCCGATCTGGTTTGCCAGACATGTCTGGATCATGCGCTGATATGTTGCGCCAGCGTTTTTTAGCCCGAAGGGCATTGTGTTGAAGCAGAATGGGCCGTATGGTGTGATGAATGCTGTTGCAGCTTGGTCTGATTCTGCCATCTTGATTTGATGGTAACCGGAGTATGCGTCGAGGAAACACAACAAATCGTGTCCTGCGGTGGCATCGATAATTTGATCGATGCGGGGGAGGGGGAAGGGATCCTTTGGGCAAGCCTTGTGAAGGTCTTTAAAATCGACACACAGGCGCCAGGATTTGTCCTTCTTTGGTACCATCACCAGGTTTGCTAGCCAGTCCGAATGTTTTATGTCTCTGATGAATCTGGCCTCTAATAGCTTGGCTGGCTCCTCTCCCATAGCCTGTCTCTTGGGTTCGGAAAAATGCCGAAGGGCTTGTTTGACAGGTTTAAATCCTTTTAGGATATTTAAGCTGTGTTCGGCCAGCCTGCGTGGGATCCCTGGCATGTCTGAAGGGTGTCAGGCGAAGATGTCCCAGTTCTCTCGTAGGAACTCTCGCAGTGCGGCGTCTGCATTAGGGTTCAGTCGTGCCCCGATTGAAGCTGTTTTGTTGGGGTCCGTTGGATGGACCTGGAATTTGACTATTTCGTCGGCTTGCTTGAAGGATGTGGATTTGGATCTCTTATCGAGTATCACATCATCCCTGTTAACCGTGGAGCGCAGCGCAGTCAGTTCCTCGGCCGCTAAGGCTTCGGATAGCGCCTCAAGGGCTAATGTGGTCGTCTTGTTTTCGGCGCGGAGTGCTATGTCCGGATCACTAGCTAGAGTGATATTTCCATTCGGCCCGGGCATCTTAAGCTTCATGTACCCGTAATGGGGCATTGCTTGGAAGATTGTGAATGCTTCCCGCCCTAGTAAAGCGTGATGTCCGCTCTTAAACGGGGCCACCTGAAACGTGACTTCTTTGGACCTATAATTATCCGGCGTGCCGAACACCACATCTAGTGTGATTTTTCCTGTGCAGCGCGCTTCCCGACTGGGGATTATTCCTCTAAAGGTTGTGCTGCTTCGCTCGATGCGGTTCCAGTCTATTTCCATTTTTTGAAGGGTTTCCTCATAAATGAGGTTCAGTCCGCTGCCTCCATCCATGAGCACCTTGGTGAGGCGAAAGCCGTCCACTATGGGACTGAGGACCAATGCGGCTGGTGCTCGGGCTGTTCGGAATCTAGGTTCATCACTTGCATTGAAGGTAATAGCAGTGTCGCTCCATGGATTTATTGTTGCAACTTGATAGACTTCGGCGAGGCTGTGGAGTGTTCTTTTTCGCATATTGTTTGATGCAAAAGTCTCGAAGACTGTGAGAACGGTACTGGTGTCCTCGGGCTGGCTTTCTGCGGCCTCCAGAATTAAGAGGTCCTCGCCAATTTTGGCCACCTGCCGGAGTATCCAACATGCTCTAAGGCTGTGAGTTGGTGTGGCATCCTCTGTACTATGGATTCTACAGGGTCCATCAAGCCACCTTTCTAGTATGATTCCATGCCCTGTAGAGGGTTTTGGCTTTTTGGTGTTTATCCCGGGTGTCCTATGATGATGCACCCTCTTAGTTCGGACGGGATTACTATTCAAGGCCGGATTATCCCAAAATTTTATTTCGGTTTTCCAGGCGCTTTCCATCGCACAGTATTTTTGTGCTATGGATGCCAAGTCAGCGAAGCATGTAATATCACGACGACTTACGGCGTTAAGGATTCCCTCGTCCGTGCAATTACTGCAAAAAATTGAGATTGCGTCTCCCTCGCGGCAATCCTTTATCATGTTCATAACCAGGAGGAATCTGGCCTAGTAATGATGTACTGTTTCCTCGGGCCTCTGCCTGATTTGGGAGAGATCGCTTATGTTCGGGTGGGCGGGTGTCGTTGAATCTGAAACCTCACCCAATCCAAGATTCGGAGGCCGAAGGGTTTCCGAACTCTGAAGTTCGGATTCTTGGATGTTGTCCAACGAATCTAGCCCGTTGTCTGATCCTAAGCTCAGGTCTTGAGTTACATCCTCCTCTCCACGGGTATCTGGCTTGGAGGAGTCGGGAATTCGGACGTAGCTAGTCCTTAAAATAGATGAAGGGTCGCCGCACTGCGCCTCTACCACGGCAACGTGGTGGGTGACTTGGGGAGAGTTAATTTCTCTTAGATCGGGTTTAAGCCCAACCTGGTCGTAATCTGTAGCGACCCCCAGGGCGGCGATGCAATCCAAGAGCTCGTTTACGGAAGAGAGCTCCATTGGATCTAGCTGCTCAACGAGCTCCGAGCTGACATGTAGGTTGCTTTTGATGACCCGAGAGGTCACCGTCGGCGCAACAGCCGAACAGGCGGTCATGAGAAAACCACCTAGCCAGAGGGTTTGGCCGACAGCCAAGGCTCCCTTAGCAACGGCGCCGTCTTTAAAGACGGGAGGAGGCATCCTTCTTGATTGTGAAGGCACAGAGGAACTCTCAGTGAAAGCACCAATGTCGGTGTCAAAACCGGCGGATCTTGGGTAGGGGGTCCCGACCTGTGCGTCAAGGCCGGATGGTAACAGGAGACAAGGGACACGATGTTTTTTACCCAGGTTCGGGCCCTCTCGATGGAGGTAATACCCTACTCCTGCTTGATTAATATTGATGATATGGGTAGTACAAGAGTAGATCTACCACGAGATCAAGGAGGCTAAATCCTAGAAGCTAGCCTATGGTATGATTGTTGTGTATGGAGTTGATTGCCTACGGACTACAACCCTCCGGTTTATATAGACACCGGATAGGGTTAGGGTTACATAGAGTCGGTTACAATGGTAGGAGATCTTGAATATCCGCATCGCCAAGCTTGCCTTCCACGCCAAGGAAAGTCTCATCCGGACACGGGACGAAGTCTTCAATCTTGTATCTTCATAGTCCAGGAGTCCGGCTGAAGGTATAGTCCGGCTACCCGAACACCCCCTAATCCGGGACTCCCTCACCAGCGTTGAGCATGAACATTATATCTGGATCTTGTTTGATGCGAGACGATTATTCATTTAAATCAGAGAATAATGGTTGTTCTATTTATATGAGTAATATCTTTTATGGTCATGCACCCTTGATGAGTGGTCTATTTTTACTAAATCTTGATAGTAGTGATACACATGTTCATAGTATTGAAGCCAAAAAAATATAAGTTTAATAATGATAGTGCAACTTATTTTTGGCACTGCCGTTTAGGTCATATTGATGTAAAGCGCATGAAGAAACTCCATACTGATGGGCTTTTGGAATCACTTGATTATGAATCACTTGATGCTTGCGAACCATGCCTCATGGGCAAGATGACTAAGACTTTGTTCTCCGGAACAATGGAGCAAACAACAGACTTGTTGGAAATAATACATACTGATGTATGCGGTCCGATTAGTGTTGATGCTCGCGGCGGATATCGTTATTTTCTTACCTTCACAGATGATTTGAGCAGATATGGGTATATCTACTTCATGAAACATAAGTCTGAAACATTTCAAAAGTTCAAAGAATTTTAGAGTGAAGTGGAAAATCATCGTAACAAGAAAATTAAGTTTCTACGATCTGATCGTGGAGGTGAATATTTGAGTTATGAGTTTGGTCTTCATTTGAAACAATGCAGAAAAGTTTCGCAACTCACGCCACCTGGAACACCACAACATAATAATGTGTCCGAACATCGTAACCGCACTTTATTAGATATGGTGCGATCTATGATGTCTCTCACTGATTTACCACTATCATTTTGGGGTTATGCTTTAGAGACGGCTGCATTCACGTTAAATATGGCACCATCAAAATCCGTTGAGATGACACCTTATGAACTGTGGTTTGGCAAGAAACCGAAGTTGTCGTTTCTTAAAGTTTGGGGCTGCAATGCTTATGTGAAAAAACTTCAACCTGATAAGCTCGAACCCAAATCGGAGAAATGTGTCTTCATGGGATATCCAAAGGAAACTGTTGGGTACACCTTCTATCACAGATCCGAAGGCAAGATATTCGTTGCTAAGAATGGATCCTTTCTAGAGAAGGAGTTTCTCTCGAAAGAGATGAGTGGGAAGAAAGTAGAACTTGATGAGGTAATTGTACCTACTCCCTTATTGGAAAGTAGTTCATCACAGAAATCTGTTCTAGTGATTCCTACACCAGTAAGTGAGGAAGCTAATGATGATGATCATGAAACTTCTAATCAAGTTACTTCCGAACCTAGTAGGTCAACCAGAGTAAGATCCACACCAGAGTGGTATGGTAATCCTGTTCTGGAGGTCATGTTACTTGATCATGACGAACCTACGAAATATGAGGAAGCAATGATGAGCCCAGATTCCACAAAATGGCTTGAGGCCATGAAATCTGAGATGGGATCCATGTATGAGAACAAAGTGTGGACTTTGGTTGACTTACCCGATGATCGGCAGGCCATAGAGAATAAATGGATCTTCAAGAAGAAGACTGACGCTGGCGGTAATGTTACTGTCTACAAAGCTCGACTTGTTGCAAAAGGTTTTCGACAAGTTCAAGGAGTTGACTATGATGAGACCTTCTCACCCGTAGCGATGCTTAAGTCCGTCTGAATCATGTTAGCAATTGCCGCATTTTATGATTATGAAATTTGGCAAATGGATGTCAAAACTGCATTCCTTAATGGATATCTTAAAGAAGAGTTGTATATGATGCAACCAGAAGGTTTTGTCGATCCAAAATGTGCTAACAAAGTGTGCAAGCTCCAGCGATCCATTTATGGACTGGTGCAGGCCTCTCGGAGTTGGAATATACGCTTTGATAGTGTGATCAAAGCGTATGGTTTTATACAGACTTTTGGAGAAGCCTGTATTTACAAGAAAGTGAGTAGGAGCTCTGTAGCATTTCTGATATTATATGTGGATGACATATTGCTGATTGGAAATGATACTGAATTTCTGGATAGCATAAAAGGATACTTGAATAAGAATTTTTCAATGAAAGACCTCGGTGAAGCTGCTTATATATTGGCCATCAAGATCTATTGAGATGGATCAAGATGCTTAATTGGACTTTCACAAAGCACATACCTTGATAAAGTTTTGAAGAAGTTCAGAATGGATTAGTCAAAGAAAGGGTTCTTGCCCGTGTTATAAGGTGTGAAGTTGAGTCAAACTCAATGCCCGACCACTGCAGAAGATAGAGAGAAAATGAAAGTCATTCCCTATGCTTCAGCCATAGGTTCTATCATGTATGCAATGCTGTGTACCAGACCTGATGTGTGCCTTGCTATTAGTTTGGCAGGGAGGTACCAAAGTAATCCAGGAGTGGATCACTGGACAACGGTCAAGAACATCATGAAATACCTTAAAAGGACTAAGGATGTGTTTCTCGTTTATGGAGGTGACAAAGAGCTCATCATAAACGGTTACGTCGATGCAAGCTTTGACACTGATCCGGATGACTCTAAGTCACAAACCGTGTAAGGGCATATTTATCCCTAAGTGTTTTGGTGATTGATGACAACGCATTTGCGGACTAATCGTGTGCCTTGAGTATTCCAGACACTTCATTGCTAGGCACAAGACGATTGGGTGCCCCTCAAAGACTGATGAAGACGGCGTCTTTTCTATGTTTCTTTTTGGTGGATTTGAGTCGTAGGAAAGCCGTACTATTAAGAGGGGGTCCGTGTTGGAAAGGTTTGGGTGGAATCATCACGTACACGTCTCCTTCTTGTCCCCTCCTTTTTCCTTGGAGCTTCCTCTGTTTTCTTGCCTCCCTTGTCTGGCTGCTGTGGTTGGTTGCGGTAGTACTGCTCCCAGGAAAACGGTAGTACCGTAGGCATCTGCGATAGTACCGGGCGGTGGCGCGGTAGTACCGCAGGTGCCCACGGTAGTACCACTTCCGCCGAGCGGTAGTACCACGCTATGCAGTCAAGCAGTAGTACCGCCCCTCGGCAGTACTACTGTGTCGGGTTTTTGCTACTTCCGTTTCTTTGCGGAAGTAGGCACGGAAGTTCCCTTCCCCCTGGCTGGGGTGTTTGCCTTGCAGTAGTACCGCATGGGGGGCGCGGTAGTACCGTGCGTGCGGAAGTACCGCCCCTAGCTCTTGCGCGTCTGTTTATCTTTTTTGTTGCTGGGGTTGCGGCAGTACCGTGGGTCGGTACGGTAGTACCGCACAGCCATGCAGTGGTACCGCTTGGTTGCAAGCAGTAGTACCGCGCGGCCTTGCGGTAGTATCGCTGGCCAGGCGCGATAGTACCGCTGGCCGCGGGCTGGTTGGTGGGTAACGGTTGGATCCTTTTCCCACACTACATAAGGGGTCCCCTTCTTCCCCGTTGACTTACCTCCTTCAACCCTAAGCTCCATTATTGCTCCAAGCTCCATTTTCGCCCGATCTCACTCCCTAGCCGACTAAACTTGTTGATTTGCTCGGGAGTGGTTGAGAAGGCCCCGATCTACACTTCCACCAAGAGATATTTGATTCCCCCCACTAATCCCTTGTGGATCTTGTTACTCTTGGGTGTTTGAGCATCCTAGATGGTTGAGGTCACCGCGAAGCCATAGTCCATTGTGGTGAAGCTTCATGGTGTCGTTGGGAGCCTCCAATTGAGTTGTGGAGATTGCCCCAGCCTAGTTTGTAAAGGTTCGGTCGCCGCCTCCAAGGGCACCAATAGTGGAATCACAGCATCTCGCATTGTGTGAGGGCATGAGGAGAATATGGTGGCCCTAGTGGCTTCTTGGGGAGCATTGTGCCTCCACACCGCTCCAACGGAGACGTACTTCCTCTCAAAGGGAAGGAACTTCGGCAACACTTCCTCGTCTCCACCGTCTCCACTCTTGGTTATCTCGTGCCTTTACTTGTGCAAGCTTATTTGTTTCATATATCTTGCTTGCTTGTGTTCCTATCCTTGTTGCATCATATAGGTTGCTCACCTAGTTGCATATCTAGACAACCTACTTTGATGCAAAGTTTAAATTGTTAAAGAAAAGCTAAAAATTGTTAGTTGCCTATTCACCCCCCCCCCTCTAGTCAACCATATCGATCCTTTCAATTGGCATCAGAGCCTCATCTCTTTATTAAGGACTTTACCATCCAAAGAGTATGGTTGATACCGTAGACGGTGGGGAGGAACACTCCGGTGTGAATCCGATCTCGTCTACGGGCGATGGGGGAACCTCGGTCTCTCGTGAGGAGTTCAATGTGGCCTTGGAGACATTGAAAACCTCCATGACGACCGAAGTTGAAAGCATGTTTACTAAATTTCTTGAGGGGCTTAAACTATCCATCGCACCATTGAAAGTGGGTCACCCCGCCAACAAGGTGACGGATGCTATCCCCGACAAGGGGGAAGCTAGTAGTGAAAAGGCTCCTTCTTCTAGTGGTAAGAATGGCACCGGCATCTTTGCCCATGTGGAACCACCACTTGTTTATGGTGGACCGGTTCCTTCCACTCATTTGAATCATGCCGGTCCTCCCCCTAAGATTGTGAAAAATGAGGACTTTGATTCTTGGGTTTACCGCTTTAAACGTCATTTAAATCATGTGAACACTAACCTTTGGAGAATCATTGAAGAAGGTTTCTATCCACATGATCCAATCAACTTCACTCCTCGAGAAGCCGCAGACAATCAATTCAATGAGAATGCTCTCTTCATCATTCAAGATGGAATTCCACCTGAAGACCTACCTCATCTTCGTCCCTTCGCCTTGGCCAAAGATGCATGGCATTGTGTTGTCTCTCTCTACCGGGGAAGCGCAAGCATTCAACGCTCCAACTATGAAGTGGTGCAAGATGAGGCCGATGAGTTTGCAATGAAAGAAGATGAAGAACCTCGTGAGCTTTATCGAAGAGTAACCAAACTCGCGGTCTCACTACGAGATCATGGGAGCAAGGATACGGATGACAATTGGATCAAGCGCAAATTCCTCAAGGCAATGATGCCCTATCACAAGGCCATGTCCTCCGTCATTCGTCAAAGACCGGACTTCCACAGTTTGACCTCAAGCGAAGTGTTGGATTAGTTTGTGGCTATGAACATTTTGGACAAGACTGCCGACAATGCGGTGCTTCATTCTCAAAGGGCAAAGAAGCCTAACCTTGCATTGAAGGCCAAGCTCACCGTTGAAGAAGAAGAAGAGGAAGAAGAGGAGAGCAACCCCGAAGATACGAAGTGTGCGTATCATGAACACATGGCACTTGCGTCAAGGCAATTTTGGAGCAAGAAAAACTCGAGGCCAAACTTTAGCAAAAGCAACTCAAGTGGCACGAAGAGCAAGCAACGTGTTAGGACTTGCTACAATTGTGGCAACATGAGTCATTTTGTTGCGGAATGCCCGTATGAGAAGAGGGAAGATAATGGTGGCAAGCTCATCCGAAAGGACAAGGCCAAGTCGTTCCCCAACAAGAGCAACTTCACCAAGAAGACTCCTCCCAAGGCATTGGTGGTACAAGAAGAGTACAATGAGGATGATGACGATGATGAAAGTGAAGAGTCGGTTGCCATGGCCTCCGTTGCCATTGCGACGACTCCACGGGTGTCTCTCTTCGACTCACCCAATGAGAGCATCACCGCCAAGTGCCTCATGGATAAAGCCACCAACAAGGTAACCCCCAACATCAAAACTACCATCATTAATCATCCTTCTCCGATGGATAGCATTAATGAACTTGAGGAAGATAATGTGGAGGCTAATGAGTTTGAGGCCTTTATGGGCAAACTCAAGGGAAAATCCAAGAAGCACTTTGTTGCTCTCTTGGAACAACTTGGTGAAGCCAATGACATGATCGAGGCTCACGAAAACACCATCACTAAGATGGAAGGGCATAGTCGTGACTATGCCGATGAGATTTCGGATCTTTCCAATGCTCTTGAGGAAGAGCGTGGTCTTCGTTTGGCTCTTGAGGAGTCACACAACGTTGATCATGCTAAGTTAAAGAAAGATTATGATCATGTCCTCATTGCTTCTCATGTGCTAAACTCCAAGAAGGCCGAACTCGAAGTTGATTTTGCTAGACTCAAAGAGGAGTTTGATCTACTTGACAAGGCTCACAAGGTCTTGAAGGGTGCTCATCCTAGCCTCAAAGAGTCGCATGATCAACTTCAAGTAAAGCTAACCAAGGAAAAGGCCACTTTCCCTCGTATGATGTTAATTGATAATGCAAATGCTACTAACCCGTGTTGTGAGCATGTGCATCTCGTTGAGGAGAACGCTAAGCTAAAGGGGCAACTTGAGAGAGGTCTTGCGACTTGCATACAAGGCAAGAAGAACCTCAACGATCTCTTGATCAACCAAAAGGGAGTTGTGGCCAAGGAAGGGGTTGGGTACGTGCCCGACTCCAAGAACAAGAAGAAGAATGACACGACCAAACGACCTCCTCCTCTCATGCAAACCTTTGTGAAGGAGGGAGAGAGTGCCTCCGAGGAGAAGAAGAAGAACATTGCAAAGGGCGACAATGTCAAGAAGGGCAATGCCACCCCTCCCAACAAAGCCGGCGATTTTAATCCTTCTTATGTGTTATGCCATGCTAGTGATGGGCATGTTTATGCCAAATTTGTTGGTTCTCTTCATGAATACATTGAATGGTCTATTTGGGTTCCAAAGACCCTTGTTACTAACATCAAAGGACCCATTACAAAATGGGTACCTAAAACCAAGCATTGATCTCTTGTAGGTGTTTGCTTCCGGTGGGGGATCATGGTTGCTCGATAGCGGAGCTACAAATCATATGACCGGAAGCAAGGACTTGGTGGTGGACGTGCACAAGGTCCCATCTATGCCCACCAATGTCGAGTGGGGTGACGCCTCATCTTCTAAGGTATTGGGACTTGGCAAGGTGGTCATCTCTCATGATCTCACGATCGAGAAGGTCATGCTTGTTGAGTCCCTTGCATACAATTTACTTTCCATTCGTCAACTTGCAATCATGGGCTTTGCCACTTTCTTTGATATCGATACCGTGGCCCTCGTGTGGAGCAAGACTCTTAAAGTAGCCTTTGTTGGGCATGTCGAGAATGGTCTATATGTGATTAACTTTTCGGAGCGACCCACTAAGACCGCGACGTGCCTAATGGCTAAAGTTGATGTGGGATGGCTTTGGCATCGCCGTTTAGCCCACGTCAATATGAGATCTTTGCAAAGTCTCCTCAAGGGGAACTATGTCCGTGGACTAACGAATGTTAGTTTTGCTAAAGATCGTGCTTGCAGTGCTTGTATCGAAGGAAAGCTACATGAGAAGGCTCACCCTCCCACGACTATCATTTATTCAAAGAGGCCTTTGGAGCTCCTTCACATGGATCTCTTTGGGCCTCCATCCTTCGATAGTCTTGGAGGTAGGAAGTATTGCTTGGTGATTGTGGATGACTACTCAAGGTACACGTGGGTGTATTTCTTCAAGAGGAAGAGCGAGACCCAACAAATCGGCATTGACTTTGCAAATAAGCACAACGTCAATACAATGCAAAGATCTTGACAATAAGAAGTGGCAGTGGCACCGAGTTCAAGAACTACACCTTGGATGAGTTTCTTAGTGATGAGGGTATCAAGCATCAATATTCCGCACCTTACACCCCTCAACAAAACGGTGTTGGGGAGAGGAAGAACCGGACGTTGATGGATGCGGCAAGGACCATGATGGCGGAGTTCAAGTCTCCGTACAACTTTTGGGCCGAAGCCATCAACACCGTGTGTCATGCATCCAATCGGCTCTACCTCCGCAAGGGCTTGAACAAGACTCCATATGAGATACTCACCGGTAACAAGCCCAACCTCAAGTACTTCCGGGTGTTCGGGTGTAAGTGTTTCATTCTCAAGAAAGGTGTTCGGTTGTCTAAATTTGAGCCTAGAGCTTATGAGGGCATATTTGTTGGTTATGCTACAAACTATCATGCTTACCGTGTCCTCAATAAATCAACGGGACTTATTGAGGAGACGTGTAACGTGGAGTTTGATGAGAATAACGGCTCCCAAGTGGAGCAAGTGGCACTTGTGATGTAGGTGATGAAATTCCTCCCCAAGCCATAAGAAGAATGGGTGTTGGCTTTATCCTACCCATTGAGGAACCCCTTGTGGCTGAAGGAGAAGGACAAAGCTCCACTCAAGCGGAGCCATCACCAACCCAAGGCCCACACGCTTCCGAAGAACAACATGAAGGCCCTCATCCTCAAGAACATGACCAAGGGCAAGATCACGCTCAACACGGTGTTGACACATCTAGTGATGCCCAAGGTCAAGTTCTCTCCTGCGAGCAAGTTCAAGAACAAGAACAAGCTCAAGACGACGCTCAAGATGATCAAGTAACCACTCCTCGTCTCACCCCCGAGGAGGAATTAGAGCGTCGTGCCGCCAAGGTTGCTTCCAAGCTCTCCACCAAGGATCATCTCATGACAAATGTGCTTGGAAGCTTACGAAAGGGGGTAAGCACTCGTAGACAATTAGCAAATTATTGTGAGCATCACGTGTTTGTCTCTTGTGTGGAACCCCACAAGGTCTATGTGGCGCTAGAAGATCCGGATTGGCTCAATGCCATGCATGAAGAACTCAACAACTTCGAGCGCAACAAAGTGTGGAGATTGGTGCCAAGACCGACGGGGAACCACAATGTCATCGGAACCAAGTGGATATTTAAAAACAAGCAAGATGCCCATGGGATTATCATTCGCAACAAGGCTCGTTTGGTAGCACAAGGCTACTCCCAAGTCGAGGGTATTGACTACGGTGAAACCTTTGCTCCCGTTGCTCGTCTTGAATCTATTCGCATGTTGATTGCCTATGCTTCTCATCATAACTTTAAGTTACAACAAATGGATGTGAAGAGTGCTTTTCTTAATGGTCCCATTAATGAATTGGTGTATTTCAAGCAACCCCCCGGGTTCGAGGATCCCTACTTTCCCGATCATGTGTATCAACTCGATAAGGCACTCTATGGCCTTAAACAAGCCCCACGTGTGTGGTATGACCACCTTACCGAGCTGTTACAAGACTGTGGTTTCGAAGTTGGGCTAATCAACCCCACTCTTTTTACTAAGAAGGTCAAAGGGGAGTTGTTTGTGTGCCAATTATATGTTGATGATATTATCTTTGGTTCCCCTAACAAAGCTTTCAATGAGGAATTTGCCGCTCTCATGACCTCAAAGTTCAAGATGTCTTCCATGGGAGAGTTGAAGTTCTTTCTATGGTTTGAAGTGAAGCAAAGAAGAGAAGGAACCTTCATCAATCAAGCCAAATATAATCAAGACATGCTCAAAAGATTCAAGCTAAGTGATGTCAAGCCGGCTTCCACTCCCATGCCCACCAAGTGCCAACTTGACATAGATCCCAATGGTAAAGCGGTGGATCAAAAGGTATATCGCTCCATGATAGGTTCCTTGCTTTACCTTTGTGTATCTAGACCAGATATCATGTTGAGTGTGGGAATTTGTGCACGTTTTCAAGCCGCACCTAAGGAAAGTCACTATGTGGCGGTCAAATGAATCTTTCAATATTTGGCCCATACCCCAAACTTTGGCCTATGGTACCCAAGAGGAGCAAACTTCAAGCTTGTAGGGTTTTCGGATCCCGATTGGGCGGGAGACAAAGTGGATAGGAAGTCCACCTCCGGAGGGTGCCAATTTCTTGGTTGCTCTTTGGTAAGTTGGTCTTCCAAAGAGCAAAGTTGTGTGTCTCTCTCATCCACCGAAGCGGAGTATGTGGCGGCCGGTAGTTGTTGTGCACAACTCTTATGGATGAGGCAAACTTTAAAGGATTACGGTGTCATTTGTGACAAAGTGCCTCTTTGGTGTGACAATGAAAGTGCCATCAGGATCTCTCTCAACCCAGTGCAACACTTCAGGACGAAGCATATTGAGATTCGGTATCACTTCATCCGGGATCACATTAGGCGAGGAGAGATCGAGATCAACTATGTCAACACTCATGATAACCTTGCAGATATCTTCACGAAGCCCTTGGATGAAGCAAGATTTCGCGAGTTAAGGCATGAGCTAAATATCATTGATTCGAGCAATGTTGCTTCAACCCTTGCACACCCCACCATACTCAACGTGTTGTCCTATTTAGATGTAGGCATGGACATAGGGGGGTGATGTTCTCTCAATAAACTCTCCCTCCCCCCATTATGCATAAATCGATCAAGTCTTTCACATTAGCCATGTTTGATGGTACCTGTGCTTCAAAGACGAGTTTTGGTCATGGACCCAAGGATAATTCTTTGCGGTGCCATACGAATTGACTCAAACATAGGTGGCTACGGCCACCACCCTCTCTTTGGAGAGGTGGTGTCTCGTGGTTGTTTCGTTTGTTGTGTGCCTTTCTGGCTTTATGTGTTGCGTGGTCTTGTGGTGTCATGTTGGCTCGGAGTGTTTGTGCAAAGATCCAGTTTTTCGTGTGCTCGAAACGTGCATCTTCTTGAGCTCACGGTACTACCGCGTCTGGCCACGGTACTACCGCTTTGGGAGGCACGGTACTACCGCGCCACAGCACGGTACTACCGCTCAGGTGCGGTACTTCGGAAGTACCACGCCGGGCGGTACTACCGCGTCGGGGCACGGTACTACCGCGCCGTCGAGGGAGCGTGGGGGTTATGACTCGGGCAGGGGAGTTCCAACTCCCCATACCCATTCATTTGTCTCTCTCCCCACGTCTCTCTCTCTCGCTCAAGAACGGCGACGGAGGCCCTCGCCGGATCTCCGTCTCCGACCACTCTCCTCGGATTCCGGCCGGTGGGATCGTTCCCCACCACTTCCTCTTGCCATGGACCAAGGTTTTTCCCCAAATCCCTCTTTTTCTTGGCTGTTCTCTTGCTTCTAGGTTTTGGGGAGAAACTTGTTGTTCTTGAGATTTTAGGCCAAATCTATGCAAGAGTAGGATGTAGGAGAGTCGTGATGCGTAGGAATCATACTTGATATGCTGTCTTGTGGTAGCTTTGTCCAACCGTAGTACCGTCGTGGTTTCGCGGGCTTTTCTCAGATTTGAACCTGTTCAGATCTGACGCGGTGTGGTACTACTGTGTCTGATGTGCGGTACTACCGCTCTTGCGGTACTACCGCCCGTCAGGTGCGGTACTACCGTGCTAGCTCGTGCGGTACTACCGCTCAACAGACGCGGTACTACCGCCCTAGCCGAGGCGCTAAGGTCGTACTACCGCTCCTAGACCCGGTACTACCGTGACCTTGCACGGTACTACCGCGTCTAAGAACAGTACTACTATCTTAGCTTCGCAGCACTTGGCAGTACTACCGTAGGGATCAAATCTCTCTCTCTAGGCATTTATCATGTGTGCTTTCTGCTTGTTTCACTTGCTTTGTTGTGGTCTTTGCATTAATCCCTCTTGGTTGTTGTGGGTGTTTTGCATTTTGTGTCTCAGGTGGTGGCTCTCGCCGTTCCAATCCCAGTCGTGACACTGGCTCCAAGCGTCTGCGCAACCCCCAAGATGAAGCCCCAGAGGGCTCCAATGCCCCCAAGCACAATGTCAAGACCACTGCCAGCAAGCAAAAGGAACCTGCTAAGGGCATGGATGAGATTTCTGTCTCTGAGTATGTCGAACGCCGGAGGGTCAATCCCTATGTGACTCCTCGGATTGTGCTCAGAGGCACTGAGATGTTCTAGAACAAGCAACAGGTTCTCATCTATCTGGATGTGATCAAGAGCAAGCAGAATACCTTCGTGGAGGTCAAGTGGATAGACATGCATCACATGCGGAAGGACAAGTTTCGTGACTATTTTGGAGAGGCTCTGGACTTGGTGGAGCAGTTTGCTATTGAGCCGGTGATCTCTTTTCACCATGACTATGACCCTGAGCTCATCTGTCAGTTCTTTGCCTCAGTGTACTTTCATCCCGAGGAGGAGCGGAGGATGACCTGGATGACCAATGGTCATCAGCTGTCTGCTACTTGGAAAGAGTTCATGGATCTGCTGCACATTCCTGATGACGGGCTTCACACCCCCGTTGGTGTTCGCCCCCATGCCAACTCTGAGTCTGCCAACAAGAACCTGCTTCAGCCTTTCCTTGTTGAGAAGGTGCTCCCCAATGGCAAGTCAACTTGGGTGTTAAACTCCTTTCTGGATATCATGCATCGCATCTTCCGCAACACTCTGTTCCCACGCATTGGCGACAAGGACAAGGTCCATGCATATCTAGTGGACATGTTGCTCATGTGTGCAGAGGCACGTTCTTCTCAGACTCAGCCACTTGATGTCTCACACATCATGTGGTGTGAGCTTCGGTTTGCGGTGTTCACTCGCAAGGTACCTATCTATGGATCGTACCTGTTTCTGCTGCTCTCCACCACTTGGGAGAAGATGTACCCGAGTGATGAGTTCCTTGCTCCAGACTGGATTCGCCATGAGTCCATCAGCCTCCGCGTCAAGCCCAACTAGGCCAACACCACTACCCGTGCTAAGGCCTCTTCTGCTAGGAGGGCTGCTGGTGAGGAGGCGGCTGCTGCTGGTGAGAATGTTGCTGAGGACCGTGCTGCTAGGTCCACCACTCCTTCCTCTGAGCCGTCATGGGCCAAGAAGCTAAAGGACAAGATGAAGACTCTCTTCTGCATGCAGGCGAAGGGACAATACAGGGCTCATGTGGCAGACAAGGAGAGTCGCCGCCGTGACAAGAAGGTTATGAGGCTCTTTGGAGAGGATGTGTCTGGCAGGTCTGAGGACGTCATCACACCTGAGGCTGCCTGGATGTCAAAGCAGGGATACAAGTGGACCAGTTCAGAGGATGACTTCGAGGAGACTATCCCCGCCGCTGAGTCTGACGAGGAGCATGAGGAGCAGTGGGGCGACTTCTCTGCCTGAGCCACCCTGTGTGTGTAGGTGTCCTCTCTGCCTTTTTGGCGTCTCGATGCCAAAGGGGGAGAGAGTGTAGGGATTTGCGTTGTATCATGCTTGGCGCGTTTATTTGCTTTGTCTTTTGGACCTCGTTTGTGCTTGTTTGCTTTGTTTGCTCTGGTTTGGTTTGTGCTTTTGAGACCTTTCCTCATATGGTGTAAGACATATGCACTTTATCTATCGTAGTTAACTTATGTATGTGCTATCTTGTCTAGTGATAGATATGCCTTGTTTCTATAATATAGGGGGAGCTTTGATCCTAGTATTCATGTGCCGTGCAGTCCAAAGCACTCTTCTAGGTGGCACACATCTAGGGGGAGCCCGTCTATATTCTAGAGAGGAGGGGTTTGCATTTACTTAATTTTATTTTCCTTGTGCAAATCTCGTATTGTCATCAATCCACCAAAAAGGGGGAGATTGTAAGGGCATATTTATCCCTAAGTGTTTTGGTGATTGATGACAACGCATTTGCAGACTAATCGTGTGCCTTGAGTATTCCAGACATTTCATTGCTAGGCACAAGACGATTGGGTGCCCCTCGAAGACTAATGAAGACGGTGCCTTTTCTACGTTTCTTTTTGGTGGATTTGAGTCGTAGGAAAGCCGTACTATTAAGAGGGGGTCCGCGTTGGAAAGGTTTGGGTGGAATCATCACATACACGTCTCCTTCTTGTCCCCTCCTTTTTCCTTGGAGCTTCCTCCGTTTTCTTGCCTCCCTTGTCTGGCTGTTGTGGTTGGTTGCGGTAGTACTGCTCCCAGGAAAACGGTAGTACCGTAGGCATCCGCGGTAGTACCGCGTGGTGGCGCGATAGTACCGCTTCCGCCGAGCGGTAGTACCGCGCTATGCAGTCAGGCAGTAGTACCGCCCCTCGGCAGTACTACTGTGTCGGGTTTTTGCTACTTCCGTTTCTTTGCGGAAGTAGGCACGGAAGTTCCCTTCCCCCTGGTTGGGGTGTTTGCCTTGCGGTAGTACCGCATGGGGGCGTGGTAGTACCGCGCGTGCGGAAGTACCGCCCCCAGCTCCTGCGCGTCTGTTTATATTTTCTGTTGCTGGGGTTGCGGCAGTACCGTGGGTCGGTACGGTAGTACCGCACAGCCATGCGGTAGTACCGCTTGGTTGCAAGCAGTAGTACCGCGAGGCCTTGCGGTAGTACCGCTGGCCGCGGGCTGGTTAGTGGGTAACGGTTGGATCCTTTTCCCACACTACATAAGAGGTCCCCTTCTTCCCCGTTGACTTACCTCTTTCAACCCTAAGCTCCATTATTGCTCCAAGCTCCATTTTCGCCCGATCTCTCTCCCTAGCCAACCAAACTTGTTGATTTGCTCGGGAGTGGTTGAGAAGGCCCCGATCTACACTTCCACCAAGAGATATTTGATTCCCCCCACTAATCCCTTGCGGATCTTGTTACTCTTGGGTGTTTGAGCATCCTAGACGGTTGAGGACACCGCGAAGCCATAGTCCATTGTGGTGAAGCTTCGCGGTGTCGTTGGGAGCCTCCAATTGAGTTGTGGAGATTGCCCCAACCTAGTTTGTAAAGGTTCGGTCGCCGCCTCCAAGGGCACCAATAGTGGAATCACGGCATCTCGCATTGTGTGAGGGCATGAGGAGAATACGGTGGCCCTAGTGGCTTCTTGGGGAGCATTGTGCCTCCACACCGCTCCAACGGAGACGTACTTCCTCACAAAGGGAAGGAACTTCGGCAACACATCCTCGTCTCCACCGTCTCCACTCTTGGTTATCTCGTGCCTTTACTTGTGCAAGCTTATTTGTTTCATATATCTTGCTTGCTTATGTTCCTCTCCTTGTTGCATCATATAGGTTGCTCACCTAGTTGCATATCTAGACAACCTACTTTGATGCAAAGTTTAAATTGTTAAAGAAAAGCTAAAAATTGTTAGTTGCCTATTCACCTCCCCCCCCCTCTAGTCAACCATATCGATCCTTTCAAACCGGATATGTATTTTTATGAAATGGTGGAGCTATCAGTTGGTGCAGTTCCAAGCAGAGCATCGTGGCGGGATCTACATGTGAAGTGGAGTACGTAGCTGCTTTGGAAGCAGCAAATGAAGGAGTCTGGATGAAGGAGTTCATATCCGATCTAGGTGTCATACCTAGTGCATCGGGTCCAATGAAAATCTTTTGTGACAATACTGGTGCAATTGCCTTGGCAAAGGAATCCAGATTTCACAACAGAACCAAGCACATCAAGAGACGCTTCAATTCCATCCGTGATCAAGTCAAGGAGGGAGACATAGAGATTTGCAAGATACATACAGATCTGAATGTTGCAGACCCGCTGACTAAGCCTCTCTCACGAGCAAAACATGATCAGCACCAAGACTCCATGGGTGTTAGAATCATCACAATGTAATCTAGATTATTGACTCTAGTGCAAGTGGGAGACTGAAGGAAATATGCCCTAGAGGCAATAATAAAGTTGTTATTTATATTTCCTTATATCATGATAAATGGTTATTATTCATGCTAGAGTTGTACTAACTAGAAACTTAGTACATGTGTGAATACATAGACAAACAGAGTGTCACTAGTATGCCTCTACTTGACTATCGCATTAATCAAAGATGGTTAAGTTTCCTAGCCATGGACAAAGAGTTGTCATTTGATAAATGGGATCACATCATTAGAGAATGATGTGATTGACTTGACCCATCCGTTAGCTTAGCATGATGATCGTTTAGTTTACTGCTATTGCTTTCTCCATAACTTATACATGTTCCTATGACTATGAGATTATGCAACTCCCGAATACCGGAGGAACACTTAGTGTGCTATCAAACGTCACAACGTAAATGGGTGACTATAAAGATGCTCTACAGGTGTCTCCGATGGTGTTTGTTGAGTTGGCATAGATCGAGATTAGGATTAGTCACTCCGTATATCGGAGAGGTATCTCTGGGCCCTCTCAGTAATGCACATCACTATAAGCCTTGCAAGCAATGTGGATAATGGGTTAGTTACGGGATGTTGCATTACGGAACGAGTAAAGAGACTTGTCGATAACGATATTGAACTAGGTATTGAGATACCGACAATCGAATCTCGGGCAAGTAACATACCGATGACAAAGGGAACAACGTATGTTGTTATGCAGTTCGACCGATAAAGATTTTCATAGAATATGTAGGAGCCAATATGGGCATCCAGGTTCTGCTATTGGTTATTCATGAGAGAGGTGTCTCGGTCATGTCTACATAGTTCTCGAACCCATAGGGTCCGCACATTTAACGTTCATTGACGATATAGTACTATATGAGTTATGTATGTTGGTGACTGAATGTTGTTCGGAGGCCCAGATGAGATCACAGACATGACGAGGAACTCCGGAATGGTCCGGAGATAAAGATTGATATATGGTATAATAGTGTTTGGTCTCTGGAAGGGTTCCGGAATTCATCGGAAGGGGTTCCGGATGTTTCCCGAAATGTTTGGGTACGAGAACACTTTATTTGGGCCAAAGGGGAAAGCCCACAAGTTTTTTGGAAAGAGCAAAAGGAAGTTTTGCGGAGTCCAAGGGCCAGACGCCAAGGTCCCTGGCGTCTGGGTCCAGACGTCGGGAACCCTGGCGTCTGGTCCTGGAGTCCGAGAAGGTCTCTTGCCTTTCAGGTGAAACGGACTTTGTGTAGGCTTTTACTCCAAGTTTCGACCCCAAGGCTCAACATATAAATAGAGGGGTAGGGATAGCACCCAAGACACATCAAGAAATACCAAGCCATGTGCTGGCAACCCCATCCCCTCTAGTTTATCCTCCGTCTTAGTTTTCATAGTGCTTAGGTGAAGCCCTGTGGAGATTGTTCTTCACCAACACCGTCATCACGCCATCATGCTGCCGGAACTCATCTACTACTTCGCTCCTCTTGCTGGATCAAGAAGGCGAGGACGTCATCGAGCTGAACGTGTGCTGAACGCGGAGGTGCCGTATTTCGGTACTTGATCGTGACGGATCATGAAGGTGTACGACTACATCAACCGCGTTGATAAACGCTTCCGCTTTCGATCTACGAGGGTACGTAGACACACTCTCCCCTCTCGTTGCTATGCATCACCATGATAGATCTTGCGTGTGCGTAGGATTTTTTTTTTTGAAATTACTGCGTTCCCCAACATAAACTCCTCATTGGCCTGAGCTATCTCATCTTGCAGTTTCGCGACATCCACCTTATGATGTGCTTGATTCTCCGTTGTTACCTCTGCAGTCAATAAGGTTGCCAAAGCCTCCAAGAGTTCGGATAAAACTTGAGCCGGCGGGCACGCAAAGCCGCTCGCCCCGGCCGACGCCGCCGCTGTTGAGTTGGAAGTCGTAGCTGCAGCAGTTGAGGAATTGAGCACCGGTTGTGTACCGGCCATGAAGATTGCGACCCTGTTCGGCGGCTCATAGGGGTCCGGAATACTGTTACCATCGGAGCAGCCCCCAAACCCGCCGTCTTGCAATTGATACATCGAATTGGTCTCACCAGTGGAAGACTCGTGATCAGAGTAGATGGCCGTCTCTCCACCAGATACAGATCCGTCCTCGAGATCCGCCCCATGGATAAAACCAACAAAGGCGTCCTTCACGACGGCTTGAACCTTGGCGGGTCATGCACGCTGAGCCGTCTCGATGATGTCGGTGCAGACTCCCGGCTCAGGCTCCGACTCGCCGATCTTGCCGATGAAGACGTGGATTCCGCCGAAGGGGACCCGGTACCCATACTCGATTGAGCTGGCCACGGGGCCCCAGTCAGCGTCGTCGATGTAGAGCTTGTCACGACGGCTCTTGGTCATCCGCCCTACGATGTATCCCTTGATCCCTGCGAAGCTGCCCTTCAAGAACTCGAAACCACCGTGCGCTGGCCCCATGGTGGGCGCCAATTGTCGAGGTCTTAACACGGCAGATGCCCTAGCAAAAGGACCTAGGTGTGGAGCCATCGCAACTAGGTTAACTTAAAGGGGTTAAACGGGACAAAGGACACAGAGGGTTTACCCAAGTTTGGCCCCTCTCAACGAGGTAAAAGCCTACTTCTACTTTAGGTTGTATTGCTTGGGTTTCTATTACCAGGGAGCGAATACGCTTGACCTAGTTCTCGATTGATTCTTACTTGAGTTAACCCGCCGCCAGGTCACCCCTTTATATACAGGTGGATGTCCGGCGGCTTACAGAATCCCGGCCGGCTCACACAAACGTGACCGGCTCGGTTTCTAACTAAGCTTGCTTTACAAAACAAGTTAAACATATGGCGGCTCATCCCTTTGGGCCTCAGGTCGCCTCTGGGTCTTGGGCCTCCAATAAGCCTACTTCATGAACCGCCATCTTCATATCTCCTTGGACCTTATCGGGCTTCTTCATCTTTAAGCCGCCAGCGGCGTGACCCGGCCCCTCCTGAGCGGGTCATACCCAATAGTTATATCCCCAATACCCACCGTATGCTTTCTTCAAGAGAGAAGCCTCTAGTGAAACCTATGCCTCCCGGGTCTATTTTCCATCATATTATTATCAGATCTACAAAACTAAAAATCCAAAAATATCTTGCTGCAATTTATTTATATTTACTTTATTTTGTTATTTACTTATCTTTTATATCTATCTCTATTAGATCTCACTCTTGCAAGTGACCGTGAAAGGATTGACAACCCCTTTTTCGTGTTTTGTGCAAGTGTTTTTTAGTTTGTGTAGGTGCATATATTGGGGACTTGTTTTGTGCCTCCTACTAGATTGATACCTTGGTTCTTAACTGAGGGAAATACTTATCTCTACTTTGCGGCATCACCCTTTTTTTTCCAGGGAAAAATCAACACAAGCTCAAGAAGTAGCAACGTTTGATACACACAAGGCATTCCTCCGGAGTCCTGGAGTTGCATGATCTCATGGTCAAAGGAACATGTATTTGACATTAAGAAAGCAGTAGCAATAAACTGAAAGATCATATGCTATGCTAACGGATGAGTCTGGTCCATCACATCATTCTCCTAATGACGTGATCCCTTTATCAAATGGCAACTCATGTCTATGGTCAGAAAACCTTAACCATCTTTTGATCAACGAGCTAGTCTAGTAAAGGTTTACTAGGGACTTGATATATTTGTTTATATATTTACAGATGTATTTAAGTTTCCGTTCAATACAATTATATATTGAATAACACTCCTTTATCATTATTAAAGAAATATAATAATAACCACTTTATTATTGCCCCTAGGGCATATTTCCAATAGGCAGGGACGCCAGAACTGGGCGACGGCGGCGACGCGGTGGAGCGGGCGAGGGCTTGCTGACGATAGGGATGGAAGAGAATAGCCAATGTGCCATCGACTGGCGGGCCGACAAGAGGAGTAGGCGTGCGTCGCCCACGTCTGCTTTGTGTCCGTGCGACGCAAATAAGGCCTAAATTTGGGCCAGAAATAGGTCGGCAGGCAGACGATAAGCAGACGCTTGTCCGTCTGGGTCGACGCGTTGGGCCGACTTTTCTGCCCGCGACGATCCAAACACATACGCGCGGATGAAATGTGTGAGAGTGTTGGAGTTGCTCTTAGATGTCTAATTCATCAGCTAGGAGCCCGTTTAACCAAGCATCCCCTTAATCAGTTGCAGATGTAGACAGGGGTCACATCGTTTTCCCCAAAAAGAAGAGCTGGACAGCAAGTTCACTCCAACTTGCATCAACAACATGGCAACCGCAAAAAAAAGTAAAAAAAAATAACTCTACAGATACTTGACCCAGAAAATGAAATGGAACACATAAAAGGCGAGACCAAAAGAAACATGATAATGTGCACACAATCACAACGTTACCACTTAAAAAAAGAAAAGAAAACTATGTCCATGGCACATCGATTTGCAAAACCAGCTCCTCGGTGACGTTCAGCGTCGGGCGTTGTGATGCCCTTTCACTTGGCCCGGCTCCAGTCCTAGTGACGCAGCAGAGTTATCTACGGCTCTTTGTAATAACGTCGCGTTTTGGAAATACTCGCTCCGTTTCTAAATAAAGTCCTTACGGACAAAATGAGTGAATCATACTTTAAACCACGTCTATATGCATTCGCATGTGGCTTATATTAAAAAAATTTAAGAAAAGTTTATATTTAGAAACGGATGGATGGGGTACATGTCTAGAGAAAGTACCGGATTTTGGACGGAACTACATACGAATAAAACAAGTGAATCATACTCTAAACTACCTCTACATACATCCATGTGTAGCTCATATTAATAAAATCTCTAAAAAAACTTATATTTATGGACGGACGAGAAGGAGTATACGTTTAGAGGAAGTAATGGGTTTTGGGCGGTAATCGGCGCGCCGAGGTAGACGACAGGCGAGTGGGGGAGATAAGGATGAGGGCAGCCGCACGTGCCCTGCGGCTCGACAGATGGACCCAACTAAAATTTAATGGAAGCATCCATGCCAACAAACAGCAGAGTGTGATAAAGCCACTCGTAGAGCGGAGGCGCCACAGAGCAGAGCAGAGCGGAGGAGCAGAAGCAAAGGCAAGAAGAGAGAGGAGGGAGGGAGGCGCCGGAGGGGAAGCACGACCGCAGAGAATTCAGATCAGAGCGAAGGTTTATATCCCTCTCCCCTCCCTGACGCGGACGTCGTCGGCCCCTTCCTCTCGTCTGATATTTCAGTGATCTAGACGCTCTTGTATTTCTTTACGGATACGGAGGGAGTAGTAGTAATTTTATATGCGCCGAGAGAGAAAGAGAGGAAAAAAGAGGCCATCTTCTCCGTCTGTTCCATGCGTATGCGCGTACAGTAGGTTCGCCCCGCCCTCTCCTTTTATACCCCTCCTCTGTTTCGCTGCGGCTTTGGGTGGGAGGACGAGAAGAGAGCAGCAGCAGCAGCAGGAAGAGAGGAGCGGGGCCAAGCAAATGCGCAGCGCTGGTGAGTCCTTCGGATCCGGGCGCTACTAGGGTTCCTCCTCCTCCTCCTCCTTCTCCTCGGTGTTGGGCTGGTTCTTGATTTCCGGCGGAGATGGCTCGGAGCAGTGCCAGGCAGCGGCCATGGACCGTAATCCTCCCTGCTCTTCTCGAACGGATCGTGGCTCGAAATTCTCGAGCAGCCCTTAGAACGTCGCCGCTCGTAAAAACAAGGGCCGATTGGTCCGCTCCGCCGCAGCGGGGTTTTAGACGGGGTGCAGTGCAGTTGTGGAGCCGGAAGCTCGATTTGGAGACGAACTGTTGAATTACGGGTGGGTGGGGGATCAGTTCTTGATCTGGCCGCTTCCTTCCATCTGACGGGCAATGGCGTGGCGTCATCCGAGTTCCTTCTGGGTTTCTTTTTCCCAGCGGGATAAGGGCGGAACGGGCCAAAGGAAGCGGCGCCTTTTGTCAGTCTGGCATCCAGAGCGGGTTTCACTGCAGCGTTCCTGCCTTTTTCTTCTCTTTTCTTTCACTGGTGTGCTTTTGTTGCCACTCCACAGCAAGAATGCTTTGGAATCTTTGAGCTGGTCTCGGCTCGGATGGTGTCCGCTAAACCTTGCAGCTGCAGCTTCCCTTGCCAGTTCTTCTTCCCCAATGCTGTTTACAGAGTTGGGTTAAGCTTAGCGCTAGTAGAAGCCAGCGTGTTTTCTTTTAATGACCTGCTTCCTCGTTTGGAACTATTAGGTGTTCTAACTTTTTTTTTCTGGATCGGGTGTATATAGACGCGTTTTACCTGTGTTTGTTCACTCATTTTAGTCCGTAGGTAGTCCATATTGAAATATCCAAAACATCTTATAACTCGGAACGGAGGTACTCCAGTATTTATGTTCTCTAGACGAATGTTACTGACTGCGTGATACTCTTGTGTGTAATGCTGAGATTACTCATGCTGCTATGCCTTTTCTTATTTCAGATTAATATCGTTGGAAGTTCAGTTTTGGTAGTTAGTTTGGGAACCTTGGGCCACGTGTATTATTAGTTCACAAGAGATCATTTGCATCTCAATTTTGGATTTGGCGTTTTGGCCTGATGTTCATGTGCAGCAGTACGTTTTACTCAACCGTGGGTTGAGAGCGAGTTCCAGCTATTAACGCGCAATGGTGGAAATCCCTTCTTGCAAAATTTACCGGGAATGCCAAAGTAGAATGATTTAAAGCAATGGTAGATCTATCATGTCATGCGTATTAGCAAATTCAACTGGATTTTCTGTCACATCATATTATACAGCAAATCTATGCTTCCTCAGGTTGACGTGAAAGGCGTTTATGTTCCTTTTTTTTAGGTGTTTTGATGTTGTGTGCAAACTCTTTTCTTTAAAACTATTTCCTTCTGGTCAAGCTCTACAAACACAGTAGTAGTTCTCTAACCATTTCCCCTGCAAGTTGGCAATTTGTCCTGTTATGCTATCTGAAAGTCCAAACATAGCTTGTAGAAGGATGCCATATTAAAAAATGAACATGTTATCTACTTGCTTTTCCAGTTTCCTCGATTGTCACTCTTCTGTGTTCTAGAAGGTAGCCCCATGTTGTAATATTCTACTGCAGGGTTATTTTAGACATTTGAGGTTATGCATGATATTTCTAATTCTATAGTCAGTTAACATAAAAGTGACAAAATAGCCTTGCTAATGCATGTTTTAATATTGGTTGATGGAGGTTATCTTTCACTGCCAATTGTCAATTGTGACATCCCAGTTAATAAGGAAAGCGCTGCTATGATGGTGATATGCACTATATAGGATAACAGGGTGTATGGGATTAGGTGATGATATTGTATAGGATTGATCACGTGCCTCTGTTCACCATTTTGGCACCTTTCTGGCTGAAGCTGTTAGAGATTGTCTCTGTTTTTCAACATGAAACTATTAGGAACTTAAGAACTGTTTCCATGATTGAACTTTGAAGTTTTCTTAAGTTCTGATGTTCTGTACATGATATTTTGCAGGATAGATTTTATTTTGCTTTTCAAGATTTTGGTGCCTTGCTGAAAGCTAGATTATGTCACTATGTTGCAGTTTTCTTAAATTCTGATGTTCTGTGCACGAGTTGGATCACTTCTGCTGGACCTCCTTGTTGATAATATATTGATGCTTTTTGTGCAGGATTATTTGGTGTAGTAATAACTCGTTAGAGTTCTAGGCTGAAGCAAACAATGGAGAGGGAAATTGCTGCCTCATATGAGCCAAAACTGAACAGTGAAATAAGGATTTTTGAGAGTTCAGATGAGATATTAACAGATCTAGCTGAGTATATCTCCCAAGTTTCAGAAATCTCTGTTAAAGAAAGGGGATACTTCGCTATTGCCCTATCTGGAGGGCCCCTTGTCAGTTTTTTGAGGTAATGAATTTTCCTATTCTTTGTTAGCTAATATGCTATATTTGTTTCTGCGCAAGAAATTTCATTCAGTTCGGATTATTGCATCTGAAGTTTTTTTTTAATTTATGAAAAGCAAACTTTGTGAAGCGCCATACATCAAGACCCTGGATTGGTCTAAATGGTACATATTCTGGTCTGACGAACGTGCTGTAGCAAAGAACCATGCAGACAGTAACTATAAGTTAACAAAAGAAGGATTTCTATCAAAGGTATGTGGACTTTAGGAGAAATTTTGCTGTATAACCTAGAGCATATATTAGTTTCTGGATGTTTGTTGCCTGAGTTTCATTTTACATTGTGCTTATGAGATGATATTTATACCTTGCATGAGGTCCATCATACATAGTACTTTTCTTCAGTATATCAAGTCAAATAGCCAATAGCAGTTCCCAGTTGGGTCATTCAGGGTTTTCCTTTTCATTTTCATTTTCTGTACTGCATATGGTGTTAGGTTACAATTTGTGTATCAGCTATGAGGGAAAAGAGCTGAAGTGGGTATATTTGAAATTGTTACACTGTAGATATATCATTATTGGTGTCCACTGTTAGTAGGTTATCCTGCCTGTCAATCCAATTGATTGTACGATGGACCTGTGACTTCGTACTATTATTGTTCGCCGAATGTTCTGAGTATCTGGTGCTTGATAAATGTCCAACTTGTTGGACTTTTGAGAGTTAATTTGAGTAGTCAAAAGTGTAAGTGTTCACAAGAAGAATTCAGTAGTAAGGACCAACCGATGGGCTACAATAATATATTAATAATCCAATATTTCATGTTCTCTGTTACAATTAAAAAAAAGTTGAAAGAAAGACCAGGTTTAGAGTTGGAAAATATAACGCGCCTTGGCTCAGAGTTGTATTGCAGTCTCATGTCTTTTTTCTCATTTGGCATATAGTACATTTTACTTGCCTGAATACTGTTCGTTGTGCTTTCGTACTGGTATTTTAACATGGTGAAAGACACAAATATGCAAATATTATTATTATGTAAGTTAAGAATATCACCTTTCTGTAGATTCTGCATATTAGATACTGGTGGTTGTTCTGGTAGCTTGTGAGTCAGGTAGGCCATTTTGCTTTACCATTTCCTGTTAGTCTGCTATGTTCAGATTGTTCGGTGTCATTTGGCAACCATGGGAACCAGATTAAGACTTCCTAACAGCTACTTCAGTAGTTCCAACTTCCAACTACTCCTGCAACCCCCACCACCAACCACACCCTTCCCTATCTTCTCCAGTCTTTATTGTCGGACTAAGGAGCTTATCCAAATGAGTACTCTTGATTGAAACATGATGATTGCCTCTGGCACACCTGTCTTAAGTTGCACCAACCATATGATTTATGTAGTTGAAGGAGTTTGTTTTAAGGCAAAGTCTGGATACCATTTTCCCCTGCATGCCACTGCCCTTGCCATTTCATGTTACATGAGTAGATTCCATGATTTCACTTTATTTGGTTTATTATTATCCTGCACCAACGAGAAAAAATCGCTTGTTTTCACCAAGTTAACCATCTGTTGTGTCTAAATTTTTTCTAGGTACCTATTATGAGCGGCCATGTCTACTCCATAAACGACAGCGCCACGGTGGAGGACGCGGCGACGGACTACGAATTTGTCATCAGGCAGCTGGTGAAGATCCGCACTATAGGGGTCTCGGAGAGCACCGACTGCCCCAAGTTCGATCTCATCCTCCTCAGCATGGGCTCTGACGGCCACGTGGCGTCATTGTTCCCTAGCCACCAAGCCCTGGAGGTGAAGGACGACTGGGTGACCTACATCACGGACTCCCCGCAGCCTCCGCCCGAGAGAATCACCTTCACTCTCCCTGTGATAAACTCGGCGTCAAACATCGCGATCCTGGCGATGGGCGTCGACAAGGCGAACGCGGTGCATTCGGCCGTCTCTGACGGCGGCGACGGCCCAGACGCCCCTGCATCCCTGCCGGCCAGGATGGTCCAGCCAACGGACGGGAAGCTGGTGTGGTTCCTGGACAAGGAGGCCGCCTCATCGCTCGAGGCGCTGTCCGACGACGCCTACCAGCAGCAGCGTCGTGAGTGCTAGCTTAGTGAGAGCAAAGCGTAGATTCCTTTGCTGTGTAAAATGAAGTTGTGTAAGTACTTAGGTGGGTGGATCGTATGATGGAACAATGTTTGCTTGGTTCAACGCCTTTAGTCCTCTTCGTGTTGGTCCGACGGGTGGTTCGTTCCGGGAAACCGGAAGCGCCGTCGGTCTTGGCAGACGACGGAGATGGTTTTGTTGTGCGGCGTTGATGTTTATGCGGGCGTTGTGGCCTCAGAGTTGAGAACATTAAGACATGAATTGTGGCCAGTTTTTTATGGTGTTGTGAACTCCGTTCTGTCTAGCTAAGATCAGATTATTTTGCCGGCATGTGTTTTCTTGCGCGTAGCTGATCCTTGTCTGTTGTTTGAAGCGCTGCCTGGAACCCAGAGCTATAGATTCGTCCGGTTTTTACCCGATGTGGGTTCAGTGTTTTTCTTCCCTGATATTTCTTGTGATTTCTTGTGTTTGCGAGATGGAATTTGGTTCGACGTAATTTTGCTGAATTGCTGCCCAAAAGGTTCTGAAATTTCATTCTTGAAATAGGTGGCTGTACAAGCATGTGCATCGCCATTATCCGCACCGTTTTTTGGCCACTTTGCACACTTGTCCCATGTCAGCCTGGTTGAGATAATACAGGCAAAAAACCAACATCGGCATGTTGATTGGTTGCCTGCATACTCTTAAACACTTTGATGCAGCTATTTTTGTAGCCCGTCACTTGTCCATCGCATACTTCCCATAAACTGTAAACCCTCGGAACTCTCCCTCGTAACACCATATACCACTTGTCCTAATATGGCAGAAGAGCAAACAATTCAAGCAGCAACCAATGGAGCACACTAGACATGAAATATAAGTAAGCATGCATGATCATACAGCACAACAAGTTCTGCTTGAATTGTTTGCTCTTCTGCCATATTAGGACAAGTGGTATGTGGTGTTCCGAGGGTTTACAGTTTATGGGAAGCATGCGATGAACAAGTGGCGGGCTACAAAAATAGCTGCATCCGAGTGTTTAAGAGTATGCAGACAACCAATCAACATGCAGATGTTACTTTTTTATCTGTATTATCTCAATCAGGCTAACATGGGACAAGTATGCAAAATGGCAAAAAAAAAAAAAACTATGCAGATAGTGGCAATGCACATGCTTGTACAACCACCTATTTCAAGAATTTTCATAACCTTTTGGGCAGCAATTCACCAAAAATACATGGAACCAAATTCCATCTGACAAACACAAGAAATCACGAGAAATGTCACGGCAGAAAAACACAGAACCCACATCAAGTAAAACCAGACGAATCTATAGCCCTGGTTCTAGGTGGTGCTCCAAACAACGCAAAGGGATCGGCCACATACAAAGAAAAACATGCCTGCAGAAGAATCTAATATTTGCCAGATAGAATAGAGTTCACAATACCATAAAAACTGGCCACAATTCAGGTCTCAATGTTCTCGTCTCCGAGGCCATGACTCGCGCATAAACATCAATGCCGAACAAAACCATCTACGTCGTCCGCCAAAACTGACGGCCCTTCCGATTTCATGGAACGAACCATGCGTCGGACTATCACGGAGAGGACTAAAGGCGTCGAACCAAGCAAACCTTCTCCCATCATATGATCCACCCACCTAAGTACCTACACGCCTTCATTTTTCACAGCAAAGGAATCTCCGCTTTGTTCTCAGTTAGCTACTCCCTCCGTTCCAAATTACCCGTCTCAGAAATGAATGTATCCAGAGCTAAAATACATCTAGATACATCCATATCTGCGACAAGTAATTCGGAACGAAGGGAGTAGTACTCACGATGTTGTTGCTCGTAGGCATCGTCAGACAGCGCCTCGAGTGATGAGGCAGCCGCCTTGTGCAGAAATCACACCGGCTTCTCGTGCGTTGGCTGGACCGTCCTGGCAGGCAGGGGCACGGGGGCGTCTGGACCGTCGCTGCTGTCAGACACGGCCAAATGCACGGCGTTTGCCTTGCCGACGCCCGTCGCTTGGATCGCTATGTTTGATGTCGAGTTTGTTACAGGGAGGGTGAAGGTGATTCTCTCGGGTGGAGGCTACGGGGAGTCTGTGATGTAGGTGACCCAGTCGTCCTTCAGCTCCATGGCTTCGTGGTTAGGGAACAATGAGTCCACATGTCCGTCGGAGCCCGTGCTGAGGAGGACGAGATCAAACTTGGGGTAGTCGGTGCTATCTGAGACTCCTACGGTGCGGATCTTGACCAGATGCTTGATGACAAATTCGTAATCCGTCGCTGCGTCCTCCACCGTGGCGCTGTTCCCCGGCCCACACGGAGGCGCCACACAATGCATGCACACGGCGAGGCGATGGCGTGGCCACTGCGTCACGCGGCAGCCCTCGGCCCGATGATGCTCCTAGCGCGACCACGACTATCGGCCTCCGAATAAATTAAGGCGGCGCCACGACAGGCACAAAGGCGGGAACGGGGTTGCAGCTCCTCATCTCCCGGCCCTGGCGCGGCAACCCCGACGCGCGACGCATCCCGGCGGCGGCCAATGGCGGCTGCCTCCACACGCGGGAAAGGAAACAACGTCGACAAAACGGCGGATCAACAAGATGAAGAAGACACGCAACCGCTGCGCCCGCCGAAGTTGTCTCACCATGCTCCTAGTGCTTCGAACCGCTGCGAAACAAGCAACACCCTCAGGAGGGGAAGCGATAGCGACATTGTTGCTGCCCGGGCAAGTCCCGGGGTTTCCCCCGATACGCCGAGGGAGTTGGGTGGGCGTAAAAACCGACGCTCTTCACGAAGGGATGATGGCTCTCACCCCACCCTCAGACGTTTCAAAGCCCTCCCTCCCACACACACCATCAACCAGCATGCGCCACCATGGCCTTACTACCAGAAACTTGACTTTTCCTGTGAGTGGCTTAATTTTCCTGTGAGGCCCGAAGCTCCCCACAGGAATTCGAATATTCCTGGCGGGCAAAATTTGACCCTCACGAGAATAACCTATTTTATGTAGGTACTTCCATGCTTCCTCTCAGGAAAATATGCTTTCCTGTGAGTTGTACAGCCCACGGGAAAATGTTTTAGGCCCAGCCCGCCATTACACAACAGCGAAATGCCCACTTCTCCTCTCCTCGTCTCGTCTCTCTACCTCCATGGCCGCCGCCTCCACCCCAGCCGCACTCCTCCATCTCCCTGGCCAGATGGACCCGCCGCCCTCCTCCACAAATAACTCGTTCTAGCGCCGCCCGCCTCCGACCTCCACTACCGCCCGTATCTCATCTCGTCCACATGCGTCCGCCACGCCCACCCGTCTCCCGTGTCCCGTCCTGACATCCTCTACCGCCGTTCTGCCTTCACTAGCGTCCGCCGCCGCATCCCACCTCCCTCGGCTCACACCCTCCACCGCACTCTAATAGGGTCGTCCGCTACGCGTTGCCGGCGCCTCGTGCTTCCTACTGCAGATCTGGGGAGTCTCTGGTCGCAAATCCAGCAAGCCGCCGCCTCCTCTTCCGATGTGACCTCCTCCTCCTTTTCTCCAAGACCGTGGTAAGTCTCAACTAGGATCTTGAGTTGTTCACCCACGCAAAAAAAAAAAGATTCTGAAGTTGTTCATACAAATTATGTATAAGAATAATGGTCTCGGGACAACAGGATCTCGATTTTCTTTTTTCTTGGTTAAGCGACCGAAAGATTTTGCCATATGAGTGACAAATAAGCGCCATTTGCATTTGTTTGTAGTGTGTTGATTTATTCAGTTTTCATTTTCAATAAAGAGCTTTCTTCTTTCTCCTATCTAGAAAATTTTAGGAGCTACTTTTAGGTGTGCTATTAGCACTTCCATTTGTTGATGTCATTGAAAAACTGGAAAATGTTCTTCTCCATATAATTTGTTCCGTTACTTACTATGTGCTTTCAGGAACTCTCTGAGAATTAAGAAACTCTCTTGGTCGCTCGGAACTCTGCACCTCTTCTCTACCGTACAGCTTCTCCATAGTGAGAGAAACCTTAAGATCCAAGTGAAGAAAAGAAAGGTACATGCTTTCTGAACTGATTTCTCGCATACTAATGTCAGTGCTAGTGTTTATATTGGCTTGATAGTGTATTGTATTTGACCCAGGCTTATGCAACAACATGTAGCTTGGTCACTTGCTTTTTCTGTGTTCTTTCTCCTATTGCATCAATGAATAGCAGGCAATTTTTCTCGGTTCACTGGTGATGAGGTCTGGATATTTTCTCAATGTTGGGTATGTGCATTTGATCATGACTTCATGATTGAATTACAGTTTAATGTCCTGTTCTATGTTAATCCTATTATGTTTACAGTCAGGAGTTATTTGTATATACTATTGGCACATCGGATCTAATATCCAGACATAATCATGCAGGATGACCGCCTCACTTCACTACACTAGATTCCATTGCAAAGCTGATGGTAACTCAATTGGTAATGGTATCATATCCCAAAGTACCAAATGTTCATGGTAATGATAAATATGCTTTACTATAATCTATGCGAAATTCAAATAAATATACTTTGCTGTATAATCCATGATAAAATGCATTCTTGGCAGATGCTTTTTGAGGATCTCACTACAATTTATCTTTAGTGGCTGCAACATGCTTTCACTTATAACTATCTGTTTGCACTTGTAGGAATATACTTTGGACCTGAGAAGCAGTGGCGGAGCTACGTTGTAGCTTACAGGGGCCATGGCACCCCCAGCCTTGACAAAGAATAGGAAGGAAATTTTTTAAGGGATGCTTGGATTAGAAAAAGTATACACTTTGGCCCCCCCAAACATGTAGTATTTCTGTTTGGCCCCCCTGAAGATCCTGCCTAGCTCCGTCAGTGCTGAGAAGGCCACCATAATAAACACATATGCTGTGATGAAATCTGGTATGAAAGACCTCGACGAAAGTGGCAATAATGGTGCAATCAGTAGCCAGAAAGCACAAAAGCGCCTTGTATGTTTCATCTCTTTCCCCTTTTTTGTGTTAGCTTGTACATCCTATGCTTGCTGATTCTCTGATTGCTAGTGAAACTTTACTTCTTGTTGAATGCCTACTTCTAGTGAAACTTATTGCTAGTAAAACCTCTTGCTTGCGAATTGCCTAGGAACCTTGCATCTGTCCACCTATGTTTTTAAGGCGTCGCCTAAGCGTCGCCTAGTCGTCGCCTAGGCGTCAAGGCGCCCCAGGATGGCAAGGCGTCTACCCCGCCTTAGACAGACATGAAGTGTACGGCTGTGGCTGCCCTAGTTCTGGCTGCTCCTGGGGCTTGGAGATGACGGCCCCGCTGTCTCCCGGCACCATGAAGAGGAGGGAGGACTGGGGGCTCCTGGGGCTTGCTGCTGTGAGGGAGAAGGGTGGGGCCATGAAGAGGAGAGGGGACTGGAGGAGGGAGGGAGGAAAGGGTGTGGCTTCGTGGCGGCTGTGGTGGGAAAGAAGGGAAGGAGATAGTGGAATTAGGTCACGGGGGTGTATATGGCCACTAGATGGGCTTTTGGGTCACTGGGAGGTGCATAAGTAGTGGCCCATCTCTCAGCCATTGCTCTTTTTCTAGTATTAATATGTGCAGACCTATTGATGACTCTTTTCCTGCAATGTTTAAGGCGTCGCCTTGCCTCGCCTTACCGCCTCGCCTTGGCACTTAGGCGTCAGAGCGGCCCTCCTCCGCCTTATGACGCTTTACTGCCTTAAAAACATAGCTGTCCACACAATATTCTACTGTAACCTTTTGCTCGTCCCTTTGGTACTTAGGCAAGTTTGATGTGACTATCATTTATAGCATCCTTTCTTGAAGTTCTGATTAGCTAGAGCTTGTCTTGTTGGTTCAAGCTAGAAGTATTTCTAGTTGTTTCTTTTGTATGAACATGTATCAGCGTGCTAAGTAAGTTGCAGATCTGTTTTTCCTTTTTATATCATGGTTAGGAATTTGTAATTCTTTTGCGGTAAGTTATCCTTTTAATTTAGTCGTTTTTCAGCAAGCTCAGCCATGTTTCTTTTCTGCTGATAGTACACCTTGTATATCTTACTATGTTTCTTGGTGTATGTGATTATGAGATCTTACGAATTTTAGATAATGATTTATGAAACCTGGAGCACAACAGAAGGCAGAGATGTAAACAGAACTAAGTGCACCTTGCTACTATTGGAATTAATTGTAATATTGCAAATCTGGTTACTTTGGAAGCAAGACCTGATAGCTTCATAAACCTGTTATAAAATGGTTGGAGATTACTGAAATAGCTTCAAATCATGTGTTCTTATGTGCCTGTTCTCATTAATGTTGTGTATGACTTTGTAGGTAAACACGGATTCATCTCATGTTAGTTCAGAGGATGGCCCTATCGACCATGATGTCAACCATTGCAACAATGACAGCGGCAATGAGGAGGAGAACATTGGTGGTAACGATAACAATTGTGGCTTCAATCCTGATGGTGTCTCCTGAGGAGGATCTCACTAGTCACTTGCATGGCAATTGATGATTAATGGTCTTTATGGTATTTTGGATATGTGTGTAGTAGTACCATATGCTCCGGGCCAAACTTAGCAGCTTATCCTTTTGTTGCATTCACTTTTCTAAAGTGATGTCCTCATTAACCTAGGAGGCTTTCTATCCATGTAGTTTGATATCACTGCAGTGTTTTGTGCACTGTGATGGATATGATAATTAGAGTGGTGGTGGCCAGTATGTATGTAGCACTGTTGTATGCAACTCTTGGTCAAGTCTATATATGGACTCAACTTTATGTGACGTCTATAGATTGTTTTTTTGGATGCTTGGTTGCCATTGATATATGATATGGACAATTTTCTTAGTATCTATTTACCAGAAATTATACTGATTAAATGCATGGTTAATCGCAATAAATGAAATATTGTTTTCCTGGTGTCTTTTTCCTGACAGGAACCATCACAATAAGCTGATTTCTAAACCTGACGGATCTAAGTTTTTCCTGGGCATGGCCGACAGGAAAAACCGCCAGGAAAATAATTCCTGTTGGTTTACCGTCAGCCATTTGTTCATTTCCTTGTCGTTTTATTCCTGACGGACCGACAGCGCCGTTTTCCTGTGGGTTGTTGGTCGTGGGGAAAAGAACGGTTTCTGGTAGTGCGCCGACGCTGTCTCACCGAAGCTTATATGCAATGCTTGAAAAAAGGGACTTATATGCAATGCTTGAAAAAAAGGGACTTATATGCAATGCTTGAAAAAAAGGGACGCACCTTTGCTGGAAACCAGAAGCAGCAGAAGCATACCGGGCCCGCAGGTCCGACCAAGCCTCGGAGGGGCCTGTGAAGCCCCGCCACCGCAATGCAGGAGGACCGAACCGGCCCGCCTATAACCCAGATGGGGCCCAAGGGCCCAGATCTAGGTCGGGGGCGACGCGTCGGACCAACTCACCGGCGGCCACCACGGAACCGGCCCGCCTATAACCCAGATGGGGCCCAAGGGCCCAGATTTGGGTCGGGGGCGACGCGTCGGACCAGCTCACCGGCGGCCACCACCGAACCGGCCCGCCTATAACCCAGATGGGGCCCAAGGGCCTAGATCTGGGCCGGGGGCGACGTGTTGGACCAGCTCACCGGGGGCCACTACCGAATCGGCCCGCCTATAACCCAGATGGGGCCAAGGGCCCAGATCTGGGCCGGGGGCGACGCGCCGGACCAGCTCACCGGCAGCCACTACCGAACCGAACCGGTCCGCCTATAACCCAGATGGGGCCCAAGGGCCCAGATCTGGGTCAGGGGCGACGCGTCGGACCAGCTCACCGGCGGCCACTACCTCGCCGCCAAGGGGCAGCACCACCGCGGACTAGCAACCCGGGGATCGCCGGACCGCCTGCCGTCCAAGTAGCACCGCCATCCAGACTCACCCTCGAGTGGGAGGCCAGGACACGCGGGGAAGGGAGATCCCGACGCCGCCGACACCGCCCGGGCAGCGACAGGGAGGGGCGGGGGGGAGGATGGACGCTAGGGGCATGGCGAGCAGCGTCGCCTCGGTCGCCGCTTGCGGCGCAGGGAGGGGGAGGAAGGGGTCGAGAAGGGGGCGAAGGGGCTGGCCGCGACGGCGGACTCCGGCCGCGGCAGCGGAGGCTACGTGCTGGATGGGGGAGCCGGCGGCGGCGCTAGGAACCCTAGATGTGAGTTGTTTCCTTTTATGTGCGGTTGTGTTGTTGGTGCCCCAGTTGCTATATTAATATAGCGGGGTGCGGGGCGCAAGCCTGTTTCGGCCTCCACACGCGGAAGGGTTCTCCATTAACGTAAGAACATTATTCCATTCGTAACTTTGCTTTATCACTTTGACATATTTCCAGTTTAGCCCTCAAATATTACTTTAACATGAATCGTGCCACTAAAAAAGAATCTGGCTCACACCCGAAGTGTTCTCCCTCCTCCTTATCAGCTACTCCCTCTATAAGCAAATACTCCCTCCTTTCCTAAATATAAGTCTTTTTCTTTTTAGAGATTTCAATATGCACTACATATGGCTCTAAAAAGACTTATATTTAGAAACGACATTTTAGATCACTACCTAATGATCTAAAACCATTATATTTGTTTATAAGAGTATTATTTTGCATGTTCATCCAATACCACTAATACAATGGGCCAATGATCTGCATGTTAAGAATATAATAATAATTCAATGAAAGTATCCACATAACACCAACACTCACGCTTACAATTCCCCAATACTGGCAAAACATAACTGCCACCGCCACCCACTACACTTGCGATTGCCCAATTCCCCAATAGTGGAAAAACATAAGATCATATAATCAACGACATGGCCCAGGAATAACAAATCCATATAATGAATAGATTCCACGTTGAAGAGTAACTGATGGTTCTGGAAAATATCTCATGTAATAAAAATCATTTTTACTAGTAGTACAAAAATATTTCCTTTAGAGAACACTGAATGTCACTTGGAACTCGGTAACCAGCAGCAGGAGAAATTCAGAAATAATTACTGCTATAGAATTGAATACTTAACGAACTAATTACATCAGGATGCAAAGAGATTCGGTGGCGCGACTTCACTGCCATCGTACAGGTTTGAACTTGGTGTTCATCGTACAGGTTTGAACTCAGCACACGGAAGCAACACTCTATCCCTGGGGCTACAAGTTAAGCAACAGTAATTTGTCGACCGTAGAGCGGAACAATTCGCTTGTACAAGCTGCATAAGGAGAGTTGTTTATGAAGAGCGAGATTACAGTTACAGAGAACAATAGATTTCAATATTTCAGTCACTTGCCTCAACTTACCCAGCATATCCTTCAGCCTTCACAAACTTACGGAGCCCATCAGATAAACCTCTTGCAAAGGCAAGTTGTGTCTGAACACGGACCTTCACAACCTCCATGGCTCCATAGAGCAGAGGGCAACATCGGCGATAGCCTCAGCTGAAGCAGAACCAGCCAGATAGATCAAAGTCTTGTGCAATACTGAAGAAATCCTTTGCCCCTTTGCTCTTTCAGGAAAACACCAAATCCGGAAGTGATGCTCTTACAATTGGCTGGGTCAATCTAACAAAATAGGCAAGCGATATTTTCATTACTAGCTGGTTTCACAACAATGATAACACATAGCAGACCAACCGAGTGCGGTTACAAATCATGCAAAAAAAAAATGGATGCCATATTTTGTTGGCACTTGGTTGGCAGAAACGACTACTTATGTAATAAATTTAAAGAATTACATGGACTAACTCTGGATGTTTGCAGAAGCCAGTCTGCAGTATCCTGTCCAACCAAATAGGAATATTCAATAGCAATTAACTAACATAACATCTGTGGAGGATTGGTTGAGCCAGCCCCTCATCCCGTCAATCGATTAGAGTGAAGAATAACTGGGTCACTAATAGAGTTTCTATATATATAATTGATCTTCTATTATTCTCAGGCAACAAGGGACGAGGATACTGCAGCTTCCTCTCCTAACCACTTCTACTGTGCCTCATAGAAATAGCTTTTCTTCACTGATGTGATTTGGATTTTTGCTCTATGCAGCCATTTCCTGTGATTAAGTTCAGAAGATGGCGACAGCGGTTGGTCAAATTAGTTAATTAATTTATTTCATATATATGCTTTGAAAAAAAACTATGTTCATAAATCATGCTGTATGAGCTTAGGATGCACCCAGTCATTATTCATTAGAATCAAGTAGTTTGTTTGTTCAGCAATCTAGCTGGAGGCATCAGATTTTACTTTTTGGACTGTAGGTTACGTTGCTGGTGACACCACTCAGTTGGTCCATTGTTGTTGCTGTATTGTGAATCTAGGTGTTTGGGGTAAATGAATTTCTTTATGTTGCGGAGCTGAAAAGGCACTTTGATAGTTTGGCACTGGCAGTAGCCATGCAATGGGTCAAGGAGAGATTGTATTTAAAACTTTGATAGTTTTGACGAAGTGTGAAATACTGAATCTGCAAGGTGTTTTACTGTGGTTGCAGCTTTTAATGGTTATCTTGCAGGTGATGTAGCAACTATAAACAAGGAAATAACATGTACCTGTGTGGCGGTTGTTTTCTCTGTTCATCAGCCTCTGCTGCGGTTGAGGTACATTCTTTTTTTTTGACTGTACACAGTAGGGAAAATCCCTGAAAGGCCCCAAAGGGGCAGGTCTTACAGGCTTGAGGTAAGCCAACAGAACAAAAATAGAACCTAAAATAAAATAAAATAAAAGCTATCTAAAAAGGCCAAACAGAGAGAAGTAAAAGAAAAGAAAAGAAAAACCAAGAAAATTACAATACAGAGTCCAGCCATGATTGATACAAAGTGGAGTACTTCTTCATTCTTAATTTTAACAAATTGAGCTCCATGAAGTAGGTGTCCTTTCATCTTTGAAATGAAGGGGGGATTTGGGAATATCCTGTTGTTTCTAGTTATCCAGATGGCCCAAGAAGCCAAAATAATAATGTCCATAGCAAAAGGCAAGGCCAGACTCTGCTTCATATCTTCAATGGTCTGTAAGACTGACAGAGCTACATTTTTGTTGGGGCAAACAAAGTTCCAACAAAAAGCAGCAAAAGGGCATCCCCAGAATAGGTGTAAGGTTTCTTCCTGTTGACAATCCATCACAACACAGTTGTATGTGTCCAAATGAAATGTTTTTCTTCTGAGTAGGTTAAGCACCATCCAGAAAAAACTTTGTGCTTGCGTTGACATGATGTGTTCCAAACCCACTGGAAGTGAGGTGGTACAATTTTAACTCCAATCATGCAGGTATATGCTTTTGAAGAAGAGAAATTAGCAGACCCCCATAAATAGCTCCAGGTGTCATTACAATCCCTGTATTCAGATGATCTAACCTCCTCAAAGATGATCTCAAGTTGCTGGAATTCCTCATAAGCTTGTGTAGACAGGGGGAGGTGAAACAGGTCTTCCAAATATTCCAAGTTGGTAGCTTCCTGAACTGATAATAGAGTATTCTTTGTAAAAGAGGATAAGTGAGGCAGGCATTGAAATAGACATGTAGAGTGCCATTGATCAGTCCAGAATAGAGCAGACTTCCCATCACCAATATTGCATATGGCCATGGATTTGAATAAGTCAAGCAGTTTCAAATTTGTCTTCCACCAAAAAGATCCAACCATGTTCTGACCAGGCAACATGCCATTACTGTAATAAATTTCCCAAATCAAATTTACCCATGGAATGTTGTGACTGTTAAAGAATTTGTGCAAGTTTTTCAGCAGAAGAGCATTGTTTTGCACACTTAAGTTGCAAATTCCCAGGCCTCCTTGATTTTTAGGTCTAGACACCACACTCCAAGCAACCATTGCTGGCATGTGATCTTCCATGTCTGATCCTCTCCAGAGAGAGTGTCTAAGATATTTTGCAATTTGTTTTTTGATGGTCTGTGGTATATCCAAGCAACACATGAAAAAGATTGGTAGAGATGCAAGAATAGATTTGACCAGTAACAGTCTCCCAGCTTGTGTCATGAATGTTGCCAGTCCCATTAGTTTTTTTGCAATTCTCTGCACCAGAGGAAGGCATTGCTCTACAGTGGGTTTAACTAGTCCAAGTGGCAATCCAAGATATGTGAATGGAAAATAACCTCTTTTGCATCCCAAGGTGTTAATCATGATGTCAGATCTGTCTTCAGATAAGTTGATAGGAATCAAATTTGATTTGTGATAATTTACCTTGAGACCTGTAGCAGTAGCAAAAGTATTGAGCAAAGCCTTGAGATTGAACAAATGAACTGGGTTTGTCTTCATAATGATCAGGGTATCATCAGCATATTGCACAACAGGGAAATCAGGACAGCTACCCACATTTAAAGGGGGTATAACTAACTTTCTGCTCATTGCTTTGTTTAGGATGGATTGAAGTAGGTCTACAGCAAGGACAAACAGTAGAGAGGAGAGGGGATCACCTTGCCTGACCCCTCTCTTACAATAAAATTCCTTTCCTGGCACTCCATTGAGTATCACAGAAGATGAGGCATAATTAAATAGCACTTTCATCCAGTGAATCCATTTACTACCAAAACCTTTAGCCTTGAGAATTTCCAAAATTGCTTGGTGTTCAATTTTGTCAAAAGCCTTTTCAAAATCCAATTTTAACACAACCACTTGCTCTTTAGAGGCATGGCACTGGTGCAGGTATCCATATGCCCAACCCAAGCAATCTTGGGTTGCTCTGTCCTTGAGAAACCCATATTGATTAATGTGCACAATCTTCAAGATGATTTTTTGTAACCTGTTTGCCAATAGCTTGGTGATGATTTTGAGGCAACTATTTAGCAAGGATATAGGTCATTTGGTGATATGGGGCAATCCACCTTTGGAATGAGAGTGATGTATGAGGAATTAATGCTTTCCAAATTGATGTTCCCTGCATGGAAATCATGAACTAGTTGCCTGATGTCTGAACCAATGATACCCCAACAAGCTTTGTAGAACTCATTATTGAAACCATCAGGACCAGAAGATTTGTCATTGGGTAGTTCCTTAACTACATCATTTATCTCCTGATCAATAAAAGGAGTTTCCAAACTTTCAAAGAGGGCATGGTCAAGTTGTTGATGTAAAATATCCCGGAGATCAAAATGCATAGTAGTTTCTTCAGTCATGCCCAGTCTTTGCTTGAAAGCATTCCACAAAATAGCTGATTTTCCATCATGATCAGTAATCTTCACCTTGTCATCGTTCTGAAGAATAGCAATGTGATTGTTTCTAAGGTTTATGGTTGCTTTTGTGTGAAAAAAAATTGTGTTCTCATCTCCAAATTTAACCCCTTTGATTCTCCCTCTTTGCTTCCAATAAATCATTTGGTTCTTAAGGACCACAAGTAATTCTTCTTTAACAAAATAGATCTGCAATTCCATTCGCAAAGACTTGACTCTCTGAATATCAAATAATCCAATCCAGTCATTCAAGGTGGCAATTTGCTTTTTAAGATCTAACAATTGTTTTGCCCATAACTTAATAGCCGTTCCCAAATTCTTAAATTTAGTAGTAATTTTCCTAGCAAAGTCGGTGTAACCCACAGGTATGTGCAAGCATTGGCCACCATCTCTTTGAAAGTGTTGTGGTGAAGCCAGAAATTTTCAAACCTGAAAATGTTTGATTTAGCAATGGAAGTCCCTGTTTTGATCACACAAGGCAGGTGATCAGAAATTGGTCTAGCAAGGGGCAGCACCACAGAATCAGGATAAGAGGGTAAGCCAAGCTGCAGAGGTGAAGAACCAGTCCAACTTTTCCGAAAGAGGGCCGAATTGCATATTAGACCAGCTAAATTGTCTGCCTTTTAGGGGCAACTCAACAAAACCTAATTTGCTAATGGCCTCATTAAAAAGAAGCATCTCATTGGCATCTCCCCCAGCTCTGTTTCTATCAGATGGGCTTCTAATGAAACTGAAATCTCCTATGATCATCCAGTCTACTTCATTTGGCATATGGATATTAGCAAACCAATCAATGAACTCCAACTTATCTTCATGCACAAGACTGGGCCAGCTGAGGTATTTTTCAGAATGTCAGAGAAGTAGTTGAAGATTTCCCCCTTTCTGTTCATGCTGAGGTGAGAGATGGGCAAGAGTGCCCTTTTGGAGAAGCGTATGTGCGGTTTGCGCGGGTTCGGGGCAGAGATAGGTTAATAAGAGACAATCCGCATGCATTTGGAGATATATTCCTTACTTTTGTCAAACACAATGAGGAGAGAAATTGGAGACGCACCTATTTTAACAGAGATGTTTGGTTGCTGCTGACTGGAGTCCCTTTTGATTTTTGGACCACTGAAGATCTGACGCATGCGATCAGCAAGTTTGGTAGGTTGATGATGTGGGAGAAGGATGAAACTAGGAGAGGAGGGGTTTGAGTTAATGCTAAAGTAACTGATCTTGGCAGCATCCCCAAGAGCTTAATATGGTGTGAGGGAGAGGATTTTGAAGAGGATACCTGGTCATGCTCTATGGAATTGCTTCTTGAGAACATGCTTGGGCGAGGGCCAGCTGATGAGGACCCGTTCCCTCCACCTGGTGTAGACCCCCATCCAGTGGCGGATCCAGGATTTGAAGTTACCCGGGGCAGACTTTTAAAGTAAACAAAATCCGAATCCATGATGGTATCAAACAAGACAATCAACACCATAAATTTAGCAAGTAGTATGCATACAGATAAGACAATCAACACAAACAATTGTTCAAAGTAGTTTCAATCTCAAGAACTAGGTAAAAAAGCATTGAAAACAACCAAAACAATTATAAGGCTTAACTTGTGCTCCCGCTGATTGAATCTTTCGTTCTTCATCCCAAAATGTCCAATCTTCAAGTCCAGGTACCTAAAACATGCACAATGCACAAAAAATAAAATATAAATCTTAGCATAATATGACACTTATTCCAACAAAAGATAAGAAAAGAAGATTGGGGGAGAGCAGAAGAACCTGCTGTTTGTGTCCTCCATGGCTGCTTGCTTGTACTTGTAAGCGCGGCGCATGGCTATTCCAGTGGCGAAGTTGCCAGAAATTGGGAACGGCAAGGCGGCGACCCGGCTCTCAGATCTCCATTAAGCACCATCTATCGGGCTTGGGCAGCACCAGGGTGAGGCGGCGAGCCGGCGGCGGAAGACGTGATGGCCTAATGCCCAGATTTGTTTACTCCGTCGATCGTGATGGGAAGTAAGAGAAATTGGGGAACGTCAAGGCTTGAAGCTGTACATAAAAATGGGCTCCTGCTTAATTGGGCCTTTACTACCAACTTATAAGACGTACTAGCTGGCCCATCTCAAAAATGAATCGTTATTTCGCTCCTCGTCTTCCTCCTCGGCTGATCCCACGATCGAACACACAGGTTACAGGGAACACGTCTCATCTTCCATGGCGGCCACTAGCCAAAGTAGTAGAGGAGCTACCCTAGGTCCCAAAATTTACCCGGGGCGGCCGCCCCTACACGACCCCACGCTGGCGCCGCCCCTGCCCCCATCCTCTGCTTGAAAATGCTGATAACCTTCAAGGATTTGAACCAGATGACAACCAGTTAAACAATGACATTCCAGATGATGATGGATGGGATGAAGGTAGCTATTGGGCCATGCCCCAGCAGGAGGATCAGGAGGTCATTCAACCACAGGTTCAAGAGGAGCTAGTTGTGGACAATGATGAACTCCATGGCAATGGCAACAGCTTATCCTGGGCATACTTAGAGGTACATTCTGCTTGGTGCTACTCCTTTGTTTGTCGCCTAGGTTGCTGTTTACCATGGTTACCATTAGGATATAGGATCTGCAAGGTTGCAACATAGTTCTCGCCATCAAGTTTTTTACAATCGTAGCTAAACCCAAAATTGTTTTCCTATTCAGAAGATAGGAATAAAGTTTAGAGAAACACATGTGTACCGGCTGCCAATTTAGTGCACGGGTACAGCCAGTCAACCCCTCTTGATTTTTAGTTCATTGGTTAATTAAGAATGTAGAAATGAATTCCTCTTTGTTTATGGATTCCCCACTTTTTCCAGGGGAATTATTTTCTAAGTAAATACAGACGGAGAGATACCACAGTAATTAAGGTTTCCTTTGTTTGACGGTCCAACACCAGTAGTAATAAATTCCCTATTGAACACTTACACTGAAAGTGAGCATATTTTGGAAAAGCAGCTAGGAATCTTTGGTTTGAAAGAGTCATACTCCCTCCGATCCAAATTAATTGACACACACTTAGTACAACTTTAATACAAAGTTGTACCAAGTGTGCGTCAACTAATATGAATCGGAGGGAGTACATCTATTAAGTCAAGATATATACTGTCAAGATTCTGATGTTGTTCTATATTGCTGTCACATGAGAATAATAGCAGCCAAAATAAAGGCCAGGTGGTGGTAACTTGCAGTCGAATATATTAATACCTTTTCTGAGCAAAAAAGGAACGTGACTGCACTTAATTTGTCCTTCAGGAAAAACGTTGTGGATGATGAGATTATGAATACAACCCCTGTCAACATTTAAGAGGTGGCGGATAGGCATGTCTACGGGCATGCGATTAGAGAAACACATACACAAGATCAGGACGTATTCCTAGACTGGCAACTATGCTAGGATGATATGTGAGACAGTGGGATGTATCAAAATTATACCATTCCGGTAATTACACTATGTATTTCCACCCTTCTGTTTCCAGCTGATACATAACTTCTGCTACATGAATCAATCCAGCTTCTCTGTACGACGTTACGTCTAAAGATCAGTGTGCACTGCTGCTCATTCAATTATGTTTGTCTAAATACTTGCATCTTCTGTACTGATATAATGTTAACTGAAAACTGGCAATCTTTTCCAGTGATGTTTGGTGGAATTTCCACTAAGGTACTATAGAAAATGTATGACATGCCTGGCAAACATACCTATCAGATATGCTTTTCGATCTGCAGTTCTCCCAGTCTGCAACTCTGTGTTTATACGCGCTGCCAAGTTCGCTGTGAAGCAATATTGCTGTGAAGAACATGTGTTAGCCTGAAAGCATCAATAATTGTGCACATTGTGGTACATTTATAGTGAGATGGGCCATTTGTTTTTTATTTGAGTTATGGACTGCTTGTGTTTCTCTTATGGTTATTTCTGTCGGATGCTTTGTTGAGAGAAATAGTGGCATCGTCGGAGGCAGCTCTTCCATTTAACAGAAAAAGGCTGAACATACCACCAGCTGAAGTAATGTCTACTTCATTTTCCAATACCAAAGATGTCTGGGCAAAGAGCTGCAAATCAAAGACGCTTCCTGGTGAAGAAATATTTTGTTGGCTCTATGTTTCCATGTAATGAAGTTTACTGAATCCTTCTGGAAGAAGTGTACCGTTGATTCTATCTTATCATATGCTATCTTATGCAAGGTATTAACTATCTTAACAGCTATTTCAACCCCATGTTTCCAAATGTGATCGATTCTAAATTGCGCACGCTCAAGTATATATTTTTCAAAGAGAAATCCTCATTAATTTTTCATCCGAGGGTTTCAATTGATGCCCTAAGTGGTTGCTAAAACCTAATGTTACCAAGAAAGACCATCCTTTTCAAAGCACTCTGGGTTTTAAATGGGACCTTGCGCCATTTGGCGCTGCATGTTACCCGAATAACGTAACTAATTATGCATGCTCAAATATATATTTTGAAACATAAGTCTTTCTTAATTTTTCATATATAAGGATTACAATTCGTACCCTAAACCTAAAGTTACTATAACAAATACAAATATTTTGGCGCAACGGGTAATCTAGTATTTCAAAGGCCAAGGATTATAGACACAATAAAATAGCATCATCGAATGTAAAGAGCTTGGAACAACAGATCAGCAAAAGGACAGACTAGCACAACCTGTTTCCAGCAACGGTGGAATCAATGCTTAATCCAACTCCATCTCATTATCCCGCGCGCTGCCTCTGCATGACCAGATCTTTATCGTTCTATCAAGTGAAACAGTCACAATCTGTTGTCCATCTCCACTAATATCCAGACTAGTAACGTTTGACTCATGGCCTGACAAGCTTTTAATTGGTTTGTAATCCCAAGTTGACCATAGCGCTGCTTTAGTGTCATAGGAAGATGTTGCTAAATAATAACCCTCCTGGGGTTCAAATTTCACATGCGAGATGAGACTCTTATGTGCTGGTATAGAATATAACATTTGTCTGGTCCTCAGATCCCATATTCGACAGAAATTGTCTTCACTCGCGGTTGCAACCAGATGACCATTAGGTGAGAAGGTGACTCCTAGGACAGGTTTGACATGTCCAATGAGGGTACAGTACAATCTTCCTGATCTTAGATCCCAAACTCGAGCACTCGCATCAAACCCACAAGATGCAGCTAAAGAACCGTCCGAGTGAAAGCTGACACCATATACACTTCTGCTATGTCCCTCCTGGAGTAGAAGTTCAGTTCCAGTGTTGATGTCCCACAATCTCCAGGTCTTGTCAAAGCTAGCTGTACCAAGGTACTTTCCAGATGGATGAAAAGCAAGGCGAGCAAGACGATCCAGGTGGCCATCAAAAGACATCAGAAGTGACCCATCGCTGTTCCACAATTTGGCAGTTTTATCAGCTGAGGCTGTCGCTAAGCAGTTGTCGACTGGGGAGAAGGCAACATCAGTTGCACGTTCTGTATGGCCTTTCAGGGTTGCAATTCTGGTTATCTGTGGCAAGCTCCATACTTTGACGATCCCACTCCAGGAGCTTGTGGCGAGCATTGAGGCATCCCGGGAGAAGGAGCAGCCGGTGAGCGGGCGGTCGTCTCCAATCTCGCTGCGCTCAAGCGCGAAATCCGCCGCCTGCTTCACGACAAGGGCGGCCTCTGCCTCGGGGTCCTCGTCGGGGTCGGCGAGGCGTCGCTTGGCCCTCTCGACCCTGGCCTTGGCGCGGGGCAGTGAGTACATGGCGATGTCGACGCGCGCCTGGAGCAGTTGGTTGGTCCCCTCGGTGAAGAACGGGTACTTGATCTGCTCCGCGCCCTCGTCGTTGTCGTCGTCGCCCGGGACTACTTGTTCGTCCTCCTGCGCGCGGAGGAGGCGGTCGAACTGGCCCTCGGCCTCGAGGCGGGCCATGAGCGCGCGCAGGCGGTCGCGGCGCTCCATCGCGCCCTCGCCGAAGAGCGTGACGGGCTCGCCGAGGCGGCGGAGGCGCGCGCGCACGGCGGAGTCGTTGGTGGGCACGGCCATGGCGTAGGCGCGCCGGCGCTGCAGGAGCTCCTGCACGGCGCGCTCGTGGCGCTCCCGCGCGGCGCGGTGGTCGTCGGAGACCTCGTAGCCGACCTCGTCATCGTCCCCGCCTCCGGCAGCGGCGGATGTGGAGGCGGGGGCGCGGGGTGGGACGGGGACGGGGACGGGGGCGATGGGTGGGTGGACGGGGAGGGGGGCCATGGGAGGGGTGATGGCAGGGGGTAGGGGCCTGGGGTTCTCCATGGACGCTAGCCGGGGTTTGGGAACGAAGACTAGGGTTTTGAGCTGCGAGGCGGCGGCGGCGGTGGTGGTAGCGGCGATCTGTGACCAAGATTTTATTGCCGAAGAAGAGAATTCGAAGTTGGTCCAGTTTTCCGGCCTTTCCGGTGGCTATCAGAATACCGACCGCCCGAAAGATTCGGCCTGCGTTTGAATTTGGGATCTGGTCAAGCCCGTCCCAGTACACACACAAAAGAAAACATAAATAACCTCACAGCCACTACATAAACCCTAGGCCACAATCCGGCGCCACTCTCTTTCCTCTTCTCTCTCTCGGCCGCTAGCGGCAACGTGATTCGAGCAAGGCGGCAGCGCAAACGCTGCATCCTTCCGGGGGTGTGCAAGCTGCACGTCGTTGGTTGGCATGGGGGCGCAGGAGGGGCGAGGCTCCCCACATCGACTCGCGTCCGAATGAAGCTTGACCGCGTGCACATTGGTGAAGTCTTCGACAACCCGATGCTCTCTCTTCTAGTCATGGCCGGCCGCAGGAGGGGGCGAGGCGCTGCTCCATCGACTTGGGGCCAGAGGGAGCTCGAGCTCGTGGTCATTGGTGTTGTCTCCGGCGACCAGGACGCATCCGAATAATGTGGCATCGTCGACATATGGATCAGAGGAAGGGGGTGGATGCAGTGGAGAGCGATGGTGTTGGGCGATAGGTGGAGGTGGACGGTGGCATTGGCGGCGAAAGCAACTTGGCGGAGGAGGACAATGAGCATGGCCATGGCCGAGGCCATGACAACAGAGGCTCAACATGACCAACAACAATACCACCCTATGGAAGGGGAAGGGGACGCGAAGGCAGGGGAGGAGGTATGTTTCTTGGGAGCGGCTAGATGACAGTTGACTGAAAACAATATTTGAGCCAGTCGACTGACCACAATTTGTTTCAGACGATTTGTGTACTAGCGAGGCTTCCCTTGGGTAGTAGTGGACCGACCAATGTATGCTTGTCCTTTCACCAACTAATAGCAAAGCTGAGTTGCTGAATTTTGTAATCTCATATTGTTTCATAAGCAAGCGGTGCTATGACGAGTTGTCCTATGCGTGTGTAAGATGAGATGAGTTGAGCCTGACTGGATAAGACATGGCTAGAAGAAAAGGAAGATTGTTTTTTTTCGGCGTGGAAGATTGCCAGTATGATTGTTCACAATATGTAAGAATAAGCATATAATAGAGGAGTATTTTGCAAAACAAAAGTTCTCTAAGACGAAATGAATTGGTTCCATTAGTATTACCCATAGAGAAGTTTTTTTAAAAGAATACATTCATGTCTTCAGTATTACACTTTAAGAAGAAAAAATGAAAAAAATAATGACAAGATTTTCACACAATTTACTCAGAAAATGCACTTTTTTAAAAATATGCAGGAATAATTCTATACTAGTAGAATTTTGGCAAAAAGGGGTTTTCTAAGAATGAATTAGTGGCATTGGTACTAACCTTAATAAAGATGAAAAAAAGAGACAACTCAAACAAATAATAACAAAAATTGCACACTATTTACACCAAAAATAGCGCATTTTTATAAATGCAAAAATAAGCATGTAATAGTGGATTTTTTTGCGAAGAAAAGTTTTTTAAAATGAAATGAATACGTGCCATTAGTACTACATTTTCTGGAACAATTTTTTTGGAATGTATCATTGGTACTATCCTTAAAGAAAAAAATGAAATGAAACAATCAAAAAAATAACGATAGATTTACACACGATTTGCACAGAAAATTGCACTCTTTTATAATACAGAAGAATAGGCATATAATAGTGAAATTTCTCAAACAAAAGTTTCCAAACAAGTAAAGAATTACTAGCATTGGTATTACCCATAATGAAGAAATAAAATAAAATAAAAGCTCAAACAAAATCAAAATAATGAAGTTTACTAAGTAACAATGAATTAGTGGCATTGGTATTACCCTCCAAAAGGAAGAAAATGAAAAGGAAACTCAAAAATAATAACCAAATTTGCACATGATTTACATAGAATTTACGTCTTTTTATAATATGCAAGAAAATAGGCTTGTAAAAGTGCAACTTTCGCAAAAAAAAGTTTTGTAAGATGACATGAATTAGTGTCATTAGTATTGCGCTTAAAAGAGAATGAAAAAATTAAAAAATTGCACACAAGTATACACAAATTATGCTTTTATAATATGCAAGAATAAGCATATAATAATGGATTTTTCGCAATAAATAGTTTTCTAGTAGGAAATGAATTAGTGGCATTAGTATTTCCTTAAGGAAGAAACATAATGAAATAAAAACTGAAACAGAATAATAAAAAAATAAAGTTTTCTAGAGAAAAAATGAATATATACATAATATTAGAAAAATGGAAAATTTTGCATTTAATTTATCCAGAAATTGCATTTTTATAACACGCAAGAATAAATATATAATCATGAAATTTTCGCAGAAAGGAAATTTCCTAAGAATGAATAATTTAGTGGAATTGGTCTTATCATTAAAAAGAAAGAAAAATATAAAAAATAAATCAAATGTTGACAGAATTTACACACAATGTACACAGAAGGGTTTCACAAAAATAAAATTGCACACATTTTACATAGAAATTGTGCTTTTTATATGAAAGGATAACCATATAATAGAGGAACGAAATTGGAATTGCCGTTAAAGAAAGAAAATGAAATAAAATGAAAAAAAGAAAGAAAAATGATGATTTTTTCTACGGAAGAACAAAACACTTTAAGAAGAAAGAAAATAAAAAACAAAAACAAAATAATGAAATTTTCTAGGAAAGATTGAAACCCTTTAAGAAGAAAGAAAAAAATAGTGAAGTTTTCTGTGCAATAATGAAACCCTTTAAGAAGAAAGAAAATAAAAAACCTAAAATTAAAACAAAATAATGAAGTTTTCTATGCAATAATGAAACCCTTTAAGAAGAAAGAAAATATAAAAAAATAAAACTAAAACAAAATAATGAAGTTTTCTAGGGAAGAATGAAACCCTTCAAGAAGAAATAAAAGTAAATAAAAAACAAAAATAAAATAAAATAATGAAGTTTTCTGAGGAATAATGAAACCCTTTAAGAAAGAAAAATACAGAAACTAAAACTAAAACAAAATAATGAAGTTTTTTATGTAAGAATGAAACCCTTTAAGAAGGAAGAAAATATAAAAAAAAACAAAAAAACAAAATAATAAAGTTTTCTAGGGGAAAATGAAACCCTTTAAGAAGAAAGATAATTAAAAAATAACTTGCACACAAGTATGCTCTGGAATTGCACTTTTGTAATATGCAGAAGATAAGCATATATGGTGCAATTTTTTCTTTCTACTATAATTTACACACATGGTATATCATACTTGTGTGCATACTTACTTACAAACACAAAAATAAAAATATTTGTTATCTAAGAAGAAATCAAGTATAGTGGCATTGGGACCACCCTTTAAGTAGAAAGGAAGTAAAAAAAAATAATGATACAATTTGCACACAATTTACACATAAATTGCTCCTTTTAAGTTATGTAAGAATAAACATATAATAGTGAATTTTACATAGAAACAAAGTTTTTAAACAAGGAACAAATTAGTGGCATTGGTATCATCCTTAAAAACGGGAAATGAATTTAAAACTAAAAATAATAAAACAAATAACATTTTCTGAGAGAGAGAGAGAGAGAGAGAGAGAGAGAGAGTAAATTAGTGACATTTGTATTACTCTTAAGAAGAAAGAAAATAAAAAAAAACTTGCACACAACTTTGCAGTGAAATTGCACTTTTTATAATATGCAGTAATACACATATAATAATGTAACTTCAGCTGTCGAGTATAATTTACAAAAATGTTGTATAGTACTTTCATGCATTCATACACATAATAATAGAAAAAAATATTTAATTAGCAAAAAAATTAGCACAAAACAATTAGCATTTTTATTACCCTGAAGATAAAAAAATGAAAAATAAATAAAATTTCCACACAATTAGCACAGAAGTTGCACTTTTTAGAATATGTCGAATTAATATATAAGAGTGAAGTTTCCATACTTTAACATAATTTGTACATGTATACATTTACACACACTCAACATCTAGAAAATACACGTAAAGAAAAAGAAACTCAACTGAAAAATAGAAAAATAAAAGCAGAAAAAAACTCACAAATCTTAAAGGACAATCCAACGGCCAGAAAATCTACTGGCCACAAAACTAAAAGTCAGCTGATTGAAATCTGGCTAAAGTGATTTTTCTTTGCACCAAGTATGGCAGAATTTGCGTCGTGTGCATGCCTTTGAATGGTCCTCTTGATGACCCGTGCTTGTTTTGTTACAACTTCCAAGCTTTGTAAAGTTGACGATGACGTGCTTGTGAATGGTTCTTAAAGAATAACTGTTTGCGGGAATGTCGGTGTTGGTACTACACGAACATGATTGTGCTGAAAACTGATTGATGGGCATGCATGGTTGAATTGGTAATGAACATGGTCATTATCGTTTTGAAATAATACACATGGTGTTGTAACTTTGTATGCATCTCCGGTTTGTGCAGTCCACGAACAATGAATCTACTGTTAATGCATATATCCTAACTCAACTGGAGTAGCAGCTTACTGATTTTTGAAACACATGTGGCACATACTGGCAGTATTTTTTTTTCTTGTTTATCTTGGACAATATTTTGACTGCAAGGTGCTGGAAATATTCCTCGAGTTGGGTTGCAATCTCTGGATCCTAGTCAACTGAGTGAGATTTGGTACTTGGATCCTCCTAACGACACGACCACATAGAAGTGGAAGCAGCCTGAGTGCATGGCCGACTAACTTTTGTTTTGGCAAACGGGCTGGCCGAGTGGCTTGGTCAGCTATAGACGATGACAAAGTGTGTGTAGACCGAGCGACCGAGCTCCTTTTGCTACCGAAGAAAATAATCTTGATTGACTAGAGGCGGGATCAGAGCGTACATTTCCCCCTCCTGGACTTGTTCTGCCTCCGCTACCGCTAGCCAGCCACATCCTACGACGCTTTCGACTGGGAGGAGAGGAGCGCGCACGAACGAAACACGGCGGCTCCGGGCCAATGAAAACGAGACGGCCGGCGGGAGAGATCGGTCGCACACGCATGGGTTGCGCCGCGCAGGCGCTCCGGGTCACGCAAGCAGTGCATCTCATCTGCCGCTTCGAACGGACTGAGGACCGGAAGAAGAGCATAGGGCGGCCGAGCGTGCCCCGCCGCCCATCTTTTTTTTAGCATCAGTACAGACACAAGCGCTCATATACACACGCATACACTCATCCCTATGAACGTACACAAGCACATCCTATCCCTATGAGCACCTCCGAGAGACTGAACCGGCATATCATCTTGAGATTTACGAAGTCACCGTAGGCGCCTCGTCGTCGACGGGAACGTCTCTTTCCACTAAAAACGCATCGCCGGAAATTCTGAAATAAATCCAGGAATAATGCGAGCACCAGGATTTGAACCCTGGTGGATTGGGGATATCACTGTCCACCTAACCATCTCAATCACAGGTTGGTTCGCGCCGCATGCGTTCAGCTGGATCTCGGTTGTCCTACGCAGAGCGGCACATTCATGAGGCATGCATGCATGAATGGACACGCGACATCGACATAGCCTTCCGTGGACGGTCTCTGCATGACGTCCGCAGGTGGAAATTCTAGACGAGCCGTGACATTTTTTTGCGTCCATGAAATTGAACCGAGCTCGTCGCAAAAAGAACAACGAAAAAAACGCGTGCGAGTTGCACCTAGATTGCCCTTTCACCGGGACTGCATTTTTTTAGCATCAGTACGGACACAAGCGCTTATATACACGCGCATACACTCACCCTTATGAACGCATACACACACCCTACCCCTATGAGCACCTCTGAGAGACTGAGCCGGCATATCATCTTGAAATTTATGAAGCCACCGTAGACGCCTCGTCGTCGACGGGAACGTCTCCTCCCACTGAAAGCGCATCGCCGAAAATTCTGAAATAAATCCAGAAATAATGCGAGCACCAGGATTTGAACTCTGGTGGGTTGGAAATACCACTGTCCACCTAACCATCTCAACCACAGGTTGGTTCGCAGTGATTGCCGTACTCAAAGAACCGGGGGATGTTGTGAACTCAACCACCACTAATTGCCAGAGTCTATATATAGGCAACTTTCATACGTCGAGGCTTCTCCCGTAAGGAAACGGAGACGTTAACGTTTGCAGCACAACACTCCGGTTGATATGGCGTGCCGATGGCTGTTCGCGCCAGCCAGTGGGAAATTCCTTTAGCCTTTAGGCTGGTCATAGTGGGGAGTAACTTAGACTAGTAACATACATATGTTACTAGTCTATGTTACTACCTTCATAGTGGGTAGTGTCATAGGTGTGGTAACATAGTTACCTTCATTTATTACTTTGTAGACTCATTATGCATTGGAAACCGCTATGTGATGGTAACATATTATGTTACTCTATTTGCCTCTCTCCTCATTAATTACTTGCCACATCACCATTTTTGCTTATGTGGCATCTATGTTACTACCTATGTTACTCCCACTATGACCAGCCTTATTAGGGAAAGATTGCGCACATAAGACACGAAAAGCTGAGCTTTATGATCGGTCCAAGTCCATCTAGTCTAGAAGAAGAAAAGGGACCTTGGGTTCGGATCAGCGAGCGTTAGTCAAGAGGACTGATGATGAAGATAAATCCATCACGCACATTAATCAGGACATCCGACTCTACCAAACATCGGATACTTGTTGCTCCTCGGTCAACCAAGCGACGAGAAATCTTTCATCATCACTGAATGAACCAAGCAAAGGCCAGGAAAAGGCAACGTGACAGCCATCGGTGGAGCGTCGGAGCCACGGAAATAGAGGGAAGGGAACCAGAAACACGGCTAGCAGTAATGACGATCAAGTCTACCGGCCAATATTCTCAAGAACAGTTTGACTAATTCACATCTAAATGTTTTTTAAAGATGTCACATTTAAACTCCCACAAATATATAATGCAGTAACAAGAAAAAAAAACTAGGACAAAAAAATAAACCACAAATAGAATGGATATAAGCTTAAATGTGACATATGTCGCATCTAGATGTGTCCTATACAGACCCTTTCAAGAAACAAACAAGCTGGCTGGCTGCACACTTGCACTCCCACCGTCGTCCCACGGCAGCGAAGGGGAAAGCCTCCCACGAGAATAACTCAAAGCCGTCTGCATGTAGTAGTAGCACACGGCTACGCGCAACAACAAATCCGACTCACACTCACACACTATACACACACGCACACGCACACGCACACACGGCCACAGGCACAAACCTCGCTCTCTGACCCCGGCCCGCTTTTCTGGAGCCCCGTCCGCGCAGAGCACATCGTGCTCGTCGGAGGGAGTGATCAGGGGGGTGCAGCTGGTTCCTGAGACTCACTCGAGCGAGCGACCTCGTACTCGACCGGCCATGGCGGCGGCGGCGGCACCGCGTCCCCTGAGGACCTCCATTGCGCTGCTCCTCCTCGCCCTCGCCCTCTCCGCGCTGGTGCCGTCGTCAGGTAAGGGCTCTTGATTTCTTGGGTTTTCTTTCCTCTCTGTTTATTTTTTCTTGGAGTTGTTCGTCGATTCATGCGCTGCTCGAGCAAGATCGTTCGGGGGCGAGACGCGGGCAGATTCTTGGGGATCCACGGACGGAGATTTGGGTAACCGGTAGAAGCACGAGAGGGAGGGGGAGGATTAGGTCCGCCCTGCTAATTTTGGTAACGGCGATGATTTCTCCGTCCGCCATAAATGTGATCGTCATGATCAACACGCGATTTTCATTCGGGGATGCATTTCTGGGAGGGCTTTGTTTGGGGAGCGAGAAATCACATGCCATCGTTCATCTTTACCAGTACTATTTTTTGCAACCATTGAATGATCTGTTTTCACGTCAATTACAGTCTTCTTTCATCGTTGCCTGAGAGCCTGTCTGAAACCGGAAGGGTCTCCTGTTCCCCATCCCACATTTCACTGCCTCCTAAAAAAAGCTTGAAATTACAACACTTCTAGGCCTCTTGCACCACCATTAGCTCTTCGATCGTGTTAGAGGTTTTTTATTTATTCAAATTGGTCTGTTCAATTTAGTTTTATAGCTTTTGTAGTTCATGTAGCCATGTATTAGGCTTGGTCTGTATTATGACCAAGTGCAGTGGAAACTGAGTGGGTGCACACTATTCTGTTTCATTTCAGCGAAAAACCCGCCTTATGAACGGCATCATGCTAAAATTGTGACCTCCACTTGGTATGTGAACAACACTTAGTGTGAGTAAAATGGGTGTAGTTTAATCACCAATTTGGTAACTTGATAAGTGGCAGCTCCAGTTAGTGTTCATTCAGTTTAATTTATTATGGCCCTTGTTCAAAAAATTCAGTCCACTTTATGGTAACATGTGATTCAGTCCACTTTATGGGAGTAAAATTCAGTCCACTTTATGAACTTGATACATGTCTCCTACCATGACATCCTTACATTTTTGTGGAACCATGCCCCAAGCAAATTTCCTTGGCATTTTGCAGATGCGTACGATTCGCTTGATCCGGTTGGGAACATTACGATCAAGTGGGATGTGAAGAAGTGGACGGAGGATGGCTACGAGGTAAGTAAGCCAGTTCAGCCTGTTCGAAGCTAAGACCAATTCAGCGAATGCCCCTATCGCTACACGAGTCCACACCAGCGTTCTCCATTCTTACATGAGCAAATTCCATGAAGAAGAATCTCCCATGGGAAAATAGAATAGATGGTGCACTGATATTGCAATACTTTGTGGAGCTGCAGGTCAAAGAGATGCTGAAAAGAAAATGACACAGAACATTTGGCTTCCCTGTTAGTAGTATCTTTTTTTTTTCCACCAGGAAAATTGGTCTATTTGGCTGGTCTTAACAATCAAAAGTCATATGACACGATGATTTACCGATATGCTGCAGCATTTAGGGTTTCTTCATATGTATTTGCACAACTTATAAGCTGAGAAGCAACAACCTCCACAGTCCATACAAAATCTTTTATCCAAACTGATGACAAACAAGCTGTAAACTCCTTTTTCCTCCTGCAGGCCACCGTTTCACTGTACAACTACCAGCAGTATCGCCACATCCAAGCGCCGGGATGGAAGCTCGGCTGGGCGTGGGCGGGGAAGGAAATGATCTGGACAATGGCCGGCGCCCAAACCACGGAGCAGGGCGATTGCTCCAACTTCAAAGTGGAGCCGCCGCCGCACTGCTGCCGGACGGACCCGGAGGTGGTGGACTTCCTTCCGGGGGCACCCTACAGCCAGCAGACCCCAAACTGCTGCAAAGGAGGAGTCCTCAGCTCATGGGGACAGGACCCCGCCAACGCCATTGCCACATTTGACGTCAGGGTTGGCCGGGCAGGGACTACGAACAGCTCCGTCCAGGTGCCCGCCAATTTCACCCTCAAGGCCCCTGGGCCAGGGTACACCTGCGGGCCTGCAAAGGAAGTAGACCCTACCAAGTTCATTGTCGGGGACGGGAGGAGGACGACTCAGGCCCTCAGTGAGATTTCCATTTTTCATCATCTACCCTCCCTACCACCATTTGATGCATAGCAGTAGTAGTATATTTCAGAAGGAGCTTTTTTTCTTCGAGAAGGAGGATAAACCCCCGGCGAAGCTTTTGAACTTTTCGACGCCGTGTTCATGATCTTCCTGCCGTGGCAACAACATTTACTAGCATTTTGGTGATAGCTTTGTGTTTCTTCTGTGCAGAGACATGGAATGTGACGTGCACATACTCGCAGTTCGTCGCGGGAAGATCCCCGACGTGCTGCGTTGCGCTCTCGTCGTTTTACAACAGCACCATAGTCGACTGCAACACGTGCTCATGTGGCTGCCAAGACAACAACACAAACCCAGTGAGCTGTGTCAAGTAAGTTAAGTTACATATGATGCAAGAACATGAGTCACAACTTTTGTGTTCGGTTATATATGTGACACGGTTGGGTGTCCTCCTTGGCAGGCCCAACTCACCTTATCTGGCTTCTGTCGTGCCCGGGGATAGCACCAACATCCCGGCACCTCTCGTCAAATGCTCCTCTCATATGTGCCCAATAAGGGTGCAGTGGCACGTCAAGGCTAACTACAAGGACTACTGGAGGGTGAAGATCACGGCGACAAATCTCAACTACCTGATGAACTACTCGCATTGGAACCTCGTCGCGCAGCACCCGAACTTCAACAACCTGACCACTATCTTCAGCTTCAGATACAAAGATCTGAACCCTTATGGAACAATAAGTGAGGGCTTTGTTTCAATCATCTTCCCCTGAAAACTTATACATTATGCAGTGTATATTTGTCTCCATGCAGAGGCCGGGGGCAATCCTCCTTAAAAAGAAAAGAATGTTTATGTTCCAGCTACTGACAAGTTATTGCTCTGTCGATCGCAGACGACACCGGGATGATGTGGGGCATCAAGTACTACAATGACCTGCTCATGACTGCCGAGCATAATGGAAATGTTCAGTCTGAGCTTTTGTTCCGGAAGGACCCGGACACCTTCACCTTCCAGAAAGGATGGGCGTTTCCGAGGCGAGTGTACTTCAACGGCGAGAACTGCGTGATGCCGCCTCCAGATGCGTACCCATGGCTGCCGAACGCTTCTCATCGACTGTCGGCGTCACTTACCATTCCATTCATAACCGTTTGGACAGCATTGGCATTCTTGCTGGTTCATGCGTAGTGAAGGTCGGTCCAAGGAGGAATGAATACATTAGATGGAATTGCACAGAGGTTTTCACATGATTATTGAACAAAGGTTTAGATGACAACTATCTTGGAGTGCAGATTCAGATTCAGATGATTATTGAACAACCTAACCAAGCCTGAAGCTCTGGCTGATGGTTGTACATTACTACTTGATGTGCTTCCTTTTTTTCTTTTTTGCGGGGATACTTGATGTGCATTCTAACTAAGGCAAGACAGATACTTAAGTTGACGCAAAACATTTTAAATTGTTAATAAAGAAAAAAACACAATAAAGATAGATATTGACTGTACTCCTTCTATTCCTCGTGTAGTGTGCATATTTTTTTGGAAGTAAAACATTGTTTAGTTTGACCAAGTTTAGGCTGGTCATAGTGGGGAGTAACTTATACTAGTGTCATGCATATGACACTAGTCTAAGTTACTATCTTTATAGTGCAAAGTAACATAGTACTAGTGTCATAGAGGACTTCATTTATTAGTTTGTAGACTCATCTTGTCTTGGGAAGCGCTATGTTACAGTAACATATTATGTTACCACTTCTCATTAACTATATGCCACGTAAGCAAACTTTTCTTGAAGTGCGCTATGTTACTAGCTAAGTTACTCCCACTATGACTAGCCTTAGCGAGAAACATATCAACAGAAATAATACCAAATAAATACTAGTCCTACTATAAATATATGTTTAATGATGTATCTAATGATATTTATTTATTATTATAGATATTGCTATTTTCCTCTATAAATGTAGTCAAAGTTTGGTAAATTTGACTTTTCAAATATTTTATGTGCACTAAACAGAGAAGTATAGAACATCTATTTCCATTGTGGATATGAAAAGCACATTCAGATAAGCATTGCTTTCTATCTTAACATATAAACACGTAGAGCTCATGCTTCATGCATGCTCTTGGAAAGAAGAAGAAAAGCATATACCCAGGCAAATTGAGGTTATTTGAAATCGGTTTTGCTAAAGCACATCAGATGTACCCTAAGTATTGCACATCTAAGTCCTATGTCATTGATTTACATGAAGATTTGTGCGGAAATTTGCTTGTTCTTTTTCCTTTTCCTTTTTCTTTTTATGTTTGATTTGAGCCACTTAGATGTGCAATAGCTAGGACTCATTTGAAATCTCTAATTTAGGCAGATCGGATTTTTTTGGATGGCCAATAGGGATGACAATTTTTATTTGTTTCATAAAGGGAATTTCATTTCTATCTGATCAATCTTGCGTTGTTGTTCTCCCCCTTTCCCCTCAAATGTCAAGTGAACTACTCATTTTCGTGGCAACTACTCCCTCCGTTCCCAAATATAAGTCTTTTTAGAGAGTCTAACAAGTGACTACATATAGAGCAAAATGAGTGAATCTACACTCTAAAATATGTCTACATACATCCATATGTTGTAGTCCATTTGAAGTGTCTAAAAAGACTTATATTTAAGAATGGAGGGAGTAGTTCATTTTAGATACTCCAAGGTTTTGACATGATGTGCATCAAAAAATTCAGGAGAAAAACAGTGCGCATGGCAAATTCACCCATAGTTGACAACTACGGTTCGAAAAGGTTACAGATCTGTGGGCAACAACACAAATAACTGATGGCATAAATCTTGAGGGGGAGGGGGGGAGGGGGGGTATGACCCGATTTCAAGGGAATAACTGACCTTGATTAAGCATGTCCTCGCTGTAGTCCTCTAGATCTGCCTAGGGTTTGCGCCGAGTCGCCATGGCAACTTGCTAGAAGGGGATCGGGGCAAGGGAGGGAGATGATCGAAACTGGGAGTGGCGGCTTTGATGACTGCCTTCGCACCGCGGATCGGAGAGGGGTTTAGAGGTTTTTCGGGGAGTCTGTCTCGTGGTGGCCCATGTGTTCGCGCTCATGGTTTGGGGAGTTAGTAGTTGTCGTTGGTTCAGCCTGCAGGCTGTCATGCTTACACCCGAACGTGCGTGCAGTTTATATGCTCGCCCGCACGGGATCGTGTGGGCTGGCTCCCAGGTACGACCGGACGAGTCGTGCGGGTGGGTGTCCATTGTACCACACGGGTGGCAGATATCGGCATCCAAGAAAAAACACCAATGAACAGAAGAAAGTGCTATGGGTCAGAAACGGGAGATGCAAACTCCAACCTGATTGTGTTACACAGACATATTCCTCTACCGAAATCATGCTCCTGTCCTGCGTGCTCTACTTGAAATGGGGAAAAAACTTGCGTTTAATTATATCCAGATCAAAACACAACCGATGTCAATCTTGAAGCCCAAAACGTTCTCCTATGATCTACAGGCAAAACATCATGGCCGCCTCCGACGCTCATGCCACGAGGAGAACCAAGAAGGCGACGACGACGACGGAGGCGGAGCTCACGAGCGGCGCCGGCGCGGAGTTGGGCAGGTAAGGGTAGGAGTCCGGCGGAGGCATCCGGCACTCGTCGCCGTTGAAGTAGATCTTCCGCGGGAACGCCCACCCCTGCCTGAACGTGAATGTGCTCTCGTCCTTGCGCATCAGCACCTCCGACTGCACGTTCCCGTACGGCCCCGCCTCCATCAGCTGGTCGTTGAAGAACTTCATCCCGTAGAACAGCGCCGTGTCATCTGCACACCCACCCAACCGTAGATCTAAATTTAGTTCTCATTGCAGAGTTTGTGATGATGAAACGAAGGGAATTGATCGAGATCTTGTTTGCTTACTGATGGAGCCGTAGGAGACGACGGGCTTGTAGTCGAAGCTGAAGACCTGGGTGATGTTGTCGAGGTTGGGGTGCTGGGCGACGAGCGTCCAGCCGGTGTAGTTGGTGCGGTAGTCGAAGTTGGTGACGGTCACCTTGGCGCGCCAGTAGTCGTGGTAGTTGAGCTTGACGTGCCAGTGGACGCGCACGGGGCACATGTGCGTCGTGCACTGCAGCAGCGGCGCCGCGCTCTGCCGGTTCACGTGCCCGCGCAGTGCCGCGGTGACCGCGTGCGCGCTCTTCCCCGACGACGCCGGCATGAGCCGCTTCGAGTCCCGCTCGCTGCGGGCGCAGGTCTTGTGCTCGCAGCCGCACGCGCACCTGGCGCACGGCACGATGGTGTCGTTGTAGAAGGAGGAGAAGGAGACGCAGCAGGACGGGTACTTGGACGCCAGGTGCTGCGAGTAGGTGCACGTCACGTTCCACGTCACTGCATGGAGCGCCATTATATTCATCCATCCATGGTGGCTCGTTACTCGTTAGTTACTTACAAAACTATTTCATGCATGTATGCATGCATGCATGCATGGCGAGGAGAAGAGAGAGAAGGTGAGGACGTACTGAGGGCCTGGGTCTTGCGGCGGCGGTCGGCGGTGAGGAAGACGGTGGAGGGGACGACCTTGGCGGGGCCGCAGGTGTAGCCGGGGCCGGGGCCGAGGAGGGTGAAGTTCTTGGGGACCTTGACGGTGCGGTTGGTGGTGCCGGCCTGGCCGACGCTGACCTGGAAGGAGGAGACGGCGCCGGACGGGTCCTGGCCGTAGGCGGAGACGACGCCGCCGCGGCAGCAGTTGGCGATCTGCTGGTTGTAGGGCACGCCCGGGAGCAGGTCGACGACGGCGGGGGTGCGCTTGCACGAGTGTGGGAGGTTTGCCTTGAACTTGGAGCAGTCGCCCTGCTCCGTGGCCTGCGCGCCCACCATGGACCAGATCACCTCCCGCTTCGCCCACGTCCACCCCACCGTCCACCCCGGCGCCATGATCTGCCGGTACGTCTGGAAGTTGTTGATCGTCACCGTCGCCTGCCATGCACGCACGCATGCAACCGATCGGTTAGCTCCTTCACATTGTCCTTGACACGATCGATCATAATGAACCCCGGAGAGAGATGGATGGAGAGGAGAGGATACTCACGACGTATCCGTCTGGCGTCCACGAGAGAACGTCCCATTTGATGGTGATGTTCCCGTTGGGATCCAGCGGGTCGTAGGCCACTGCAACGCACGAGCGAGATCAACACGCTGCTCAGCACCACCATGGAGCAAACAAACCATGATCGAATTCGCCAAAACACAAGCGTAGGGAGCTAGAGAGGAACCTGCGACGGAGAGCGTGGCCGCCGCGGCGAGGATCAGCGCGAGCGCGGCGCTGGGCAGCTCCATGGTCACCACGCGTGCAAATGCCTGCAAGAGCAACGCACGTACTCTCACCAGAAGGCGCAGATATTGTGGTGCGCGTGCGATGCCGGGGGCTTTAAGGCAAAGAAAGGGAGCACCGGATGACCGGAGCAGGGCTAGCTAGCGCGCGGCGGGTGGCTTTTGCAGGAGGTGCATTGTGCGGGAAGGAAGCCAAGCCATGCCAGCCAGCGGCCGGCGGCGCCCGCGCGATCTCGATGGCAATGCGCCACCAACCTCGATCGGGCTGGTGCTGCGCGTGCCTGCGTGTGTGCGCTGCTGAACTCATGGTCACATCACATGGGCTCTGATCTCTGACGATTGGTGACTCGACAGAGCGGCACCATGCCGCCCCTGTGCGCGCGGCGTTGGGTGTGGTGGCTCGGGTCGGTGCGCGAGCGCGACGTACGTACGTGGCGTGCGCCTTTGGCGGTTTGGCTGGCTGGATCGGGGTTTGCTTGCGGTTTGGTTCCTCACCGGGCAAGCAACGTGGTGGGTGGTCTGGCCGCGCCCGGAGTGGGAGTAGGAACAGTTTGGTTCCTGTCTCGTGGATTCTTTCTTTTGCGGGAAATGGAATTTTGTAGAAACTGGTTGATGCAGTGTAGCGGCGGCCGGCCGTTGCGATTGCGACTGGTCTCCGATCACGACGCCGCAACGTCCGAACACGCCTGAACATTCTCAAAACGTGTGTGTGTGGCCCATGCCGTATGCTTGCGTCCTAAGTAAGCACTACGGAAAACGATTCATGTTTCGGTCTATTTAATGAGAGCCGTTAGATTCTAATTCAACGACTGATGTATCTCTTTTCTGGAACGCGCAAGAGAATTGCGCGTCATATCATTGAACATATAACTCTAGCTCCGCAACCCGCCTTACGAGAGCCATCTCGGTTTCAAATCGACCTCCCCCGCACGATTTGACTCGCTGTCCAGTGCCAGCATCCTTTTCATCGTGCTGGTAAAAATCGGGCCGTCCGTTTTCCTGTACGCTTCGTTCTCGCGCTAGAGCCGCTGAAGCCTGGGCCAGGGTTGCGCGTGGGTCCATCTCGCAGTACCGCCGTGTGTGCGTGTGTGTGTCCAAGAGCCTGCTCGGTCAAAACGGGCGTCGATCGTGGGTTCGCAGCGCTGGCAGGCCCATCCATCGTGGGTTGGTTCGATTTTTTTACCTTTCGTGCTTGCACCCAGCTGCGTCTGTTCCGCTTCAGCTGCGTTGGGCCCATTTGTCCGTCTCTTGGGTGCGCGGGGGTTACGTTCTTGCTTGCTCGCGTGGCTGGCCTGCTTCGGTCCGCTGGGTAAAGAGGCGCTTCGCCTGTTTCTTGTTCGTACGCGGGGTTTCTTCTCTCCGTGCCGCTGCAGGTGGCCCATTCACGCGTTTGGCCCCGCTCGTTAGTCAGGTTGTGTTCGTCCGTCGGTTCCTCTAGGAGTTACAGCGCCTGGTCGAGGGCGTGCTGCCTTCATCTACTCTGGTGCCTCGGCTCCTGGTTCACTCCCCCCGCCTGCACCTCCTCGTTCTCATCTGGTCGCCATCGCCGGTCGCCACCGGTAGGAATCGATCCCCGTCGGCTTCTTCGTCGGTTGCTTGCGCCGCCTTCGCCTTGTTTCATCTTGTCTCCTCGTGCTGCTGCTGTGGCCTTTGGTTAGGAAGGGTGAGCTCCTTGCTTCTTTCGGTTGGTTCGTGCTCGATTCTTGCCTGCTCCTGCCTGACTTGTTCTTCCTTCTACCTTCTGCTTCTTTATGCCTTGTAGGCCTGCTTTGACTGCTTTGCTGTGTTGTGGCTGTGCGGCTAGTTGTTTCTTCTGTGCAAGGTGAGGTTCTGCCTGCTCCTGTGCTTGCTATGCGCTTGATGAAATGCGCGATTGGATTTCTGTCGGCCTAAGAATCTCATATGTTGTGCGAGACACAAATGGGTGTGTGCCATGTTTAGATCTGTTGTGTGGTGCTCCTAGGGGTTGATTTAGTTTAGCTTAGCCTGTACTTGACACTGCTCTCGTACCCGGTCCTGTTTCTGACAGGCCCCATCGATTTTCAGATGCTAGCTCGCTTTGGTTGCTGCGGTTCCTACCCAGTGTGTTCGTTCCAGGGATTATCTTGGTTGGTTTAGGGTTTAGGACTGCATTGTTTGCGTTCTTGCCTTGGTCTAGAGTGATGGTTGCTATACGTACGGTTGCATGCCGATGTGGCCTGTCGCACCTACATTCTCTCCAAGACTTGTTTCTGCCTTATTTGTTCTTTAATGTTCTTTAATGCTCCTCTGCATCTGCTTTAATGCTCCTACTTGTTTGACTTGATTTTGTTCTTGCTCACTTAATTTCTGCCTGCCATGTGTGTGTTCTGCATCTCAACTTTCGTTTCGATGTCTTCCTTCTTCCCGTTTGCTTGATCTGCCCTTTCCCGTGCTTTAATTCAGTTACTTATTGCTTCTTCATTTTTATATTCTGTTTCTGTAGAACAAAGATGTTTAAATATCTAATTTGACTTTCTTATACATGTGTAGGTCTCCTTTGGTGACATTGGACTGCCGGGTCACTTGATCACCTTGCTCACGTTTCAGGAAGGTTCTGCCACGCTTCGGTTCACCTCACAGCTCGTGTGCTGTCTTTCATCTAGCCAAGGTTTCATGCTTTCCTTCCCTGCTATTTCTATTCTTGTACTCCTTTAAAGTTCAGTCCCTAACTTGGTTCTAATCATGTGTCTTATGTGCGTTGGGTTCTTCCATGTCTTTGTGTACTGTTATTGCTGTTGACTATTTCTTCAGTTTGCTTTTCTTGATTGCTCATACACGCTCTTTCCTGCTTATGGTCTTATTATTCGCCTGCTCAGGATGCGTCCTGTGGTGCCATTTGTTGTGCCAATTCTGGAAACTGTGGCAACACACTATGAGCTTCCTCCTCCTGTCTATCTGTGTGAGGTTGATGGGGATGGGCATGTCCTTGCTGGGGTAGAGGTTGAGATCCCTGGGGATGGTCTTGCGGTGATGCCACATATTTTTTTTGGAGCCCTGCGTGCCTCAGTTCTGCAGATGCATACGAACAGGCTGCCCTTCAGGCAATCAAGTTTTTGAAGGGGCTCTATGGCTTTGTAGTTAGAGATTACAATTATGAGTGTGTTGTTGTCTATAGGAATTATGGGAATATTGCGGTCGCTGTTGCTGCATCAGCTGTTCTCTATGCAGCTTATTTAGAAAGAGTTCTTGCCTACCCGCACTCATTAGGCACGGGCTCCTCTGTTAGTGTCTCTCGTGCCTAGGCGCATCCCCCTCCTAACTTAGCGTTGCTGTACTCGAGGCTTCTAGCGTCTGTGTGTTACATTTAATCATCATGGGGTGTTGTTGTTGTATTATTGTACTCATTTAGTAATAATAATAAATAATAATTTTATCAGATGCTTGTAGATCCAGTGTAAACAATTAGTTTCCGATGTAAAGTCTTACTGCTTTTCATGATACGTGCACCCATGGTGCTGTCTTCTATGCTCATAGGCTGTGCTCCTCTTATTTATATTCCACCAGAGCATTTTCAATGTTCTGTTGGTCTTTGTTTCCTCTCTGTTTGCAGCACTATGGTGTATGCTTTTTCCTGCTTTTAGTTCCTCTGCTCACGGTATGCCTCCGTGTCGTCCTGTTCCAACACGGCCAGCTGTCCCTTCGGGACGTGCTTCTGCTTCTGGTCGTGCGGTCCCTGCCCGGCCTCCATGCCGAGCAGCCCGTGCTGCACCTGCTTTGCCTGTTATTCCGGTCGTGCATGCCACTCCCCTTGTTCAAAAGAGGAAGCGTACATTCTGTTCCTCTTGTCATAACTTGGATGCTATTGGATACTTACTCTTAGCCATGTCATGTTGCTTCAGCGTGTTTCTATTTTTCTACTTCCTTAGGAGATGGCTACTTTCCATTCCTTAGTTCTGCTGAGACTGCACGCAATCGTAAAAGGCGCAAGTTCTTGTTGCTAAGGATGCGCGCTCACAACAAGGGTGGTTAGTTCATGTTCCCTTCGTTGTACATGGGTTTCTTCCTTTCCTCGATGTGTTGTATTAGTACCTTCTCCTTATGGCTCTCGCAGAGCATGTCCTTGCTTCACCTCTGCATCCTGATTGGGTTGGTTTTTCTCCTGATGAGGTGGACATACTTAAAGGTATGCCTGTGTACTCTCGTCGACCCTGCTTCTTTCTACCAACACAATGTCGTGTGCCCTTACACGCGAGACATTCTGCAGCCTTTTATCCAAAAAGATCATACTACGAAGGCCTAGACTACTAATGCAACCGCTGCCAGGCTAGCTTTTGGTGGCGCGAGAGGGTGAAGTCAAAGTCTGCTATTACAAAATGACGAGTGGTTTACAACAACTGTTGTAAATCTAGGAAGATCTTCATTAAACCCTTTGACCCCCCCCCCCCCGTTCTTAGCAACCCTGCTTGATTATACAGGACCACCACGCAGCCTAAGATTTATTAAACAAATACGCCAGTACGATTGTCTGTTTGCGTTTACATCCATGGGGGCAAAAATTGACCGATTTGTTAATGATGGTGGAGGCCCAATTTTTTTTAAAATAAATGGTCAGGTTTGTCATCGTATAGGCTCGTTGCTTCCCAATGAAGGTGATACACCCAAGTATGCAGAGTTATATATACATGATAGAGAAAATGAGGTTAATAATAGAATCCAGGTTTTAAATCACCATGATGAAAAAGGTGCCGGGTTGGATAAGGACACTGTGAGGGGTCTTATGCAAATGCTTGATACAAATAATTCTTTAGTCAAAAAGTTTTGTATGACTGCGGAGATATTAGAACAAAATAAACATGAGGTGATTTCAATAAGGCTTATAGCTCCTGGCGAGAATGATAGCCCTCAGTTTAGTTTACCGGCGACGGATGAGCTGGCGGCTTTGGTTTATGGTGAGTTCACGTTAGAGGCACCATGTCGAGATCTGATCATACGGACTAAAGGCGACAGACTGCACCGTATTTCTTCTTTGGATACCACCTACATGTCCTTGCAATACCCTTTGCTATTTCCATATGGTGAGCGTGGTTTTCAGCTCAGTGTGCACTACATGGGTGTTGATGTTGATGACCTGAACAATAGGGTGAAAATGACCATGCAAGATTATTACTGCTTTTGTTCACATTATAAACCAAAGCAGCACAATCCATATCTTTGATGTGGCCTATTGTCATTACAGGCTGCTATTGACTTCCGTGCTTGCATTGATGAGTGCCGCCTCAATTTTATTCTTAAGTGTAACGATGAAATGCAGGCTGAAAATCTTTAGGGGGTTGCTGACGCAGTAGACCAGGGTATGATTGATGGGTCAGAGGTTGGGAAGAAAAATATTCTTCCATCAACCTACACTGGCGGTCGTCGGTATATGTATGAAAATTTCCAAGATGTTGTTGCTGTCTCCCGGGTTCATGGGTCGCTGGACGTTTTTACAACTTTCACATGTAACCCAAAGTGGGAGGAAATCCTTGATTCTGTTGAACCTGGGCAAACAACAACAGATAGGGCTGACATTGCTGTTAGGGTGTACCACATGAAACTTATGCAGTACCTTCATCGGATCAAAAAAGGGAATGCCTTTGGTTCTATTGTTGCTGGTACTGTCCCTTGCAAGCCTCTTTCATTTTGGTCTTCCTCTTTCTACGTTGTTCTTACGTCTTTATGTCGCCTTTCTCTCCTATTTTCAGTCTTGCACACTATTGAATTTCAGAAGAGGGGATTTCCACACGCACACATCCTTGTTTGGCAAAAGAAGGATGATGATAGAATTGTCACGCCGGCTCTGATAGATTCTTATATTTCGGCTGCAATACCTGATCCTATACAGGATCCTTTAGGATATGCGCTTGTCGCTGAGTTCATGATGCATGGCCCCTGTGGCATTGATGGCCCAAAGTGTCCTTGCATGAAAAAGGGCGTTTGCTCAAAAAAATTTCCAAAATCGTTTCAGAATGAAACTTCTATTGATGAGAGTGGGTTTCCCTTATATAAGCGCCCTGACAATGGTCGTTTTGTGATGAAGAATAATGTCAGGCTTGATAATAGACATGTGGTTCCTTATAACATGCTAATATTGAAAAAGTGGCAGGCTCATATTAATGTTGAATGGTGTAACAAAACTTATGTTATCAAATATCTATACAAGTACGTCACCAAAGGACTAGACAAGTCTGAAATCCTATTTGAGAATGTTAGGAATGGTAGCAGCCAGGATGTTGATGAGATCAAAGAGTATAGGGAGTGCCGTTATATTGTTGACTATGATTCTTTTTGGAGGGTCTATGGGTTTGACATACATAGTAAAACACCCTCTGTTGAGAGATTGCCTGTTCATCTCCTAAACATGCATGTCGTGCGATTTCACACTAAAGCCACACTGAACTCAGTTGTTAATAATGCATGGATGCAGAAAACAATGTTGACAGAATGGTTTGTAGCGAACAGGCTATACCCTGCTGCTAGAACCTTAACTTATTGTGATTTCCCTACTAGATAGTCGTGGATAGCTGAGGACAAAAAGTGGAAACGTAGGATACGAAGTGATAGAATTGGTAGAATATACTCTGTCCATCCAGCATGTGGAGAACTTTTTTTATTTTAGAATGTTGCTTATGATTGTCAAAGGTGCAAAATGCTATGAGGATGTTAGGACCTACAATGGCATCATATACTCAACCTTTAGAGAGGCATGTGGGGCAAGGGGTTTGCTTGGTGATGATATAGAATGGTACAATGCTTTTGATGAAGCTGTCAAATGGGGTATGGGGAATCAATTGCGCCAGTTGTTTGTTACTATGATACTTCACTGTGCTGTTAATGATGAGGGTGCTTTCTTTGAGAAGTACGAAACTTACCTAGGCGATGATATTAAACATAGGATTCGGCAGTCTAGAAATGATTTTACGCATGTCGTACCTCCTGTAGCATTAAGGGACATGGTCCTTGATGAATTAGCCGCTGTATTTTCTAAGAACAGTGCATGCATCCTAGATCATCGATTGCCTTTGAAATCTGCATGCCATGATGCTGCAGTGCAAACTGATATGCTTTCGGATGCACTAGATGTTGATGTTGTTAGTCTTCTTAAAAAGGCTAAGTTGCTGTATGACAAGTTAAACAAAGACTAGCTCTATGCTTACTCTGCTATAGTTGACCGCATTAGATCCGGGAAGCCTGGTTTTTTCTTTGTCTCTGGTTATGGTGGTATTGGAAAAACGTTTCTCTGGAATGCACTCGATGCTTATCTTAGAGGTAACGAGAGGGTGGTTCTGTCGGTTGCTTCCTCGAGGGTTGCGGCCTTGCTTTTACCAGCTGACAGAACTGCGCATTCTAGGTTTAAAATACCTGTTGACTTACCTGATCATGGCACCTGTGAAATTAAATGGTCTACCATGCTCTCCGCCCTAATAGAATCAGCTGATCTTTTTATATGGGACGAAGCATTGATGTCCCATCGGAAATGCTTTGAGGCCCTGGACAGATCATTTCGTGATATCCTGTCTGCCAATGATCCTTCTTTAGCTAAAGTTCCATTCGGCGGTAAGGTTGTTGTGTTGGGTGGGGACCTTAGACAAATATTGCCTGTCATTGAGGGCGGGTCTCGAGCGCAGATTCTTGCTGCTGCTATCACTAACTCCCCTTTGTGGAATATTGTAGATGTTTTGCACCTAAACATTAACATGCGCTTGACTGCACACACAAATGATCCAATCCTCTAGTCCGAGGTTGTTGCCTTTGCTGAGTGGGTCCTCAGTTTAGGTGATGGCACAACACCTGCTATGGCTCGTGAGGGGGGTCTGAACCCTCTTGGATAACTATCCCTGATGAGCTCTTAATACACACCGACAGTGACAAAATTGATGCCATTGTTCAGGCCATATATAAAGATATCCCAACAAGGTATTCTGATGTTAGTTATCTAAAAGAAAGGGCAATACTAACACTGACAAATGAGGTCGCCGAGAAAATAAATGAGCATGTCTTGTCTTTAGTGCCTACCGATGAGAGGGAGTACCTTAGCTGTGATACTATAGGGAATTCTGCTGACGCAGTTCACAATCAAGATGCTTTCTATCCTGTCGAGTACTTGAATGGGATTAAGGTCAATAACTTTCCGTACCATAGGTTGGTGCTCAAGGTAGGCGTTCCCATCATACTTTTGAGGAATCTGAACCAATCAACAGGCTTATGCAATGGCATAAGGCTCATAGTCACAAAGCTTGCTGATAAGATTATTGAGGCAGCTGTCATCACTGGTTCAAACATAGGTGATGTTTTTTTCATACCAAGGATAGGCCTGACTTCAAAGGATCCTAAATGGCCTTTCGCTTTGCATCATCGTCAATTTCCTGTTAGGGTGTCATATGCGATGACCATTAACAAAAGTCAAGGGCAGACGCTTTCAAATGTTGGTTTATATCTGGATACACCTGTGTTCACACATGGGAAACTCTATATGGCTGTATCGCGTGTCACTTCAAAAAAATTGCTGAAGATCTTAATCAAAGGAGAGGATGATAAGACTACTTCTCAGACAAGGAACATCGTGTTCCCTGAGATTTTTCGGTCCATTCGTTAGGTGCTATCGATAATAGTCTATAGTATATATCATAATATTTTGTTGATCTATGTTTTATTTCTCCTATAATCTTCCTATGATAGAGTTGCAGTTTTTACATGTTCTTAACTTATTTTGGCTTGCATCCTGGCTTATGCAACTTCGTGCCCCAAATCACTTTTGCGATTGCATGTTATGCTTCTTTATCACCTGATCCCCTCATTTTGCTTTCTCTTGAGTTCGTGCCTCGTCAAGTAAGTATGTATGAATGGCCTCATCAGATTTAAACTTTCTTTCCCTTCATCTGTTCATCACTTTGACTTTTGCTTCCGCACTACAGATGTCAAGCGGAAAGTTTAGCCTTCTCTCACAGGTCCATACCAAGGAACTGTACTGGAATGCGAAGGTTCTGGTGTCTCGCCTGTGGGAGTACCGAGGTGCAACTGACGATGGCCCACTCGTGCACACTGGCATTGTGGTGCTTGACCAAGAGGTTTGTTTTGACTTGTGTCATCTTTGCTTATACTGCTGTTGTTGACCTCTGGCCCTAATTATTGATGTGGATATGTAGGGCACCCACATGTATGATCAGATCCCTCCAGAGCCATCAGAACTTCTGAGAGATGTCTTAAAGGAAGGCGAGGTCTATTTGATAAACAGATTCGTGTGCAAACAATCGAAGCAGACTTACAGGGCTGTTGAAAGTCCATATATGATGCAGTTCACTCGCTTTACTACTGTGATCCCTCAGCCTGGTGATGAAGAAGACTATCCATACTGCACTTACAACCTCCTACCCTTTTCGGATATACCTGTGCCAGGCCCACACACTCCTCGCTTTCTTGGTTCGTAATTCTATGCTTCCTTTATGTATGCTCTGTTTACTGCTGGCCTTTCATAATGTCATACTAATGTTGTTTTGTTGCTTGTAGATGTCATTGGTAGAATTACTGCGGTCACAGACATTGTTGTTGTCCACTCTCAGTACCAGCCCGAACCTTCGGATACTAGGACTATAGTTCTTCAAAATGAATCATGAGTTGCTACCTTACTTCTTCTTTCTTCCTCTTGTCTTCCGCCCTTTCCCTTTCCTGACGTGCTCGCGTTGATTTATAGAGGAAATGAAATCAATCTTGTTTTCTGGGTTGTCGAGCTCGTGCGTTTAAAGCAGAACAGGTTCGTGCTGCAAGTGAAACAGGAGCTGTTGTCGCTATCTTCGTAGGGACACCGCCAAAAATATATCAAGGTAATTCTTTCGCTTACACCTTGCTTGGCGTATTGCTTCCTCTGCTACCCTAATACAGATTTTTACTTACCTATCTCAACAGGCCTGAAGGGACTGAGTGGTAGCTCTGCATGCCACTGGTATATTAATGAGGACTTGCCAGAGATTAATGCCTTTCATGCTAGGTTGTAACGCCCTCGATGCGGCTATATCTCCCACGTGTCGAAGCACGACTTAGAGGCATAACTGCATTGAAAGCAATGTCGCAAGTGAGGTAATCTTCACACAACCCATGTAATACATAAGGGCAAGAGATACATAGTTGGCTTACAATCGCCACTTCACACCATTACATGAATAAAGCATTACATCATCCAGATACAATCAAGGTCCGACTACGGAACCAAAATAAAAGAAGAACCCCAAATGCGACAAAGGTCCCCGATCGACCCCAACTGGGCTCCACTACTGATCAACTAAAACGAAACAACACAAAGGGCAAGATCTTCATCGAGCTCCTCCTTGAGCTTGGTTGCGTCTTCTGCACGGACTCAACGGCACCTGCAAGCTGGTTTTTGGAAGTATCTGTGAGCCACGGGGACTCAGCAATCTCGCACCCGTGAGATCAAGACTATTTAAGCTTATGGGTAAGGTAAAGGTATGAGGTGGAGCTGCAGCAAGCGACTAGCATATATGGTGGCTAACATACGCAAATGAGAGCGAGAAGAGAAGGCAAAGCACGGTCGATAAAAGTATGATCAAGAAGTGATCCTATAGCAACCTACGTCAAGCATAACTCCAACACCGTGTTCACTTCCCGGACTCCGCCGGAAAGAGACCATCACGGTTACGCACACGGTTGATGTATTTTAATTAAGGTCAACTTCGGGTTTTCTACAACCGGACGTTAACAAATTCCCATCTGCCACATAACCGCGGGCACGGCTTTCGAAAGTTCAAATCCCAACTTAGCCCATCACAAGCTCTCACGGTCAATGAAGGAATAGACCTCCACCCGAGACATTCCGATCAGACTCGGTATCCCGGTACAACAAGACATTTCGACAGGGTAAAACTAAACCAGCAACACCGCCCGAATGTGCCGACAAATCCCGATAGGAGCTGCACATATATCTTTCTCAGGGCACACTCAGATGAGCGCTCCGTACAACTAAAACCAAACCTCGAGTTTCCCCGAGGGGGCGCTGCACAGGACTCTAGTTCGGACCAACACTCAGAGGAGCACTGGCCCGGGGGGGGGGGTAAAATAAAGATGACCCTCGGGCTGGCCGACCCAAGGGAAAGAAAAGGCTAGGTGGCGAATGGTAAAACCAATGTTGGGCATTGCTGGAAGAGCTTTACTTAAGGCGAACTGTCAAGGGGTTCCCATTATAGCCCAACCGCGTAAGGGACGCAAAATCCGGGAACATAACACCGATATGACGGAAACTAGGGCGGCAAGAGTGGAACAAAACACCAGGCATAAGGCCGAGCCTTCCACCCTTTACCAAGTATATAGATGCATTAATTAAGTAAGATATAGTGTGATATCCCAACAAGTAAACATGTTCCAACAAGGAACAACATCTCCGTGTTCCAACAAGGAACAAACTTCAATCTTCACCTGCAACTAACAACGCTATAAGAGGGGCTGAGCAAAGCGGTAACATAGCCAATCAACGGTTTGCTAGGACATGGTGGGTTAGAGGTTTGACATGGCAATTTGGGAGGCTGACAAGCAAATGGTAGGCATCGTAGCATTGGCATGGCAAAGAGCGAGCAAACTAGCATAGCAAAGATAGTAGTGATTTCGAGGGTATGATCATCTTGCCTGCACAGTTGTCAGAGTTGACTGGATCCTCGCAAGCAAACTCAACGGGCTCCTCGGTAGCGAACTCATCTCCCGGCTCTACCCACAAGACAAACAAGCAACAAGGATACAATCAACCACGGCAAGACCAAGCAATATGATGAAATGACGATATGCTATGCGGGATGCGATGCGGGATGCAAAATGCAAGATATGACAGGAAATGCATGAACCTGGCATCAACTTGGAAAACCAAGTGTGCCACTGGATAGAGGGGATGAAATCACTTGAAAACGATATAAAGATCATTGGAATCGGAGCTACGGTTTGGAAATGGCAAGCGTTTTAAGATACGACACCGGTCTGCGATTTGCAGCAAGTAGGCATCTAAATGCAACGAAATGAACATGCTACAGCCACCAAACATGAAAACAAAATATATGGAAGTGATGTACACAAGATGGTTGACAAAACACTAGCACTGAGCCATAGGCAAATTCATCCATTAAGAGGTTCAAACAAGCATGGCTAAAACGCAAATGCAAAACAGATTTCAGACTTAGTGAAATTAACACTAGTCTGAAATTTCAGATCACGATGCTCTCTTCGGAGCAGCAAAACAACATGATAGAAAACCTGAACATGACAAGTAAGAACATGGCATGGCGCTACTCAACAAGCTTAATAAAACACCCAAAGTGACCTGGGGCCAAAAGGGTTCACAAAATACTCTACCGAGCTCACGAACATAGCTCGAACACAATCAGTTTTCAGACTTAGTGAAAACTGAGACACGCTGAAATATAACTCACGAAGGCATGTAAACGAGCTCGATGCACTCACTACGGTGCAAGTCATGGCAAGTAAAGCATATACCCAGCAAGAAGGCACAATGTGCTAGCTACACATGGCAAGAACGAAGGCATAGCATGCATGGAACACTAACGGTAGCATCGGCAAAATCGCAAACAAGTTGACGATCTGCCCAGATTAACAACGAAGCAAAAGTTGAGCTCGATTGAGTCAACCTAGAGCACTCCACATATGCAAACAAAGACATGGATGGATAGAGCATAACATAAATATCAAAACTCCCTTACTGATCATCCTCAAAAGAGGCACGGATCACTAGGAAACAAGCTGGACATATAGCATCATGAACTAAAATATCCCAGACTTAGTGAAAATCACTAAGTCCCTGAAATCAGCAATCTCAGGTACCTCTCTTCGCAAGCTTGCACAAGACAACACACACATCCTAAAAATACATGGGTGGCACCTCTGGAAAGAAGACAAAATGCTTAACAATTCGTCCCAAAGGGGCACATGCATATCATGCACGAATTAAACATGGCAAAAATGACAAAAGTGCATGATGAACTAACGGATCTGCAATTTAACTCACGGAGCCTCCTTCTAACAGCATTTTGGGCATCAATATGACCTCAAATGCAAATGATGCAATGGAATGAAATGATGTACATGTCGAGACAAAGATTTTGATATATCATATGCCCAAAACGGAGCTACGGTTGCGGAGATATCATGAGTCAAAGTTAGCACGAAAATCTAGGGTTAGGGGGGAGAGAAGTCAACCTGAGATCCAGATCTGGATCCAAAACACTGTTCACGCCGGCGCGGGATTCGAGGTCCGCCGGGCTCTCGCCGGAGCTCACCGGAGGGAGACGCGAGGCGGCGCCGGGGAGGTTGGAGGAGGCCGGGCCGACCGGAGTCGGTCGCCGGAGTGGCGGGCGAGGGCGGCGGCGCCCTCGGCGGCGCGGGGCGGCGAGGAGGCCGGCGGCCGGAGCGGCGAGCGGTGGCGGGGCGCAGCGGCGCCGGCGGCCGGCCGGGAAGAGGACGGCGGTGGGGCGCGGGACGAAGGGCGGCGACGGATCGGGCCTCGGGGGCCCCTCCTGGGCCTCCCGGGCCGGCGACGGGGAAGAGGAGCGGCGCCACGTGGCAGCGCCTGAGTGGCGGAGGCGGGCGGCGGCGGACGCGTCCGGCGCTGGGGCGGACGTGTCCGTCGACGGCGGAGGATGTTTTTTTTGAACTAGGGTTTCGGACGGGGGAAGAAGAGATCCGAATGGAGGGGGTATTTATAGGCATAAGTGGAGCTAGGAGAGTCCAAAAGAGGTGCGGTTTTCGCCCACACGATCGTGATCGAACGCTCTAGGGCATGGAGCAGAGTTTGGTGGGTTTTGGGCCAAATTTGGGGGGTGTTGGGCTGCAACACACACGAGGCCTTTTCGGTCCCTCGGTTAACCGTTGGAGTATCAAACGAAGTCCAAATGATACGAAACTTGACAGGCGGTCTACCGGTAGTAAACCAAGGCCGCTTGGCAAGTCTCGGTCCAATCCGGAAATGTTTAATCCCCACACAAGAAAGAAAGGTAGAAATGACCACCGGAGGAGAACGGAATGCCGGATTGCAAAACGGACAACGGGGAAAATGCTCGGATGCATGAGACAAACATGTATGCAAATGAAATGCGCATGATGACATGATATGAGATGCATGACACGCAAGCAATGACAACGCAACAACAGCGAATAACTGCACGACACCTGGCACATCGGAATGCAAGATGAAGAATGCTTGAACTCCTCAAAACAAAACATGTGTTGAGCACCATGTTTATTTTTTTGAGTATAGCTTGGCTGATCTTAACTTCAAGAGAAATCTTGAAGAACAATTGAAGAATGAAAAGAATCCTTGACGAACCACCATGTAGAGCCTCCATGAAGAACTCCGGTAATAAAAGGATGATAAAAAGAAAGAGAAGTTGAAAACACAAGGTGAAGCCTTGCGATGATTTAGATGGAGCTTCGCGACGAGATAATGCGGAAAACTTAGAACTCCGGAAGAAAGATGAACAACAAGCAGCCAAGAATTTATTCCTCCTGAAGAAACTCTGAAGGAAAGGATTAATCACTTGGATGAAACCAGAATAAGAATTATGTTATGCGTATCCTTCACCAATTTAAATTGATGACAAGCAACGGATTTGGCATACTACTTATTCTTGTAGAAAGGATTAAGAGAGATATGGCGTAAACTTGAGAAGGTCTTCAACGAACCACCGGTAGGATTTGGAAAGAACGAATGAATTGATATGATAACAAAGAAAGAGAACTCTTGAACGAACCACCGTAAGAATTAAAAATGAACAAAGAAAAGATAAGGAAGACACCGGGAAGAATTTGCAAATACACGAAGATGCTTGAGAGGATTTAGATACATGAGAACGACGAGATCACGAGCCGATTAAAGATCACTTGCACGAAGCATCGGTAAAATTGGAGAGTGATAACTGAAAGCTGAGAATGAATAATCCCAAAATAATGGCCTTCAGAGAATCAAACTGAAAAGACTCCTGAATTTGCACCGGATGGATAAAAAGAATATCTCACAATCGCAAATAATTATGAGAGGATGGCAACAAGCTAGAATCATGAATCTCTGAGAGAGCGGATAGATATGGAGGAAAAGTCTTCATCGGTCTTCAATATCTGAGAATGACGATGAGAAACACCACCAAGAATTATTTAGACACTCCGGAAGAATCCAAACGAAGAGGTTGAGCCAACGGTGAAGAAAATTTGAAAGATGTTGGAGAAAACATTTGACTGATGATAAATCATTCTTACGTCAAACTTCGAAAAAAAAATTCAGAATACCTCCGGGAAAAATAAGAAGAGTCAGGTAAGATCCTGGAAAAAGACCTTTGGGTTAGGGCCCACTCAAAAGAACACCGTTGAAAAGATTTAAAAGAGATGTTGCACCGGTTGAATTAAATGACTTGAATGAGATACCAATCTCGAAAGAGCTTGAACGAATGCAGAGTGGAAACACGAATCTTCGAGATATCTTGAGCACTCCGGAACAATTTAATAGCGAGAGATGGATGATTAAGAGGTGCACCGGCATAAGAAAAGCATTGGAAAAAAAAGAAAAGGAGTATGCTTAATACCAAAGCTTGAATTAAATCCACCGGAGAAGAAAAGAACGAGGAATGATGAACTTGAAGCTCCATTAGAATCTTCATGAGAATCACCGGATAAGAACATTGACGGAAAAGAATGGAGAAACTTCCCATCAATAAAATGGATACTTGAAGAAGAAATCTTAGTCCTTGAAGAAAAACAAAAGGGAGGGAGGGTGGGAAAAACAAAGGCAACTTGGAGACGGATGAAACAAACAGCGTTGAGAAGAACTGATACTTGATCTTGTGAATGTTGAAATGATCGGAACCACTTGGAGAGAAAACACGCCGGTTAAAAAGGATTAACATAACAACATCAATGATCATGAAGGATTGGTATTTACATCGGAGTATGAGAACACCATTTCGGAAAGGTATGGAATCAACACTTGACATTGAAGCAACTCGAATACCACAACTCAAAACAAAAACAAAGGACTGGCTTGCAGAATAAGCCAGAACAAACATATGATAGAGATTTCGTCCGAAGTTTTCGTGGTGGGGCCTACACGGGCTCGAGTGTACAGCACCATCATGTACAAGGCAGTGCACATGACATACGAAGTGTCCCCGAGTCGGCATAGCCAAGGACTCTTTAAGACACAACGAGACCACTGTAAAAACGACCGTGGAAAGGCGGACCACTAGAGGTCGAACCCCAATTTCATATCATACATCTGTCGAAAAGATATCCGAAGAGCTACTTGAATTCCCACCTATGAAACTCCCGAAATTTTCCGGTTATGCAATCAGGTTTTGGGGATACAGGGGAAGCACAATATCTCACCCAAACTAGCAAATCCTACATCCAGCTGTATCCATCCTTCAACACATAACCAAGAAACCTTCATAATCATCTACCTCAACCTTCGAAAAGTATCCATTATACAAGTTATGGCAATACTCCCGTACTCACCTCAGTACTGGGTTATCGGGGTTATCTCACCAACAACTGCATAAAAGAGATTTTCGATGTCGGCGTACTAAACTCAGGTATTCCAGAACTGCAACGATAAAATTATGACGACAACACCTCAGAGCTCAACTCCCCGGGACACTTCCACTAAACCCCTGACAGGAGGCACCAAGACAATGTTCTCATCATAAAACCATCGGAACGATTCCAAGATACCCGCGTAATCCTAAAATTTTTTTTTAGTGAAATTTGAGAAGAGAAGAGTCAAAACTCTACATCAGGATGCCTTACCAGAGCGATGAGGAGACTGGGAAGTAAAAAGAATTCCTAAGCTCTCCGATATATAATTCCTAAGGACTCAAAACATTTTTCTAGACACAACTCGGCTGCTAAAAACGATCAAGCAATGGGGCTCCTAAGGTCGGGGAAGGCTCTGATACCAACTTGTAACGCCCTCGATGCGGCTATATCTCCCACGTGTCGAAGCACGACTTAGAGGCATAACCGCATTGAAAGCAATGTCGCAAGTGAGGTAATCTTCACACAACCCATGTAATACATAAGGGCAAGAGATACATAGTTGGCTTACAATCGCCACTTCACACAATTACATGAATAAAGCATTACATCATCCAGATACAATCAAGGTCCGACTACAAAACCAAAATAAAAGAAGAATCCCAAATGCGACAAAGGCCCCCCGATCGACCCCAACTGGGCTCCACTACTAATCAACTAACACGAAACCACATAACGGACAAGATCTTCATCGAGCTCCTCCTGAGCTTGGTTGCGTCAACTGCACAAACTCATCGGCACCTGCAAACTGGTTTTGGAAGTATCTGTGAGCCACGGGGACTCAGCAATCTCACACCCGCGAGATCAAGACTATTTAAGGTTATAGGAAGGATGGAGTAATGAGGTGGAACTGCAGCAAGCGACTAGCATATATGGTGGCTAACATACGCAAATGAGAGCGAGAAGAGAAGGCAAAGCACGGTCGATAAAAGTATGATCAAGAAGTGATCCTATAGCAACCTACGTCAAGCATAACTCCAACACCGTGTTCACTTCCCGGACTCCGCCGGAAAGAGACCATCACGGTTACCACACGCGTTGATGTATTTTAATTAAGGTCAACTTCGGGTTTTCTACAACCGGACGTTAACAAATTCCCATCTGCCCATAACCGCGGGCACGGCTTTCGAAAGTTCAAATCCCTGCAGGGGTGTCCCAACTTAGCCCATCACAAGCTCTCACGGTCAACGAAGGAATAGACCTCCACCCGAGACATTCCGATCAGACTCGGTATCCCGGTACAACAAGACATTTCGACAGGGTAAAACTAAACCAGCAACACCGCCCGAATGTGCCGACAAATCCCGATAGGAGCTGCACATATCTCTTTCTCAGGGCACACTCAGATGAGCGCTCCGTACAACTAAAACCAAACCTCGAGTTTCCCCGAGGGGGCGCTGCACAGGACTCTAGTTCGGACCAACACTCAGAGGAGCACTGGCCCGGGGGGGGTAAAATAAAGATGACCCTCGGGCTGGCCGACCCAAGGGAAAGAAAAGGCTAGGTGGCGAATGGTAAAACCAATGTTGGGCATTGCTGGAAGAGCTTTACTTAAGGCGAACTGTCAAGGGGTTCCCATTATAGCCCAACCGCGTAAGGGACGCAAAATCCGGGAACATAACACCGATATGACGGAAACTAGGGCGGCAAGAGTGGAACAAAACACCAGGCATAAGGCCGAGCCTTCCACCCTTTACCAAGTATATAGATGCATTAATTAAGTAAGATATAGTGTGATATCCCAACAAGTAAAATGTTCCAACAAGGAAACATCTCCGTGTTCCAACAAGGAACAAACTTCAATCTTCACCTGCAACTAACAACGCTATAAGAGGGGCTGAGCAAAGCGGTAACATAGCCAATCAACGGTTTGCTAGGACATGGTGGGTTAGAGGTTTGACATGGCAATTTGGGAGGCTGACAAGCAAATGGTAGGCATCGTAGCATTGGCATAGCAAAAGAGCGAGCAAACTAGCATAGCAAAGATAGTAGTGATTTCGAGGGTATGATCATCTTGCCTGCACAGTTGTCAGAGTTGACTGGATCCTCGCAAGCAAACTCAACGGGCTCCTCGGTAGCGAACTCGTCTCCCGGCTCTACCCACAAGACAAACAAGCAACAAGGATACAATCAACCACGGCAAGACCAAGCAATATGATGAAATGACGATATGCTATGCGGGATGCGATGCGGGATGCAAAATGCAAGATATGACAGGAAATGCATGAACCTGGCATCAACTTGGAAAACCAAGTGTGCCACTGGATAGAGGGGATGAAATCGCTTGAAAACGATATAAAGATCATTGGAATCGGAGCTACGGTTTGGAAATGGCAAGCGTTTTAAGATACGACACCGGTCTGCGATTTGCAGCAAGTAGGCATCTAAATGCAACGAAATGAACATGCTACAGCCACCAAACATGAAAACAAAATACATGGAAGTGATGTACACAAGATGGTTGACAAAACACTAGCACTGAGCCATAGGCAAATTCATCCATTAAGAGGTTCAAACAAGCATGGCTAAAACGCAAATGCAAAACAGATTTCAGACTTAGTGAAATTAACACTAGTCTGAAATTTCAGATCACGATGCTCTCTTCGGAGCAGCAAAACAACATGATAGAAAACCTGAACATGACAAGTAAGAACATGGCATGGCGCTACTCAACAAGCTTAATAAAACACCCAAAGTGACCTGGGGCCAAAAGGGTTCATAAAATACTCTACCGAGCTCACGAACATAGCTCGAACACAATCAGTTTTCAGACTTAGTGAAAACTGAGACACGCTGAAATATAACTCACGAAGGCATGTAAACAAGCTCGATGCACTCACTACAGTGCAAGTCATGGCAAGGAAAGCATATACCCAGCAAGAAGGCACAATGTGCTAGCTACACATGGCAAGAACGAAGGCATAGCATGCATGGAACACTAACGGTAGCATCGGCAAAATCGCAAACAAGTTGACAATCTGCCCAGATTAACAACGAAGCAAAAGTTGAGCTCGATTGAGTCAACCTAGAGCACTCCACATATGCAAACAAAGACATGGATGGATAGAGCATAACATAAATATCAAAACTCCCTTACTGATCATCCTCAAAAGAGGCACGGATCACTAGGAAACAAGCTGGACATATAGCATCATGAACTAAAATATCCCAGACTTAGTGAAAATCACCAAGTCCCTGAAATCAGCAATCTCAGGTACCTCTCTTCGCAAGCTTGCACAAGACAACACACACATCCTAAAAATACATGGGTGGCACCTCTGGAAAGAAGACAAAATGCTTAACAATTCATCCCAAAGGGGCACAGGCATATCATGCACGAATTAAACATGGCAAAAATGACAAAAGTGCATGATGAACTAACGGATCTGCAATTTAACTCACGAAGCCTCCTTCTAACAGCATTTTGGGCATCAAGATGACCTCAAATGCAAATGATGCAATGGAATGAAATGATGTACATGTCGAGGCGAAGATTTTGATATATCATATGCCCAAAACGGAGCTACGGTTGCGGAGATATCATGAGTCAAAGTTAGCACGAAAATCTAGGGTTAGGGGGGAGAGAAGTCAACCTGAGATCCAGATCTGGATCCAAAACACTGTTCACGCCGGCGCGGGATTCGAGGTCCGCCGGGCTCTCGCCGGAGCTCACCGGAGGGAGACGCGAGGCGGCGCCGGGGAGGTTGGAGGAGGCCGGGCCGACCGGAGTCGGTCGCCGGAGTGGCGGGCGAGGGCGGCGGCGCCCCGGCGGCGCGGGGCGGCGAGGAGGCCGGCGGCCGGAGCGGCGAGCGGTGGCGGGGCGCGGCGGCGCCGGCGGCCGGCCGGGAAGAGGACGGCGGCGGGGCGCGGGACGAAGGGCGGCGACGGATCGGGCCTCGGGGGCCCCTCCTGGGCCTCCCGGGCCGGCGGCGGGGAAGAGGAGCGGCGCCACGTGGCAGCGCCTGAGTGGTGGAGGCGGGCGGCGGCGGACGCGTCCGGCGCTGGGGCGGACGTGTCCGTCGACGGCGGAGGATGTTTTTTTTGAACTAGGGTTTCGGACGGGGGAAGAAGAGATCCGAATGGAGGGGGTATTTATAGGCATAAGTGGAGCTAGGAGAGTCCAAAAGAGGTGCGGTTTTCGCCCACACGATCGTGATCGAATGCTCTAGGGCATGGAGCAGAGTTTGGTGGGTTTTGGGCCAAATTTGGGGGGTGTTGGGCTGCAACACACACGAGGCCTTTTCGGTCCCTCGGTTAACCGTTGGAGTATCAAACGAAGTCCAAATGATACGAAACTTGACAGGCGGTCTACCGGTAGTAAACCAAGGCCGCTTGGCAAGTCTCGGTCCAATCCAGAAATGTTTAATCCCCACACAAGAAAGAAAGGTAGAAATGACCACCGGAGGAGAACGGAACGCCGGATTGCAAAACGGACAACGGGGAAAATGCTTGGATGCATGAGACGAACATGTATGCAAATGAAATGCGCATGATGACATGATATGAGATGCATGACACGCAATCAATGACAACGCAACAACAGCGAATAACTGCACGACACCTGGCACATCGGTCTCGGGGCGTTACATAGGTATTTTCTCCTTGTATGACATTATCATTCGTGAAGATCTTTACAGATGTTTCATTCCTAATTCAATTGACTTTTCTTCATCCAGCCTTCCAGAAGGTCTTGCTGTTGTCACTGATCACATCCTAGGAGAACAGGCAGTGGTTGCCACACCTGTTCGTGAACCTCCTGTTGAGATGAGCGTTCGGGAGATGCTTTCTCTTGACCTGTTTGATAATATGGTATTCTCTCCTTCTCTTCATTTCCCCTGTGATGTTCCTGCTGTGTTTTGTACTTGCTTCTCATTGCGCTTGTGTTTCTCATCAACACAGAAAAAACAGTTCGTGGTCAAGGTTAATATTACAGGTCTGGGCACCGACAATCACTGGTGGTTTCTCTCATGCAAGGAATGCCATAAAACAACATATACCTGTGGCAGACAGTATCGATGCTCAGACAACACGTGCTCTTCTGTCGCAGCAGATCCTTCGTGAGTGCTTTTCCCACGAGAGCTTCTGTTCTGCTTTATCTGGTAAATTGTTTCTCAATCCATTTGCCTTGCAATGTCTAGGTACTGTCTATGCACCTTCGGAAGCGATGGTGCAGATGAGGCGGAATTTATGTTCTTTGATAGGGCTGCAAAGAGTGCTATTGGCAGGCCACTCATGACTCTGATCTACCACAAGTACCCAGGTTTTACAAGTGCACTTGATCTTGCCCAGATAGGAGGTGATGATGTAGGCTTGCCTATTGAAATTTCCCGTCTTGTTACCCGGAAGTTTACCCTTGTCGTCACTATCTCCATGAAGAGCTTCCAGCCTTCAAGCACCCAGCTGTCCTTTCAAGTTAGCAGGATTGCTGAAGCCTTTAAACCTGATCTTGTGCCCTTGGGAGTTGCTGGTGCGTCACATGCATCTGGCGCATCATCTTCTGCTGATAGCTCAGGCACAACCGTGCCTATCCTCACTTCTTACCCTACAGGATCGTCTACGCTTGTCATGTTGCCTCCTAATGAGGTATATCTGCTATTAATTCTCTTTCTCAAATTTCCTTTCAGTTGTTTGACTCCTGCACTGTTTGTTTGGCAGATGAACACTCCTATATCTGCGTTCAAAGGAAAAAGACATGGTATAAAGCCTAAAACACCCAGGTATTGTCATTGCCTTTGCCATGTCATGCATCTTGAAAGTTCAGTGTGTTCTCCTGCAAATAACTATTTTTTACAGCAAATCACTGTGTCCTAAGAACGCTCGCCGCAAGCTCCTTGCTGGACCACCACAGTCTCAGGACGCCACTCCATCTGACTCAACTACGAATGTAGATCCCCAGGCTGAAGGCGATGCTTCTACTGGAAAAGCTGTTCAGCCTACATCCGTGACAAATGTTCGTGGCCATTTTTACTATGCAAATATGTTTCTGCTTCTGTGCAGACAAAGCTTCATTTTCAATAGAATTTAATGCTGCTAAACTAAATAGATTGGCGAGGAAACCGGAGCTGCAGCTGCTGAGGATTCAAAGGGCGTTCCTGTTGTCCAGTCTATAACCAAAAGGTTAAAATTCATAATTGTTATATTCAGTGCCTTCAGCATAGAATGTGACTTCATTCTCCTTACTTTACATTACTACATGCACATGCCATTTTCCTTGTTCCATGCAAGATAGCTTGATTCATGAACTCGAGTTGATTCACCATACAGTGGAATTAGCTGTGTGTTAGCGTTTGGTTTCCTTTCTGCTTGTTTATGGCATCGTCCGTTTCATCTGCCTAATCTTTATGACCTTGTTGTTTTTATTGCATTCTATGCCTTTGGGTCCTTTTCGATGCAATTGGACTTGCTAACACGCCTTTTCGCTTAGCCAATGGAAAAAACTCAGGGCAAACCCTGCTGCAAAGGGGACTGGCACTCCAAAGAAGGCAAGACAGTAGTTCTTCCATGAACTGCACTAGATATGTACATACGGTATAACTGGCGTGCTTTCCGTTCGCTTTTTCATGTTACCATGCTAGATGATATGTAATCATACAACGCTTGTGCTTTCTGTTCTCCTCAGGGCTACTTCTGCATTCTATCTACTTATCAAGCTACGTTTACCGCTGGATGGTTGTGTCGCTGACGAGAGATTTCGACTTTGCTGCACCGCAAGAACGATCTAGACAACAGATTTGAAGGTCGTCAACTCAGCACACTTTTGGTCATGCACTTAATATATTTTGTGCGTCTTTGTAAGGCAAGGCTTTGACACCTACAGACGTATGTCAAGCCACTGACGTAACAATTCCTCTATCTAAGCCGTTAAAAAGACTAGCTACTATGCATTGTAAATATCACCTTTATCCCTTTCTACCTTATCCTCCTTCGCATGACAATTTCTGCTCTCTGTAAATACCACTGGGATATCCTGCTTTGTCTAGATCTTACCGTTGTTACTATATTATGTGTGTTTGCTTGTGCTTTTCATTTACTGCTGGGCTTGATGATCTAAAAATGGTTCTCCTTTACTGGCTTATCTCACAATGCCAGACATACTAATTTTTACAGTTGATTGGCTGCAGCACTGCATCATTCAAGTCTTGTTTTCCCTCTTCTCTTTGTGCTAGTACACGCATTAGGGATTAAAAGCTATGAAATCTTAATATTCAGAATAGATAGTATCATCCATACTTCATTTTCCTTGTGTCCTTGACTGGTTACCTGCTACCAGGTGATTTTTCCAGCGCTTATGCAGTTCATCCTTCCTATTTAGATTTAAGTAGATCCATATGCTCGCTGCCTGTCGTGTCCCGGTCCTTCACAAAGCTTGATTTCTGCTGTTCATTTATTTTTCCCCTGGAATCATCATCATATATTAAAGGAGTGGGGAAAAGAACCCCATTCGCATACCATTCTTACAATATATTACTTGCAAGAGTGCACACCCTTAGGATCACCTACATAACTAACCACTCATTCCGTTGAACTAACTAAACCTCCGAGCAAGGTGGTGGGTTCGCCTTTGAGCCTGGCTATGCTCCGCGCTCTACATTGCTTTTCCATGTTGGCAACCACGGGCGTAGCACATGGAGTTGCTCCGTCAAAGACAATGCCATTCTGGTGCTTCCATACTTCCTGTAGTCCGTGCTGAGCATACTTGTTGCCGTCCTGTCCCAAAGAAGGAGAAGCTCCTGTAGTTTCTCCTCATCCATGTCCGCCCCTACCTCGAGCGCACAAGCTCCGCCTTGTGCTGTATCAGAGGCTGTAGGTTTATCTAAGGTCACATCAAATGCGGTGCTAATTTTTAAGTCCTCACTCCTTTAATAAGATCAATATTAGTTACCTCACAACACGAGCATAGAATGCATGTTCACCCCCTGCAAGGATTTTTTACAATTATCTTTATATACTACAAACTTATAATTAATTATGAGAAGAACTTATTATTAACATTTTTATATCCGTATAGTAGATAGATTATTTATACCTCTTATTATTTTATCACAATACAACGATTATCGTATTTAAACATCAAACAAATATACACTTAATTTAATTATTCTACTGATTATAATAACACGCACAATTATATAATCTTAATCTATTATCATCCTTACATTCTGCAAACTTTTTTATAACTAATCACTATGTTTCAACTATATTTAAAATATTCACTATATATGTTATAATGTAAAATAGTATTCGTCTTTATCCTTATACTTTATAATACTAATATATTGCAATATTGTCTAATATTACTCTATGGCCCAATGGCATTTCTATCGATCCATAACTGAGGCCCTTCTTCTAGCCTGCCACATCCACCCAACCTTATCCTGTTGCTGTAAAAAAATCTTTCTGTCTGCTGCCCCGTTCTTATCTCCTTCCCACATCTACTCACCCTCATCCGCTCACCCTCGTCTGCTCTCTACCTGCATTGTACCCGCGGTCGCCTGGATCCCCCGCAAGCAGAGGAGCTCCCAGCCAGCCAACTTGCAGGTAATCCTCATGGGAACCTCTCGCTCCCTCCTCCTCACCCCCCCATGGTGTTGCTAGATGGAGAAATCCCCATCCCTCTCTCTCTCTAACTCGTTTTGATTTCTTGCATCTTAGATCCGTTAATCCGTTCTGATGCTCACCAAGGGCAACAAGATCCTCCACCTAGGACAAATCTAATTACCAAGGTATATCCTTATATTTTAGCTCCAGCCATACTCCTGCTTTACAATACACTGTCCATATAAATGCTTTCTTATTTTTTTCTTATCCACATAAAATCGGTTGGAGGAAGGGTCTGATAGGTTTCATTTCCTATCCCGATACATGCTTGGCTCTCCCGATGTCCTCATGATATTAAAATTTCGTTTTCCCATAGGTTCAGTACAAAGTTCTTTAATTGTTAGTGCATATATATAATCTAAAGCTCAGTGCTTATTGTTCTTAATGGATGCTGTGTTTATACCTTCTGCCAACCCTTTGGGTTTATCTTGTGGATCTATTCTCATGGAGTTGGTTGAGCTATCCAGCACATCACTGGCTGAAGCAATGTTCGAGAAACTCGGTCTCCCTAAACCAGTGTACTTTGTGCATCATCTTTCACAAAATCGATTTAGAACAGAGATTCAATTTCATCGCACAAAAGCACGGTACCATGCTTCAGCGTGCCGGACTAAATTATCAAGCCGTATATGTCAGAATGTGGTAGCATCAATGAATCATGCAGCCGAGAAGGCCATCGAATACATGCAGAACAAATAGGGTAAGGTGCTTGTGGACTATAACTATTATCAACTAGAGCAAATGAAAATGGCACATACAAGATTATCAGCCAGGTTGCTAGAACAGTCAGATGAAATCAACCAGCACAGCAAAACCATCAAGCAGATAACTAAAGAAGCATGCAACTATGTGAAGCAAGTGCACAATGCATCAAACAGAATCCAAGACCTTGCTGCCGTTTTCTTAGACCCTGCTACCTCAATGTGTGTTTCTAATATGAAGCAAGCTATCATGGAGATTCACAGTTCAATTGTCGCGCTTCAAAGCTCTACAACTACGACATCTCAGTTCCTAGAGGAAAAAGGCATGTACTCAGATGATGAAGTGCCTGAATGGAGCTACAGTGGCCACTCAGATGAAGATTCAGCGGATGATATTCATCAACACATAGATGATGACTATGTCCCATCCCCATGAGCGTCATATTGAGCCTGCTGAACTGTCTCGTTGCCATGTGAAGCTGTATATGTATGGCTTCACCGCTAGGAAGCGGCTCTGTGTTTGTTGTGTTTAGTCTCCTAGGTTGCTTAAATAAGATGCGAAGCTGTCTACTCATAGCTTCGGCCTAGAAATCTTTATCCTTTTTGAACTTCAATCTGGACATGTATAAGTATAAAGTCTATGTCCTCGTGTTAAGACAGTGTTATTTATCTATGCTACGCCTTTGGTTTCATCCGCTGTGATTCTTCCTTTCAATATCTTCGCTATGAACATACATTAATTTACCTTTAATCTTCCAAGATCGAATCAATGAACATTTGCTAGCGTAATATACAAATAACTATTTGCCCTTTTTACTCAATTCTCCTTGTTCATCAATAGATAAAAAACAACCCTCTTCACCCATCAATTCGGTGTTACCAGAGAGCATCTCATGGAGAAGAACAAATCCTGGCCTTTCAACCTACCCACAGGTGTATGAATTTACTAATGCTACACCAAGTGCCATTTGAGTAGGCATACATATCTTTTTTATCTTTCTAACTTCCTAACACATTTATTACTACCACAGCCGATCAATTGAGCGAGTGGATGTTAATAGAGAGATACATGATTGATAATATTTCTTCTTCACAAGGTTTAATAAGCGCAGTAGAACACAAGACCAGAGAGGTTGTGGAGCTGTGTTCCCACTACATACTAGCACGGTGGGATGGATTGCCTATGGATGAGCACCACGTCACGCCACTCATTTCGGAACATCTTCATCTGCCATATCAACCATATCTGTATCCTCCATATGAAAACGAATCCTGGTTGGTGCAGATTTAATGAATGAGGCAAACACAACTTATGCACATGCGGTTCTATCCAGTGGAGTGACCATGGCACTAGATGGGACTGAAGTTCTATGTTACCCTGTGAAAAATGTTGGTGTGCCAATGGAAGCAACACTGTACGATTTTCAGATTGAGGAAATGATGGAGACAGCGACTGCACATCTAAAGGTAAAGATCTATGGTTTGCCGTTACATCTTTGGACTAGAAGAGCAATTGAGCGTGCCCTGCAGCCACATTGCATTGTTGAGAATGTTAGTCAAGCCAATCTCAGCTTTTGCAAGCTTCGATCAGTAAATTACACGGCATGGGCTGTTAGAACTGCTGTGCCATTCCCATGGTATATACTTGTTCATGTCTCCAGCAAGTATGACAAAGGAAGAAACCAAAGCAGTGGCCACAAGAACACAGAGACATTTTGTATTGGTGTTGACAGAATTAATATTGGAGCTCCTCATAACAAGTCTCTTCAAAGAACACACAGGAGGATTCCTTCTTTCTTGCAGGCACTAAAGAAAGGAATGGTTTCCCATTCATATTTAAATGATGTTGACATACCAGCTGACCAAATGCGGATATTGGAATCATCATTCCTCCTGACGTCTTGTGACGAGGGAAAAATTATCACAGAGGATAAGTTAACACGCTGTTTGCAGCAAATGCAGATTGAATGTCCTGGAAAAGTCATAGTCAAGCAAGTTGGTAGGTTCAAATACCTTATATATTTCCAAGGGCCAGTAACTACAACTTTGTTTCACATGTTGTCTACTGATGCTGCTGGAATCTAGCTACCTTTTGGTGTGTTCTTAGTTCAGAAATGGTCAATGTCTGCTGGAGCAGTATCTTCTAGCCTCTCTCGAAAAGAACAAATAAGAGTTATAGGGTTGCCAACGAAGTTTTACAGCCCGGCTATAATTGAAGACATCCTGAGCCCTCACTGCATGTTAGAAAACAACAACCATCAAGTTGATGATTCTCCTGATGTTTGGTTCTATGACTGTGCCATGTGGGCAAATGAAAACAAAGAAATTCCAAAGGTCATATCTATTTGGGCTGCTCCAAATGGATTAACAGTGGAGTAGTCACCTGTTCAAGATCTTTAGGTTCCTCTGCAGTTGTACCATGCAAGAATTATTATCCGCTAATAAAACCATGCTTCAGGACCTGAGATCATAGTTGAGGGAGTCCTGGATTAGGGGATGTTCGGATAGCCGGACTATACCTTGTTGGAAATATGCCCTAGAGGCAATAATAAAAGTATTATTATTATATTTCCTTGTTCATGATGATTGTCTTTTATTCATGCTATAACTGTATTATCCGGAAATCGTAATACACGTGTGAATACATAGACCACAATATGTCCCTAGTGAGCCTCTAGTTGACTAGCTCGTTGTGATCAACAGATAGTCATGGTTTCCTGGCTATGGACATTGGATGTCGTTGATAACGGGATCACATCATTAGGATAATGATGTGATGGACAAGACCCAATCCTAAGACTAGCACAAAAGATTGTGTAGTTCATTTGCTAGAGCTTTGCCAATGTCAAGTATCTCTTCCTTTGACCATGAGAGCGTGTAACTCCTGGATACCGTAGGAGTGCTTTGGGTGTATCAAACGTCACAACGTAACTGGGTGACTATAAAGGTGCACTACAGGTATCTTCGAAAGTATCTATTGTTTTATGCGGATCGAGACTGGGATTTGTCACTCCGTGTAAACGGAGAGGTATCTCTGGGCCCACTCGGTAGGACATCATCATATGCGCAATGTGACCAAGGAGTTGATCACGGGATGATGTGTTACGGAACGAGTAAAGTGACTTGCCGGTAACGAGATTGAACAAGGTATTGGATACCGACGATCGAATCTCGGGCAAGTAAAATACCGCTAGACAAAGGGAATTGAATACGGGATTGATTAAGTCCTTGACATCGTGGTTCATCCGATGAGATCATCGTGGAACATGTGGGAGCCATCATGGGTATCCAGATCCCGCTGTTGGTTATTGACCGGAGAACGTCTCGGTCATGTCTGCATGTCTCCCGAACCCGTAGGGTCTACACACTTAAGGTTCGATGACGCTAGGGTTATAAAGGAAGTTTGTATGTGGTTACCGAATGTTGTTCGGAGTCCCGGATGAGATCCCGGACGTCACGAGGAGTTCCGGAATGGTCCGGAGGTAAAGATTTATATATAGGAAGTCCTGTTTCGGCCATCGGGACAAGTTTCGGGGTCATCGGTATTGTACCGGGACCACCGGAAGGGTCCCGGGGGCCCACCGGGTGGGGCCACCTGCCTCGGGGGGCCACATGGGCTGTAGGGGGTGCGCCTTGGCCTACATGGGCCAAGGGCACCAGCCCCTAGAGGCCCATGCGCCAAGATATAGGAAAAAGGGGAGAGTCCTAAAGGGGGAAGGCACCTCCGAGGTGCCTTGGGGAGGATGGACTCCTCCCCCCCCCTTAGCCGCACCCCTTCCTTGGAGGAAGGGGCAAGGCTACGCCTCCCCCTCTCCCCTGCCCCTATATATAGTGGAGGGGAGGGAGGGCATCCACACCTGAGCCCTTGGCGCCTCCCTCCCTCCCGTGACACCTCCTCCTCTCCCGTAGGTGCTTGGCGAAGCCCTGCAGGATTGCCACGCTCTTCCATCACCACCACGCCGTTGTGCTGCTGCTGGATGGAGTCTTCCTCAACCTCTCCCTCTCTCCTTGCTGGATCAAGGCATGGGAGACATCGTCGAGCTGTACGTGTGTTGAACGCGGAGGTGCCGTCCGTTCGGCACTAGGATCATCGGTGATCTGAATCACGACGAGTACGACTCCATCAACCCCGTTCACTTGAACGCTTCCGCTTAGCGATCTACAAGGGTATGTAGATGCACTCTCCTTCTACTCGTAGCTGGTTTCTCCATAGATAGATCTTGGTGACACGTAGGAAAATTTTGAATTTCTGCTACGTTACCCAACAGTGGCATCATGAGCTAGGTCTATTGCGTAGATTCTTTGCACGAGTAGAACACAAAGTAGTTGTGGGCGTTGATTTTGTTCAATATGCTTACTGTTACTAGTCCAATCTTGTTTCGACGGTATTGTGGGATGAAGCGGCCCGGACCGACCTTACACGTACTCTTACGTGAGACAGGTTCCACCGATTGACATGCACTTGGTGCATAAGGTGGCTAGCGGGTGCCAGTCTCTCCCACTTTAGTCGGAACGGATTCGATGAAAAGGGTCCTTATGAAGGGTAAATAGCAATTGGCATATCACGTTGTGGTTTTGCGTAGGTAAGAAACGTTCTTGCTAGAAACCCATAGCAGCCACGTAAAACATGCAAACAATAATTAGAGGACGTCTAACTTGTTTTTGCAGGGTATGCTTTGTGATGTGATATGGCCAACAAGAATGTGGTGAATAATATGTGATGTATGAGATTGATCACGTTCTTGTAATAGGATTCACGACTTGCATGTCGATGAATATGACAACCGGCAGGAGCCATAGGAGTTGTCTTTATTTATTGTATGACCTGCGTGTCATTGAAGAACGCCATGTAAACTACTTTACTTTATTGCTAAACGCGTTAGTCATAGAAGTAGAAGTAGTCGTTGGCGTGACAACTTCATGAAGACACGATGATGGAGATCATGATGATGGAGATCATGGTGTCATGCCGGTGACAAGATGATCATGGAGCCCCGAAGATGAAGATCAAAGGAGCTATATGATATTGGCCATATCATGTCACTACTCTATTTGATTGCATGTGATGTTTATCATGTTTATGCATCTTGTTTGCTTAGAACGACGGTAGTAAATAAGATGATCCCTTACAACAATTTCAAGAAGTGTTCTCCCCTAACTGTGCACCGTTGCTACAGTTCGTCGCTTCTAAGCACCACGTGATGATCGGGTGTGATGGATTCTTACGTTCACATACAACGGGTGTAAGACAGTTTTACACAGCAAAAACGCTTAGGGTTAACTTGACGAGCCTAGCACTACAGACATGGCCTCGGAACACGGAGACCGAAAGGTCGAGCATGAGTCGTATAGTAGATACGATCAACATGAAGATGTTCACCGATGATGACTAGTCCGTCTCACGTGATGATCGGACACGGCCTAGTTGACTCGGATCATGTAATCACTTAGATGACCAGAGGGATGTCTATCTAAGTGGGAGTTCATAAGATGAACTTAATTATCCTGAACATAGTCAAAAGACTTTTTGCAAATTATGTCGTAGTTCACGCTATAGTTCTACTGTTTTAGATATGTTCCTAGAGAAAATATAGTTGAAAGTTGAAAGTAGCGATTATGCAGACAGTAGATAGCTTATGTCCTTAATGCACCGCTTAGTGTGCTGAACCCCAAACGTCGTTTGTGGATGTTGCGAACATCGGACATACATGTTTTGATAACTACGTGATAGTTCAGTTAAACGGTTTAGAGTTGAGGCACCAAAGACGTTTTTCGAAACGTCGCGGAACATATGAGATGTTTCGAGGGCTGAAATTGGGATTTCAGGCTCGTGCCCACGTCAAGAGGTATAAGACTTCCGACGATTTTCTTAGCCTGCAAACTAAGAGAGAAAAGCTCAATCGTTGAGCTTGTGCTCAGATTGTCTGAGCACAACAATCACTTGAATCAAGTGGGAGTTGATCTTCCAGATGAGATAGTGATGTTTCTCCAAAGACATTGCCACCAAGCTACTAGAGCTTCGTGATGAACTATAACATATCAGGGATAGACATGATGATCCTTGAGGTATTCACGATGTTTGACACCGCGAAAGTAGAAATCAAGAAGGAGCATCAATTGTTGATGGTTGATGAAACCACTAGTTTCAAGAAGGGTAAGGGAAAGAAGGGATACTTCATGAAACGGCAAATCAGCTGCTGCACCAATGAAGAAACCCGAGGTTGAACCCAAACCCGAGACTAAGTGCTTCTGTAATAAGGGGAACAACCACTGGAGCAAGATTACCCTAGATACTTGGTGGATGAGAAGGCTGGCAAGGTCGATAGAAGTATATTGGATATACATCATTTAATGTGTACTTTACTAGTACTCCTAGTAGCACCAGGGTATTAGATACCGGTTCGGTTGCTAAGTGTTAGTAACTCGAAATAAAAGCTACGGAATAAAACGGAGACTAGCTAAAAGTGAGCTGACGATATATGTTGGAAGTGTTTCCAAGTTTGATGTGATCAAACATCGCACGCTCCCTCTACCATCAAGATTAGTATTAAACCTGAATGGTTTATTGAATCTCGATCGTAGTGATACACATTCTCATGCCAAAAGATATAAGATAGTAATGATAGTACCACTTACTTGTGGCACTGCCATGTAAGTCATAATGGTATAAAACGCATGAAGAAGCTCCATGTTGATGGATCTTTGGACTCACTCGTTTTTGAAAAGTTTGAGACATGCGAACCATGTCTATTGGTGTATACGCATAAAGAAACTCCATGCAAATGGACCATTTGGACTCACTTGATTTTGAATCACTTGACATATGCAAATCATACCACATAGGCAAGATGACTGAAAAGCCTCGGTTTCAATAAGATGGAACAAGATAGCAACTTGTTGGAAGTAACACATTTTGATATGTGCAGTCGAATGAGTGCTGAGGCATGAAGTGAATATCATTATGTTCTTACTTCACAGATGATTCGAGTAAATGTTGAGTATATTTATTTGATGAAACACAAGTCTGAATTATTGAATGGTTCAAGTAATTTCAGAGTGAAGTAGCAGATCATTGTGACAAGAGGATAAAATGTCTATAATATGATCGTAGAGATGAATATCTGAGTTACGAGTTTTGGCACACAATTAAGACATTGTGGAAATTGTTTCGCAATTAATACCGCCTGGAACACCATAATGTGATGGTGTGTTCGAACATCATAGTTGCACTCTATTGGATATGGTGCGTACCATGATGTCTCTTATCGAATTACCACTATCGTTCATGGGTTAGGCATTAGAGACAACCACATTCACTTTAAATAGGGCACCACGTAATTCCGATGAGATGACACCGTATGAATTATGGTTTAGAGAAACCTAAGTTGTCGTTTCTTAAAAGTTTGGGGCTGTGATGCTTATATGAAAAAGTTTTAGGTTGATAAGCTCGAACCCAAAGCGGATAAAATGCATCTTCATAGGAAACCCAAAACAGTTGGGTATACCTCCTAATTCAGATCCGAAAGCAATATGGATTGTTTCTAGAATCGGGTCCTTTCTCGAGGAAAAGTTTCTCTCGAAAGAATTGAGTGGGAGGATGGTGGAGACTTGATGAGGTTATTGAATCGTCTCTTCAACTAGTGTGTGACAGGGCACAGGGAGTTGTTCCTGTGGCACCTACACCAATTGAAGTGGAAGCTTATGATATTGATCATGAAACTTCAGATCAAGTCACTCCCAAACCTCGTAGGATGACAAGGATGCGTACTACTTCAGAGTGGTACGTAATCCTGTCTTGAAGGTCATGTTGCTAGACAACAATGAACCTACGAGCTATGGAGAAGCGATGGTGGGCCCGGATTCCGATAAATGGCTCGAGGCCATAAAATCCGAGAACGGATCCATGGACTTTGGTGGACTTGCCCGATGATCGGCAAGCCATTAAGATAAATGGATCTTTAAGAAGAAGACGGACGTGGATGGTAATGTCACCGTCTATGAGGCTCGACTTGTGGCGAAGAGTTTTTCACAAGTTCAAGGAGTTGACTACGATGAGATTTTCTCATCCGTAGCGATGCTTAAGTCCGTTGGAATCATGTTAGCATTAGCTGCATTTATGAAATCTGGCAGACGGATGTCAAAACGAGTTTCCTTACCAGTTTTCGTAAGGAAAGGTTGTATGTAATACAATCAGAAAGTTTTTGTCGATCCTAAGGATGCTAAAAGGTATGCTAGCTCCAGTGATCCTTCTAAGGACTGGAGTGAGCATCTCGGAGTTGGAATGTATGCTTTGATGATGATAAAAGATTTTGGGTTTGTACAAAGTTTATGAGAAACTTGTATTTCCAAAGAAGTGAGTGGGAGCACTATAGAATTTCTGATGAGTATATGTTGTTGACATATTGATGATCAGAGATGATGTAGAATTTCTAGAAAGCATATAGGGTTATTTGAAAGGTGTTTTTCAATAGAAAACCTGGATTAAGCTACTTGAACATTGAGCATCAAGATCTATAAGGATAGATCAAAATGCTTAATAATACTTTCAAATGAGCACATACCTTGACATGATCTTGAAGGTGTTCAAGATGGACCAGTCAAAGAAGGAGTTCTTGCCTGAGTTGTAAGGTACGAAGTTAAGACTTAAAGCTCGACCACGACAGAATAGAGAGAAAGGGCGAAGGTCGTCCCCTATGCTTGAGACGTAGGCTCTTCAGTATGCTATGCTGTGTACCGCACCTGAAGTGTGCCTTGCCATGAGTCAGTAAAGGGGTACAAGAGTGATCCAAGAAAGGCTCACAGGACAGCGGTCAAAGTTATCCTTAGTAACTAGTGGACTAAGGAATTTTCTCGATTATGGAGGTGGTAAAAGAGTTCGTCGTAAAGGTTACGTCGATGCAAGCTTAACACCTATCCGGATAGCTCTGAGTAGAGAGACCGGATACATATAATGGAGCAATAATTTAGAATAGCTCAAAGTAGAACAGTTATTTGGAATAGCTCCAAATAGAGCGTGGTAGCTGCATCTAGGAGATGACATAGAGATTTGTAAAGCACACACGGATCTGAAAGGTTCAGACCCGTTGACTAAAACCTCTCTCACAAGCAACATGATCAAACATAAAACTCATTGAGTTTTAATCACATAGTGATGTGAACTAGACTACTGACTCTAGTAAACTCTTGGGTATTAGTCACATGGCGATGTGACCTATGAGTGTTAATCACATGGCGATGTGAACTGGATTATTGACTCTAGTGCAAGTGGGAGACTGTTGGAAATATGCCCTAGAGGCAATAATAAAAATATTATTATTATATTTCCTTGTTCATGATGATTGTCTTTTATTCATGCTATAACTGTATTATCCGGAAATCGTAATACACGTGTGAATACATAGACCACAATATGTCCCTAGTGAGCCTCTAGTTGACTAGCTCGTTGTGATCAACAGATAGTCATGGTTTCCTGGCTATGGACATTGGATGTCGTTGATAACGGGATCACATTATTAGGAGAATGATGTGATGGACAAGACCCAATCCTAAGACTAGCACAAAAGATCGTGTAGTTCATTTGCTAGAGCTTTGCCAATGTCAAGTATCTCTTCCTTTGACCATGAGAGCGTGTAACTCCTGGATACCGTAGGAGTGCTTTGGGTGTATCAAACGTCACAACGTAACTGGGTGACTATAAAGGTGCACTACAGATATCTCCGGAAGTATCTATTGTTTTATGCGGATCGAGACTGGGATTTGTCACTCCGTGTAAATGGAGAGGTATCTCTGGGCCCACTCGGTAGGACATCATCATATGCGCAATGTGACCAAGGAGTTGATCACGGGATGATGTGTTACGGAACGAGTAAAGTGACTTGCCGGTAACGAGATTGAACAAGGTATTGGATACCGACGATCGAATCTCGGGCAAGTAAAATACCGCTAGACAAAGGGAATTGAATACGGGATTGATTAAGTCCTTGACATCGTGGTTCATCCGATGAGATCATCGTGGAACATGTGGGAGCCATCATGGGTATCCAGATCCCGCTGTTGGTTATTGACCGGAGAACGTCTCGGTCATGTCTGCATGTCTCCCGAACCCGTAGGGTCTACACACTTAAGGTTCGATGACGCTAGGGTTATAAAGGAAGTTTGTATGTGGTTACTGAATGTTGTTCGGAGTCCCAGATGAGATCCCGGACATCACGAGGAGTTCCGGAATGGTCCGGAGGTAAAGATTTATATATAGGAAGTCCTGTTTCGGCCATCGGGACAAGTTTCGGGGTCATCGGTATTGTACCGGGACCACCGGAAGGGTCTCGGGGGCCCACCGGGTGGGGCCACCTGCCCCGGGGGGCCACATGGGCTGTAGGGGGTGCGCCTTGGCCTACATGGGCCAAGGGCACCAGCCCCTAGAGGCCCATGCGCCAAGATATAGGAAAAAGGGGAGAGTCCTAAAGGGGGAAGGCACCTCCGAGGTGCCTTGGGGAGGATGGACTCCTCCCCCCCTCTTAGCCGCACCCCTTCCTTGGAGGAAGGGGCAAGGCTGCGCCTCCCCCCTCTCCCCTGCCCCTATATATAGTGGAGGGGAGGGAGGGCATCCACACCTGAGCCCTTGGCGCCTCCCTCCCTCCCGTGACACCTCCTTCTCTCCCATAGGTGCTTGGCGAAGCCCTGCAGGATTGCCACGCTCCTCCATCACCACCACGCCGTTGTGCTGCTGCTGGATGGAGTCTTCCTCAACCTCTCCCTCTCTCCTTGCTGGATCAAGGCATGGGAGACATCGTCGAGCTGTACGTGTGTTGAACGAGGAGGTGCCGTCCGTTCGGCACTAGGATCATCGGTGATCTGAATCACGACGAGTACGACTCCATCAACCCCTTTCACTTGAACGCTTCCGCTTACCGATCTACAAGGGTATGTAGATGCACTCTCCTTCTACTCGTAGCTGGTTTCTCCATAGATAGATCTTGGTGACACGTAGGAAAATTTTGAATTTCTGCTACGTTACCCAACATACCTTCAGCCGGACTCCTGGACTATGAAGATATAAGATTGAAGACTTCGTCCCATGTCCGGAAGGGACTTTCCTTGGCGTGGAAGGCAAGCTTGGCGATGCGGATATTCAGGATCTCCTACCATTGTAACCGACTCTGTGTAACCCTAACCCTCTCCGGTGTCTATATAAACCGGAGGGTTGTAGTCCGTAGGACAACATACACAACAACAATCATATCATAGGCTAGCTTCGAGGGTTTAGCCTCTCCGATCTCATGGTAGATCTACTCTTGTACTACCCATATCATCAATATTAATCAAGCAGGACGTAGGGTTTTACCTCCATCGAGAGGGCCCGAACCTGGGTAAAACTGCGTGTCCCTTGCCTCCTGTTATCATCCGGCTTAGACGCATAGTTCGGGACCCCCTACCCGAGATTCGCCGGTTTTGACACCGACATTGGTGCTTTCATTGAGAGTTCCTCTGTATCGTCGCCGTCAGGCTTGATGGCTCCTACGATCATCGATAGTGATGCGGTCCAGGGTAAAACTTGTCTCCCCGGACAGATCTCTGTCTTCGGCGGCTTTGCACTACGGGCCAATTCACTTGGCCATCTGGAGCAGATCGAAAGCTATGCCCCTGGCCGCCAGGTCAGATTTGGAAGTTTAAACTACACGGCTGACATCCGTGGGGACTTGATCTTCGACGGATTCGAGCCACTGCCGAGCGCGCCGCACTGCCACGACGAGCATGATCTAGCTCTGCCGCCTAACAGTGCCCTGAAGGCCGCACCCGCATCGGCATCGACCCTTAATTCGGAGCCAACCGCGCCGATCGAGGATGGGTGGTTGGATGCCGCCTCGGGGGCTACGATCCTAACGGCGATCGAGCCGAACACCAGCCATGCACTCCGTGAGACTCATGATTCCAAGGAGCCGGACTCCTTTCCGGACTCCGAACCATTCGCGCCTCTGCCGGTCGAATCCGACCGGGCGCCGATCATGGAGTTTACTGCCGCGGACATCTTTCAGCACTCGCCCTTTGGCGATATTATAAAATCACTAAAGTCTCTCTTTATCAGGAGAGCCCTGGCCGGACTACGGTCAGCGAGATTGGGATGCGGACGATGAAGAAATTCAAAGCCCACCCACCACCCACTTTGTAGCCACTATCGACGATTTAACCGACATGCTCGACTTCGACTCGGAAGACATCGACGGTATGGACGCCGATGAAGGAGATGATGAAGAACTAGCGCCTATTGGGCCCTGGAACGCCACCTCGTCATATGACGTATACATGGTGGACGCACCAAAAGATGACGACGAGGAGCGGAAGGACGCACCGAAGGCTTGTTCCCTCGAAAAGCAGTCAAAGCGGCGACACAAGCGCCGCCCCAAATCCTGCCTCGACAGAAATAGCAATCACACAGACCCAGCGCTGGAGCAGGGCGAACCGCTGCCGGACAACGACAATCCGGATAATCAAACCGAACAAACAAATCCTATCAAGGATAATGGTCCGGATGACATAACGCCGGACAGACACCCGGGGCAGCAGCCTGCCCGTAAAAGGCTTGTTGCCACCGCGAGGAGTCTGAAAAAGCAGAAGCAAAGGCTCAAGGCCGCGCAAGACACACTCCAAATCAGATGGAGTAAAATACTCAACACTGCAGCAAGGTACGACGACAATCGCCCCTCCAAAAGCTACCCAAAGCGGAAGCTGCTACCCGAATTCGATGAGGAGGCCTTAGAACCCCCACAATCAAATATCAAAGCAGCCACCTGGTCGGATAGACGACCCCTCTACCAACACAGAGTGGCATACAACGCCGCTCACAATACAATACGCGACCCATGCGAGGTCTCGCACCCAAAGGACGGCGCAACTAGATCCATCTATGGACCACGCAAGCGCGCCCCAGCATATAATGCAACACAACAAACATCCGAACAACGTGGTACACCCAGCTACAGGGGTGCCGCACACCCCCTATGTTTCACCGATGAGGTGCTGGACCACGAATTTCCAAAGGGATTCAAGCCCGTAAACATAGAGGCATACGACGGAACAACAGACCCTGGGGTCTGGTTTGAGGACTACATCCTTCATATCCATATGGCTCGAGGAGATGATCTCCACGCCATCAAGTACCTACCCCACAAGCTCAAAGGGCCAGCCCGTCACTGGCTCAAAGGCCTCCCCGAAAGCTCCATTGGAAGTTGGGAAGAGCTTGAAGACGCCTTTCGGGCAAATTTTCAAGGGACTTATGTCCGACCTCCGGATGCGGACGATTTGAGTCATATAACTCAACAGCCCGGAGAGTCGGCCCGAAAGCTTTGGAACATGTTTCTTACTAAAAAGAACCAGATTGTCGACTGTCCGGACGCCGAAGCCTTGGCAGCTTTCAAGCATAGCGTCCGTGACGAATGGCTCGCCAGACACCTCAGCCAAAATAAGCCGAGAACGATGGCCGTATTAATAAACCTCATGACCCGCTTTTGCGCGGGTGAGGATAGCTGGCTAGCTAGATGCAGCACCAGCGACCCCAGTACATCTGAAGTTAGAGATGGAAACGGGAAATCACGGTGCAACATCAATAACAAATGCTGGAATAAAGAAGACATCACGAAGGGCACGATAGTAAATGCCGGATTCAAAAGCTCTCGGCCAGGTCAAAAGCCGCCCCCTAAAGGCACCAGGGATGAATTGTCCAGCCTCAACAAAATTCTGGACCAAGTATGTCAGATTCATAGTACCCCTGGTAAACCTGCTAATCATACCCACAGAGAATGTTGGGTCTTCAAGCAGTCCGGCAAGCTCAACGCCGTACACAAGGGGAGGATACACCAAGTGAAGACGAGGACGAGCCCCCCAAGCAAGACACGGGGGAACAAAAGAAATTTCCACCAGAAGTCAAAACAGTAAACGTGTTACACGTAATCAAGGGAAAAAACAACGCGACACTCCCAGGAAAATATACCCAAGTGCCTGTCACCACGAAGTCCTGCCACTGGTCATCTCAACCAATCACTTTCGACCATCGCGATTACTCAGCAAGTATCCGACACGCAGGATGGGCTGCCCTGGTATTAGACCCAGTAATTGGCGGATATCACTTCACGAGAGTCTTGATGGACGGCGGCAGTAGCCTAAACCTAATATATCAGGATACAATCCACGGGATGGGGTTAGACCCAACACAAATTCGCCATAGCAATACTACCTTTAAAGGAGTAACGCCAGGCCCAGGGGCTCATTGTACGGGCTCCCTCCTACTACAAGTTATATTCGGCTCACCCGATAACTTCCGTCGCGAGCATTTAACTTTCCACATTGCTCCATTTTAAAGTGGCTATCAAGCACTGCTCGGACGTGAAGCTTTCGCTCGCTTTAATGCAATACCACACTACGCCTCCCTCACACTCAAGATGCCCGGTCCACGTGGCATCATCATAGTGCACGGAAATATCAAGCGATCTCTGCGCCGAAGAGAGTGAGGCTGCCTTGGCAGCCGCACACTAAAGGCGCCCGGACAAGCGAAAGCATCCAATAGGTCGTCAAGACCTCAGATACAACTAATCAAGTCCGGCGCCGCTACTTATACCGAATAAATGGTCACACCCCTATTTGTCAATACAAGGGGCTCAACACGCGCAGACGAGTGGCAATTTCTTATCATCTTGAATTATACATGGTTTCTTTAAAAACTATCTTTTTGCACGACAACTTTTTCACTTAACTTCCTCTCTTTTACAGACGATCATCGTGCTACACCCGTCCAGGATACGGCACAACAGAGACACAGGCACAGACGTGCAGCAGGGACCCGCTCCAAGGATTCTTTTTAGATTAAGACCCTGCATAAACCTTTTTTACTGTCTCTTGTTGATACATATCCACCGTTGAGAAGGATGCTGATGTCTTGGCATGTGGCCACGCCAGAACAATGCACGTACCTGGACACAAGGGGCTTCTTACAAAGGCCATTATTTAGGCCCGGTTTGTACCACAAAGACTGAATACCTTAGGGAGTGTTCGGCGTCGCGAGTTTGGCCCTATATGCATCAGCTCCGAATCATTATCTTTGGTAAAATGTTGGGTTTGCCCGGCTCTTGTGTTTTGGTGCCTTACGTTTCGCTTTACCGGCTAAGGTAGCACCGGGAGAACTACTGCGATTGTGCGTGGTTCATCCGGACGAGCACCTCAGTAGAGAAAGCCAAAAACTGACTGTCATGATATAGCGTGAGACTGGTCAACCACTCAATGACCTGTGGGAATGTTAGAATTCCTCCGCCTTAACGAAGGGCCATTTTCCGGCCAGGCATGTACGCACCCCGGAATCAGGAGAGTGCGGAGCCACCAGGGGCTATCTAGTAGCCCCACTGTCAAACTCCTATGGCTAAGTGAAAGTGCTAAAGCATTATAGTCCGGTTGCCTCGCTCGCTCCGCTATCACCTCCTTAATAGGACCAAGACGTTGGGTTAAGTGTGAACGCGTGTTTTTGCGAGCACCTCCGCATTATATGTGTGAGGGTTGAAGCTGACAACTGCAATCTTTCAGGTTATACACATGTATACATAAACGGCCGCCCAGGAGGCATCATATTACTTTAAGGCAAAAGTATAAAAATAGCCTTATAAAAATTTATAAAAGCATTTCGCTTACAGCGAGATTACATATCACTCAAACATAATATTTTTGAGCATTGGGTCTCTATCAAACGGGCACCCTCAAGAACTTCTTCAAAGTAGTGCTCAGCAGCCTTTCGACCTATAACCGAATCCCGCGCTGCAACATTGGTAGCATCCATCTCCGCCCAGTATGCCTTAACACGGGCAAAGGCCATTTGTGCGCCCTCTATGCACGCCGACTTCTTCATCGCACTAATGCGCGGCACCACGTCAAGGAACTGCTGCACCAAGCTGAAATAGCTGTTCGGTTTTGACCTTTCCGGCCATAGCTGATCCACAACAGACCTCATGGAGAGTCCGGACAACCTATTTAGTTCGGCCCATTCAGCTAATTGGTCAGTCAATGAAAGTGGACGCTCGGGAGAATGGAATTTTCTCCAAAACAGCTGGTCTACTTTACGGTCTGTCTGACCCTGGAAGTACTTGGCCGCATCGGCAGCGCTCGCCGCCAAATCCATATACACATCCTCCAAACTCCACAGCCGATCCAGAGGGGCATACCGTGGATCTCCGAACTTCCTCCGCAACATAAAGGAGTTCCCAGCTACAATATCCCCGGCTTCCCGCAGCTCCTCCTTCTTTGCCCTCATAGCAGAGCGGAGGTCTTTTCTCGTCGCAGCAGCCTTCTCAAGGTCCGATGCCTTCGCTTGATTTTCCTTTTCAAGAACCCGACAACGGTCGGCGGCGGATTTTAATTCTATGGCCATCTTGGCCATCTTGTCTCGGCTCTCGCCATGCGCGGCCTTCTCGGCTTGCAACTCTTCGGCCGCCTTCAAAGCAGCCGCATTACCCAACCTCGCTTGTTCCTTGGCTCGGGCAAGTTCTGCCCGCAAGGCCTCAACAGTGGCAGCTCCATCTGCAGTCACAACATATTAAAGATACTGGTATCATGCTGCTCTTCCTATGTGGCGTTTACCAAATAATGACACTTACCCTGTGCCTCGTCAAGCCTTTTGTTAACAAGCTCGATGTCGGCGTCTGCCGCATCCAACTGCCATTCTAAATGGGCAAACTCACTAGTCCGGCTAGCCACCGGAGCTTCCATCACCTGCACATAGAGGCAGTATGGTTATTACCTGGGAATTTGATCCTCTGTTCGTTGTTGTTTCCGATGACAACCAGAGTCTCAGGGGCTACTATCTACACAGGGCACACCTAGCATGTGCAGGACTATCATACATTCTTTTACGTACCTCAAAGCCTGTCAGTAGACTCATAAAAGCTTCGTGCAATCCGCTTTCGGCGGACGAGATTCTCTCCATCACCGTATTCATCAACACACGGTGTTCATCTGAGATGGCCGCTCGCCCCACCAACTCCCTCAGAACATCCGATCGCACACTAGACGGTGCCAGACTCTTTTGTCTGCTCTCTTCGGGAGCCGGACACTGGGAGCTTCGGGGGTCAATGGGATTATCTTCTGGCCTCACCGGACTCGGAGAGACCCTCCGCGACGACACTTCAGGGTCGCCTGCTTCCGGAGCAGAGGAGTCTGGAGGAGGCGTTTCGCTCTCCATCTTCTCTGGAAGAAGATCCCCCGAAGACGAGCTCATTTGAGAGGGGCTAAGGCCCGAACTGCAAAGATATATGCGGTGGTTATTTTTTCAGAAGAAAAAGATGGCATATCTGTACTATTAAAGTATTTCGGGTCACTTACGACTCGCGGGAGAATTGATCCCCCCGCGGACTTTGTGCGGCAACAGCGCCCCCAAGGTAGGACCCTCTGTGGGAGACTTCTTCTCCCGTTTGGAAGCTTCGGCTTCCGAATCCCCGGGCACAGTCCTTTTCCTCTTCTGGTCGTCTTCTTTCATGGAGATGCTCGCTCCCTCGGTTAGAATGGGCAGCGTTGGGGACCCGCGTCCGCCCGTATTACCCTCCACAGTATCTTCCTTCAAGGGCTCCAGGCAAGGTGTGGTCTGGAGCATCTTTTCTAATACCAGATTTTCCAAACCCTCAGGGAGGGGGGCCGAACACCAAATCAACTTCGCCTTTGTTAACCAGTCCTGGTCAAAAAGCAAACTCTCAGAAATAACTTTGTGACAAAGGAGAGATAGTATGTTCGGCCGGAAGATGCCTTACCTGTTCGGCGGCGTGGTTACTACTCAGGCCCACGTCCTCGGTGATATCCGGACACTCCACCCGAGGTCCGAAGAATGATTTGTACATCTCCTCGTGCGTCAGGCCGAGGAAATTTTGAATGACACGCGGTCCCTCGGGATTGAACTCCCACAAGCGAAGGGGCCGGCGTTTGCAAGGCTGGACTTGACGGACCAGCATAACTTGTATTACCGCAACCAAACTGAAATCCCCATTAAAGAGATCCTGAATGCGGCTTTGCAGTATAGGCACGTCCTTGGCTGGACCCCAGCTTAGTCCTCTGCTAATCCATGACATCAGTTGTGGTGGAGGGCCCAAGCGGAAAACGGGGGCGGCCGCCCACTTGGCACTTCTAGGAGCCGTGATGTAGAACCACTCCTGTTGCCACAATTCAGACACCTTTGGAATGGAACCTTTGGGCCATGAAGCTCCCGTCATCTTGCGTATTGAGGCACCTCCACACGCCGCATGTTGCCCCTCGATCATCTTCGGCTTTACTTCAAAGGTCTTGAGCCATAGGCCAAAGTGAGGGGTAACCCGGAGGAAGGTCTCGCACACGACAATAAATGTCGTGATATGAAGAAAGGAGTCCGGAGCTAGATCATGGAAATCTAGCCCGTAGTAAAACATCAAGCCCCTGACGAAAGGATCCAGAGCAAGGCCTAGACCTCGGAGGAAGTGGGAGACGAACACGACGCTCTCGTTGGGTTTGGGGGAGGGGACGGCCTGCCCCAGGGGAGGCAGCCGATGCAAAATCTCGGCGGTCAGATATCTGGCCTCCCTCAACTTTTTGATGTCTTCTTCCATGACGGAGGAAGGCACCCATCGGCCTTGAAGGCTAGATCCGGACATGACTGAAGGTTCAGAGCACCTGACCTGAATTTTGGGTGTTTGAGCTTGAGGTGGGGGAAGGATTCGATTGAGCACGGGAGGGAAAAATAAAAGCCTTGTCCCTTTATAAAGAGGGTGAATATCAAGCGTCCTCTCCGTGTCCATTTGGACTTGCCTATAATCTAGGAGTCCTAGAAGCGGTTGGGTTACCCACGCCCGTATTGATGAGAATCTTGGAATAAGGGGACACGATCTCTGCTTTAACAAGACGTACCAAGGAAACTGCCTCGCATGACGCGCTGGGGTGGGATAATAAAATGACTCGGATAAAGGCTTGGTCGTGGTGTGTCACACTACGGAATACGTCAGCAGATTAGATTTGTGTAAATGTTATTCTCTCTATGGCAACATGTGGAAACTTATTTTGCAGAGCTGGACACTATCTTTGTTCAAAATCTTCTATGAAGTACTTGGAGGAGGAACCCGCCTTGCAATGCCGGAGACAATCTGCGCACCGGACTCGTCGTCATTGAAGCCTGGTTCAGGGGCTACTGAGGGAGTCCTGGATTAGGGGGTGTTCGGATAGCCGGACTATACCTTCAGCCGGACTCCTGGACTATGAAGATATAAGATTGAAGACTTCGTCCTGTGTCCGGAAGGGACTTTCCTTGGCGTGGAAGGCAAGCTTGGCGATACGGATATGTAGATCTCCAACCATTGTAACCGACTTTGTGTAACCCTAACCCTCTCCGGTGTCTATATAAACCGGAGGGTTTTAGTCCGTAGGACAACATACACAACAACAATCATACCATAGGCTAGATTCTAGGGTTTAGCCTCTCCGATCTCGTGGTAGATCTACTCTTGTACTACCCATATCATCAATATTAATCAAGCAGGACGTAGGGTTTTACCTCCATCGAGAGGGCCCGAACCTGGGTAAAACTTCGTGTCCCTTGCCTCCTGTTACCATCCGTGTCGGGTGGTAGGTGCGACATATGCCAACGGGTGGCTTATCATTGTGGGAGCCAGTAAGACGTCGCCGGTGCTTGGAAACGGGATGAGGCGAAGACATGCACGTCGGCGAATCTTACCCAGCTTCGGGGCTCTCCATGGAGATAACACCCCTACTGCTGCTCTGCGGGGTCTCCGCATGGTAACTAGATGAACAAGTAGCTACAAGGTGCTCCTTGAGCTGTTTGACGAGAGGAGGAAGAAGGGCACGGCTTGCTCTCTTCTCCCTATGTGGTGTCTGAGACTAGCAGGGATTGATCTCTCTTTGCATGGATGCCCCGGGGGTTTATATAGGCCTACCCCGGGGGTACAATGGTAATCCGGCTGGGCGCGGGGCCCAGCCGTCTGTGTCTACGCTCTTCGGCTTCTGCGCCGGCTGCTGGGGCCCGCCGGCTAGTGGGTCCCGCCGGCTGCCGGCTCCTTGGTCGACAGGCAGGCCCCACTGTCAGGGCCTTGTCGACGGCTGGTTACTGTTGCTCAATCTTGGTGGCAAGGGCTTCGCCGAAGTGGGCGTGGCTACAGTGCCGCTGCCCGGTGGGCGATCACTGTAGCCCCACCGCGTCTTGTCTCCTTAATGGGGCGTCTTCTTCGAGGGAGGTGGCAAGCTGGCTGTGGGGAGCTGGCTCTATCTTGGGCTGACTGGGGGAGGTCTGGCCGCCTTCGGGTGTCTCTCTGCCCAAAGGGGCCCACCGCCCGTGGGCCGTACTGGTAGCCCGTTGTGGATGACATCAGGGTCAACGTGGCAACAGTGCTGCACCGGACGGGTCATGGCCACCCATACGGCGCACTGTGCCAGGCGTGGCCCGGGATTCGGGGGTGGCAGGCTTTACTGTGGCCACGCCCCGTCACATCGCCGTTATGTGGATGCAGACTTCGTGGGTACGGTCTTGACCGCTTTATGGGTGCCGGCTTCTTGGAGTCGGCCTTCTCGCGACTGGCTTCTTGGAGCCGGCCCTCTCGCGGCTTCTCTTCATGAGGGCTGAAGTCGGGCCGCCTTCCGATAGCCGGCCTGGAGACAGCCGGCAAGGGGAAGGCGGCCCTGTGTCTTGGATTCTTGAGGGCCGAATCGGCTCGTAATTTTTTCAGAAGGGCCAGCGGGAGCCAGCTAGGCTACCCATGGTTATTCACTCCAACAGTAGTCCCCGAAGCTGATCGAGCTTCGAGGCTGACAAAGGGATGAGAAGCTAGGTCAGCTTCCTATCCCGAGGGGCTGGCTTTGCTCGTGCGCGCCGTCTGCAGAAAAGCTTCGTTTCTCGTAGGCGGGAACGCGGGCCACGTGGCGAGGAAATCCTGCCAACGCACGCGCGCGACGGGACGCCGCCGCAGGCCCGGGCCTGCCACTCGCAGGCCTCAGTCCGAGCACGGATCTTCTGCGGCCCACATGGACCGCTCGCCTTCCCGCGGCGGTTTTCTTCTGCCATCAAGGCACAATAATCGCGGGACGTGGGGGAGTGGGCGCAGTTGATCCCCACGTTCCCCCACGCCGCGCCTCCTCGGCTCTGTCGCGCGGTCTATAAGTAGGAGGAGGAGGGGGAGCGGCAGAGGCTCGCACGCTCTCCCTCACTCCGCCCCTTCTCACCCTCCTTCTTCTCTTCGCCGCAGCAACTCTTTGCCATGTCTTTCTGCCATCGCTTCGTCTTGCTCCCCGCCGCATCGCTCCCATGGCGCTGTCGAGCTCGTGGGATGGCTCCAACGTTCATGAGGACCACGTCGAGTTCCTCCACCGGACGCGGCGTCTGCCCGGCGAGAACCTTGTGCGGGTTCGTCAAGCACCGGCGAGGGAGATTTTGCCGGCACCGGAGGAGGGCGAGCGGGTGATCTTCCGCTCGCACTGCCTGCGCGGCTTCGGCCTCTCGGCGAGCGGATTCCTTCGAGCCTTCCTCGAGTTCTACCACCTCCAGCCGCATCACCTCACGCCCAACGCGGTGATGCTGCTGTCGGCCTTCGTCACCCTGTGCGAGGCTTTCTTGGAGTTCTCACCATGCTCGAGCTCTGGGGGGAGTTCTTCCAAAGCAAGCTCGACACCGTCGTCGTGGGCGTGCCCGCCCCCTGCGGAGCCTTCATTGCCATGAGGCGGGCGAGCAAGAACAATCCATTCCCGTCCATTCCGCTAATCCAGTCAGTGAAGCTTTGGCAGAAGTCTTATTTCTACGTGAAGAACGTCGCCCAGCAAGGCGACTACGTCAACCTGCCGGATTACGTAGCCGGCCCGCCGGCTGGGAGGCAGCCTTCGTGGAGCTACCGGGCCAGGTCGCTGTCTCAGGCCGGGAACGCAGCCGTCTCCCGGCTTCGGGTGATGATCCAGTCGGACGGCCTGACCGGAGCCGACTTGGTGGCCGCCTTCGTGGAGCGCCGGGTTCTTCCGCTCCAAGGCCGGCCTCACATGATCTGCCAAATGAGCGGCCGCTTCGACCCGTGCCGGCTGAGCACCAGGGAGATGCCTCACGCAGAGGTGTCTTACATGGTGAATTATATCTCCAACTGCAAGCTCGTCGAGGATTGGCGATACGGCAAGGAGCCGTATTCCCGCGCCAACCCTGCACCTGCCGTAAGTTCTTTCTTCTTTTCTTCCTTTTTTGTAGCCGGCCTCATGATAGCCGACTCTTGATCAATTGGTTTGCCTTTTGCAGAACCCTCTTCTCCCGCCGACAGCCGGGGCCGTGGGGGTAGAGCGCCAGCTCCTCCCCGACCGCACGGTGGACGACGCCGACGATCCGGACCTGGGAGCAGCCGCCATGGAAGACGCCATCATGGGGGAAGGCGACGAGGCCGGAGGCGCGGGACTCGGGGCCAGCTTCGAGGACTGGCCGGATGATGACGAGGTCGAAGTCGCCCCGCACCGCCAGGCGGCGCCCGATCATCAAGGCGCGGGCTCGTCTGCCGTGCCGGCTGCCCGTGGCAGCGCGCAGAAGCGCCGGGACGCGTCGACCTTCTTCGGCAGCCGGCCGAAAAAATCCAAGGCCTCCACGGCGGCGACCAAGTGGGATGAGGCGGCCGCGAAGGCGGCCCGCTTCCGCAAGGCGGTGAAGCAGCCGCAGGCGATCTCTACGTAAGTCGTCGAATGTCTTGCGTATATATTTTTCGTCTTCTTCGTCCGAAACTCTTCTAAACCTTTCTTTTCTTGCCGGACAGGGCACCGCTTTCTCTCGAGCGAGGTCCTGGCGGCTCCGTAGTCGGGCCGACTGGAGGGTCCTCAAGCTCCCGCCGCGTGGATCCCCGCGCCGACCTTAAGGAGGCCATGGAGCGGAACGCGCGGGAGGCACGGGAGGAACGGGAGGCAGCGGAGCGAAGGACCGCCCAGGCGACGAAGGAGCAGGCCGACGCGGCGGCCAAGGCCTGGGCGAAGGCGACAGCCGTGGAGACGGAGGCAGAGGCCTCACACAACCGGCCTCCGCTGCTCGTTGTTCCCCTCCGCGCCATGGCCCCCGACGTTCCCGTGCCCCCGTCGGAGGAGGTCGACCAAGGCCCGCCGGTGATGGAGAGGCAGGAGAACCCCGTGATCTTCGTGGAGGGGGCGTCGCAGACGGCGCCGACTGGAGCGGGCCAAAGCGGCCAATCAGCTGCGGCGCCAGAGTAGCCGTCCAGGGGCGAGCCGGCGGCAGGGGCCGGCCTCGAGGTGCAGCCGGCATTGCACCGGCGCGTAGGGGGTGGCGCCTCCGCGCCGGAACCGCACCGAGCAGCGGGTGCCAGCCAGACGGCGGAGGCCCTGGAGACGGCCAGCGTCAGCACGTCTGAGTGGACTCCCAGCGGGGGGACGGGCGAGCTGAACGCGGCGGCCCAGGAGGTCCGGAACCGGCTTCAAGCTCAGGCCGCCTTGCTGCAGCGATACACTCAAGAGTTTCTCTCGACGCGGGCCGTCATCCGGGTGAGTCTTCTATCCTTGGTTATTTTGCTCTTTTGATTTCTTCCGTGGGGGCGCGTCAGCGCACCCACTGGGTGTAGTCCCCGAGTTCCGAGCCGGCTGCTGCACAGGCGGCTTGGAACTTTACTAGGTTCTGACAACTTAACTTATCCTTGCTTCCTGTATAATCTTTCAGGAGTATCACAACCTCCGTGCAGCCGCCTTCAACTCCCAGGCTCAGGAGCTGGGCAGGAGAACCGAGGACCTGACCAGCAGCCGAAGTGCGTACTTGGTTTCGTTCATCTCCTGTGGGGGCGCGTCAGCGCACCCACTGGGTGTAGTCCCCGAGATTCGGGCCGACTGCTGAGCAGTCGGGTCGGATCTTCCCTGACGACTTCACCTTATTGGTTTTTCCTTTGTCTTTGTGCTTGCAGAAGCCAATGCTGACTTGAGGGGGCAGCTCAGCGAGGCACAGGCCGCCCTTCACGCCAAGAAAACTGAGTACGACGCCTTGGTCCTGGAGCGTGACCGCCTGGCCAAGAAGCTGGCTGACCAGGAGGAGAGCCATAAGGCGGCCCTGAAGAAGGCGTAGGATAACGAAGCCGCCCTGAAGGCCGAGTTCGAGACCAAAGCGGCGGGCTGGGCTGAGACCAGGCAAGCGCTGAATGAAGGCTTCGGCCGTATTGAGGATTTGATCGACGGTAAGCCGCCTTCCTCGCTCCTTGCATGCCCCTTGCCGCCTGATTTGTGTTCTGATTTGTGCTGCTTTTTATTCTCTGTGCAGACTACTTTCCCGGCTACTCCGTCTTCGCTACCCAAACCATCGAGGCCCATCGCGAAGCGCGCCGTCAAGCGGGGGCCGACATCGCGCCGGACGTGAGTCGGGCGCTTGAGGAGCAACTCTTGGCGGTCCAAGAGCGGCTGCAGCCGGCTCATCGTATGCTCCGTCGCCTCCAGCGCGCCGGGGCGTAGGTGTCGGCCGCCCTCTGGCCAAGCGAGACGATTCCCCGCACCCCGAGTCGAACTGCCGACTGGCTGGAAGTTGCGGTTGGCCGCTTCGAGGCTTGGAAAGCATCAGCGGCCTGGCTTGGAGCTGGGCGGGCGTTGGAGTTCGTCCGAGCCTGGTATCCGGGGCTGAACCTGGACCAGCTGCGCACCTGGCGGCTGGAGGCCGACGAAGAGCTGGAGGAGGTGAGGCCGGCTATCGCTCAGCGCACTTCGACGATCGCCGAGTGTACTGACATCAGCGTCTTCGCTCCTGAGATCAATGACGACGGCGTTGCCCAGCCGGAGGAGTGGTTCGGGCTAGACCCGGCAGCGGGTGAAGACTCGGCAGAGGAGATCGCCTCCAGTGATGAAGGCGAAGACGACGAAGGAGAGGACGGTGAAGACGTTGAGCCGGCCGGTGAAGCGGCCAGCCAGCCTCAGCCTGATCGTGCCTCCAGCAACGAGGCGCGTGCTAGCGCGCCCTCTGCGGGAGGCGGTGATCATGCCGAGGTTCGCCAGCCGGCCACTCCTCCAGCCGGCACTGCCGTCTCCACCGACCTGCCCGACTCGCCAGTCGCTCCCTTGGCTTAGTCTGCGGTCCTTGTTTTTTCCTGCTTGTTGCCTTTTGAACAACTTTATCAAACTTGCGCAGTTCCACCCGCTGGGGTTGTATTCAAACTATGTCAAATGCTGGCCTTTTGAAGGTCTTTTATGTAAATAGCGTGTTTGGTTTCCATTCATGTATGCTTTTTATCCTTAGGCTGTTTTCTTTGCCGCCTTCCTCTTCTGGGAAGGCAAGTACTCGAGCTTTCTTGGATTGGAGCGAGGTGAATGGAAGCCGGCCGGCCGACTACTCTGGTAGTCGGTCGGCGGTGGGAGAAAAACCGGCTTTTGTTATATTAGTCCGTTAGTCCCTAGCCGTTTTTCGTGTGGGCACCCGTTCTTGCCCTTAACTCTTGCCAGCCGGACAGCTGGCTCTTCGAACTGCGACTTTTGGCAAGAGAAGGCTTGGGAGCCGGCACACTACTTGTCTGACTGCGGGTAGGACTTCTAATATAACTCCAGGCGGCCAGTCCCCGGGCCGACTAGTCGAACCCGATGCTGGACGGAAAAAAGTGAATGCAATGACAAGGCCATAAGCATGATACTTTTCATTCATAGACAAAAGATGGCAGTCCCCGAGCTCTCCTCGGGGGGCCTATTGTCTCGTACTTAGTACAAAAGTTTAGCGTGATACATACTATATTTCAACTGTAAAACCTTTGGAGGAGGTTGGCGTTCCATGGTCGTTCCGACTCCTTGCCGGAGTCGTCTCTCTTTCGTGCCTTCGGCTTCTGCGCGTCGATCAGGTAGTAGGAGTCGTTGCCTAAGGCTCTGCTGATGACGAAGGGGCCCTCCCAAGGGGCCGAGAGCTTGTGCTGGCCGGCTGTTCGCTGGATCAGCCGAAGCAGAAGATCGCCCTCTTGGAAGGATCTTGGCTTGACCTTCCGGCTGTGGTAGCGGCGCAGGCCCTGCTGATAGATGGCAGACCGACCGAGGGCTAACAGCCGGCCTTCTTCCAGCAGGTCGACGTCGTCTTCTCGTGCTTCCTTGGCCTCGGCTTCTGTGTACATGGTTACCCGAGGCGAGTCGAACTCGGTGTCAGTTGGGATGACCGCCTCGGCACCATATACGAGGAAGAAAGGAGTGAAGCCGGTTGACTTGTTTGGTGTAGTGCGCAGACTCCAGAGGACAGCCGGCAGCTCATCGAGCCAACAGCCGGCTGAACGCTCCAGTGGTACGATCAGTCGGGGCTTGATGCCGGAAAGGATGAGGCCGTTGGCTCGCTCGACCTAGTCGTTTGACTGCGGGTGGGCGACGGATGCTAGGTCCAACCGGATGCCTTGCGTCACGCAGAAACGTGCCAAGGCTCCCTTGGCGAAATTCGTGCCATTGTCGGTGATGATGCTGTGTGGCACGCCGTACCGAGTTGTTATATCTGCGATAAATGTCACGGCAGTCGGCCCATTCAGCTTCTTGATCGGCTTTGCCTCAATCCATTTGGTGAATTTGTCCACGGCGACAAGCAGATGTGTCATGCCGCCGCGCCCCGTCTTGAATGGGCCCACCATGTCCAGTCCCCAAACGGCGAAGGGCCAAGTGAGGGGAATGGTCTTGAGTGCTGAAGCCGGCATGTGTTGCTTGGAGCTGAAGAGTTGGCACCCTTTGCAATGTTTAACTAACTCCTTGGCGTCATCCAAAGCAGTCGGCCAAAAGAAACCATGGCGGAAGGCTTTGGCGACGAGTGATCTTGAGGCCGCATGGTGGCCGCATTCTCCTAGGTGGATGTCTCTGAGGATTGCAATGCCCTTCTCTTGCTCAACGCATCGCTGGAGGACTCCAGTGACACTGCACTTGACGAGTTCTCTGTTGACGATTGTGTATGCTCCGGCTCGGCGTTGGACTTGTCTTGCCTCTACTTCGTCAGCCGACAGATCTTGGTTTATTAGGAAGTTGAGGATGGACTGAGCCCATGACGGAGCTGCGACTTCTTCTATTGCCAAAACGGCTACTGCGACCAGGGCGGGCGGGCTGGGCGGTGAAATGTTGGAGTCCACCGCCGCCTGTTGTGTTGGTGTAGTCTCCGGGCCGACTACCGCAGTCCCGAGCCGGGTGAGGCAGTCCCCGGGTCGGGCGTAACTACGGAAGTCCCCGAGCCGCCTGCTGATACCCCCTGGCCGACTATCGAAGTCCCCAGGTCACCTGCTTGGTTCTTCGAGCCGGCTGCGTCGGGGTCAGGCAGCACGAAGATGGAATCGGATTCTGGAGACGGCTTGATAGACGGCTTGAGGAGGCGTTGTAGAGAGACACCGGTTGGTATTGCTTGCCGAGTGGAGCCTATTCAAGCCAGGGCATCAGCTGGCTCGTTGTCGGCTCGTGGTACATGGAGGAACTCGCATCCTTCAAAATACCCACTGATCTGCTGAACGAGGAAGCGGTAGCTTGCCCTATTTGCGTCCTTGGCATCCCAGTCGCCGGATGATTGCTGGACCACCAAGTCCGAGTCGCCATAACATAGGATCCGGCGAATGCCGAGTTCTTTGGCAAGCCGGAGCCCGTGTATGAGCGCCTCGTACTCGACCACATTGTTGGAGGCGGCAAAGTGAATTTGCAGCGTGTATCTGAGCTTGTCGCCTTTGGGAGAGGTGAGGATGACGCCGGCTCCCAAGCCGGTGCGCATCTTGGACCCATCGAAGTGCATGCGCTAATGAGTGGAGTCGGGAGCCGGCGGTAGGTACTGGGTCTCAGCCCAGTCGACGAGGAAGTCGGCCAATGCTTGGGACTTGATGGCGGTGCGAGGCTGGTAGAAGATCGTATAGGGGGCCAGCTCGATGGCCCATTTCGCCACTCGGCCGGATGCATCCCGGCTGCCTATGATCTCGGCCAGCGGGGCGGTGCATACAACCGTGATGGGATGCTCTTGGAAGTAGGGCTTCAGCTTCTTGGCGGCGAAGTACACGCCGTAGCACATCTTCTGGTAGTGCGTCTACCCGGAGTTCGGTCTTCATCGAGGAGTCGGCGGTGGCGTACTTGTCCGCTATGATCAGAAGCTCGTCGAGGGTAGTCGGCTCGTCACAGAGGAGCTTGTGCTTGAGGAGGGTGCCTTCTCGGCACCCGGCAGTGAAGTATTCTATGGCTTGCAGCTCGTGCACCCCTTCGCAAGAGTTGCGGAGCTCGGCCCAACGCGTGAGGTAGTCGCGAGTGGACTCGGCGGGGCCTTGTACGCACAAGGAGAGCTATCTGGGCTTGGGAGCCCGCTTGTAGGTGCTGGTGAAGTTGCGGACGAGGGCTTCTGTGAAGTCTAGCCAGCTGTTGATGCTGTATGGCTTGAGGCTGTTGAGCCAGGTCCGCGCCGTGCCCTGCAGCATGAGGGGCACGTACTTCACGGCAACGCGCCTGTTGCCGTTGGCTATGCTAACCGCCATGGAGTAGTCGATCAACCAATCTTCCGGCTTTACGGAGCCGTTGTACTTGGGCGTGTCTCTTGGGAGCGAGAATCCTTTGGGGAAAGGCTCGTTGCGGATGCGGGGGCCGAAGCAAGGCGGGCCGACATCGTCTTCTTCTTCTAGTGCTAGGGATCGCGCCAGGCGGTCGATCCGATGTCGGGCGTCGTTCTCGCCGACTCCTTCGCGGCAACCTAGCCGGCCGCTGAGAGTCGGATGCGCAATAGGCGGCGGGGTGGGATATCTCTCTCCACGGGGCCGGGGCGGAGGCGGGTTGCCCCGCCACTCCACGGCCCGGGGGTGGCCTTCTGTGTCTCGCTCGATGGAGATTCGGGTTCGGCTTCGACTGGCAGCCGGCTCTTTCTCGCGCCGCGCGCGGGTTTTACCCGTAGTCGGCGTCCGGGACATCGCGCCGTGATCTTGGCGCGGGGGAGGGCTTTCCGCGCGGGAGTCGGCTTCGTGCCGCTGCGCGGCTGCATCGATCAGCTGCTGGATGCGTCGGGTCATGTGGGGGAGTTCTTTGGCCCCCAGTCCATCTAGCTCGTCTACGGCCGCCTGGGCGGCGCGCAGGTTCTCGAGTGGAGTAGCATAGACTGGGCGGTCGACTCCTAGCGTATCAGCGATGACAGCGCCGCGCTGTCTGAGAACGCCGGCCCTGCTAGGCCCGCCTGGGGGCGGCGTGCCAAAGGCGGCGCGGTGGGCCTCAGCGAGACGTCTCATGGAAACCAACTTCCGACCCTCCGCGAGGAGGGCAAGGCGGCGAGCTTCTAGTGCTTCAGCGTCGGCATCGGCCGGGAGGGGGATGGACAAGTCGTGGACCGCCGCGTGCGGGGCGTCGTGGGCGCTCTCGTCAGAAGTGCCGCCGTGGCCGATGACCATCACCTCGGTGGTGACAGCGTCACAACCATCGGCCCGGGGAAGCGGGTCATTGTAGATCGCGACGTTGGTGGGGAACGTGTCGAGTGAGGCCGCGTCGGAGTCGACAGGCATCAGATCGGTGGAGCCAACCGACTCCAAGTCCACGGCAGGCTCGCCGGAGACATGGAGCTGGCCGAGGAGGTTGACGAGGTGGTCGGTGCCCGCGTCGGAGGTGAGCTCATCAGAGATGAGAGTCTTGTCAAGGAGATCGGCGTGGCTGCTCGCCGCACAGATGTTGGTGACGCCTTGTAGCACGTCGTGGCAAGCGCCATTGGGCGTGCCGGGCTGGCTACGCTCGCGGGGGAGGAAGAGGGTTCCCGTCCAGAATAGGTCTCCGGACGACGGTGCACCTGGCCCCACGGTGGGCGCCAAATGTCGGGTGGTAGGTGCGACATATGCCAACGGGTGGCTTATCATTGTGGGAGCCAGTAAGACGTCGCCGGTGCCTGGAAACGGGATGAGGCGAAGACATGCACGCTGGCGAATCTTACCCAGCTTCGGGGCTCTCCATGGAGATAACACCCCTACTGCTGCTCTGCGGGGTCTCCGCATGGTCACTAGATGAACAAGTAGCTACACGGTGCTCCTTGAGCTGTTTGGCGAGAGGAGGAAGAAGGGCACGGCTTGCTCTCTTCTCCTCCCTATGTGGTGTCTGAGACTAGCAGGGATTGATCTCTCTTTGCATGGATGCCCTGGGGGGTTTATATAGGCCTACCCCCGGGGGTACAATGGTAATCCGGCTGGGCGCGGGGCCCAGCCGTCTGTGTCTACGCTCTCCGGCTTCTACGCCGGCTGCTGGGGCCCGCCGGCTGCCGGCTCCTTGGTCGACAGGCAGGCCCCACTGTTAGGGCCTTGTCGGCGGCTGGTTACTGTTGCTCAATCTTGGTGGCGAGGGCTTCACCGAAGTGGGCGTGGCTACAGTGACGCTACCCGGTGGGCGATCACTGTAGCCCCACCGCGTCTTGTCTCCTTAATGGGGCGTCTTCTTCGAGGGAGGTGGCAAGCCGGCTGTGGGGAGCCGGCTCTATCTTGGGCTGACTGGGGGAGGTCTGGCCGCCTTCGGGTGTCTCTCTGCCCGAAGGGGCCCACCGCCCGTGGGCCGGAATGGTAGCCCGTCGTGGATGACATCAGGATCAACATGGCAACAGTGCTGCGCCGGACGGGTCATGGCCACCCGTACGGCGCATTGTGCCAGGCGTGCCCCGGGATTCGGGGGTGGCAGGCTTTACTGTGGCCACGCCCCGTCACATCGCCGTTATGTGGATGCAGACTTCATGGGTACGGTCTTGACCGCTTTATGGGTGCCGGCTTCTTGGAGTCGGCCTTCTCGCTACCGGCTTCTCGGAGCCGGCCCTCCCACGGCTTCTCTTCATGAGGGCTGTAGTCGGGCTGCCTTCCGATAGCCGGCCTGGAGACAGCCGGCAAGGGGAAGGCAGCCCTGTGTCTTGGATTCTTGAGGGCCGAATCGGCTCGTAATTTTTTAGAAGGGCCTGGGGGAGCCGGCTAGGCTACTCATGGTTATTTACTCCGACAATCCGGCCTAGACGCACAGTTCGAGACCCCCTACCCGAGATCCGCCGGTTCTAACACCGACAACAGTGCTGACATATCTATCTGAACTGGGCAGCCTTCATTATTTAGGTGTTTCTGTAAATAAGTATAAGTCAGACTACTATGTCTACGCTTTTGCGCCATGCAACATGTCGCTTGCTGCCTACTACTTCTCCCTCGCGTATCTTTTTCTTTTTATGTTCTGGCCATGCCACTCCAGGGCTGTCCCCCTAAGGATAACTCTTCCTTATCGATCTTCCTTTTTAATTAACCAGCCTATTTCGCAAAACAGATGTTGTGTTGTTTAAAATTCACATGCGCGGTACTGGATTTTAATTACACTTCTTTGAACCCTTCCAATATAAGTATTTTCCCCCTAATATATAACTGATATATGCCTACCGCAGTAGAAATTACAGAATGGTGATCCACCTGATTATTCATTACTGAGGAAATGTTTTGTTTTTCACATGTTATCTTCACATTCTTTATTTACGTTCTTACTGCCTTCATACAATTTGTGCTTCAAAAGAGGCTGCCCAAATAAAAAATAGGCAGTTCAGTTCTTTGTATTTGTTTCATTACTACTTGATTTTTGATTCCCTTGCTTTCTTTCTTCGGTTTTCTTTAATTTATCTTTGTTTCTTCGTTGTGCTTTTTCTTTTCCATTGGTTTCCCTTGTACATTTTGTGTATATACCAGGAACATTTATATATATATACAGATTTTATTTTTTTCCAAAAAAATGATTAAAAAATCTGAATTTTTTTTCATGTCTACGTTCTTCATACACATTGTACATACTTTGTATACATCAAGAATATTTCTGTATACACGTTAATTTTTTGCAAATACATGATTAAGATACTTTTGAACTTATACTTCTTGATGTATAACTTTTCATGAAAATTCTACACTTTTTTGCAATAGGAATTTTTAATATATACACCTATTTTTTCATATATATGATTACTGATTTCTAACACATATATTTTTTATGCTGCTTTTTTCATACACATTGAATTTTTTTCTACATCTGGGACATTTTTTATATGCATGCTTAATTTTTTTTAAAATACATGATTAACATTTTTGAAAACTTATATTTTATGTCCATTATTTCCACACACATAGTATGTTCTGTATACATCGTAACTTCTATTAGTTTAGCCTCGCGATATAATACGTGTCCTATAAAACTAATGATTAATCCTATAATAAATCACGTCTATTTTCACACTCTGCAAGCACACCTTCGCTCACGCCCACAAAACAAAAAGGGCACGTACATAAACTTCAGCATATATATAAAGGTTCCACCCTCCAGCCCATATGCAGGCCCATTATTTCATGGGCTAAGAACCTCATGACAAATACAACCTTTTTCGCCAGGTCCATTCCTTCTGCCTTATTCTCTCCTTCAGACCAACCGAAACCTAATCTTCTCTGCTTCGGGTGAGTTCGTCTCTTCTTCAATGCTCTCTTACCATTGCAGCACCAGATTTCTAGGCCTCCTTACTTCCCTGGAAATTTACTGTTTGTTCAATCTGTAGACTTTCGCCCGCCCTTCCGTCTTCCTTGACGACGATTTCTACCGCTTGCTGCCCCGTCCGTTCTGCCTGCAGAGGTATTTTTGTAGATCTCAGATTCAACTTATCTCGCTCCACCGTTTAATGCACCTGTGCTTGCCTTCGTTACATTGAAGATTATGAATGTCGTATGAAAATGAGAGATATCCATGTTAATTCACTGGCTCAGTCAAATAGCCTGAGATTTACCCTTGACTTTGTCTAGGTGAACAGAGCACTGTTGGGGAACGTAGTAATTTCAAAAATTTCCTACACACACGCAAGATCATGGTGATGCATAGCAACGAGAGGGGAGAGTGTTGTCTACGTACCCTCATAGACCGTTCGCGGAAGCGTTATATCAACGCGGTTGATGTAGTCGTACGTCTTCATGATCCGACCGATCCAAGTACCGAAAGCCCGGCACCTCAGAGTTCTGCAGACGTTCGGCTCGGTGACGTCCTCGCCTTCTCGATCTAGCAAGAGGGGCGAAGTAGTAGATGAGTTCTGACAGCACGACGGCGTGGTGACGGTGTTGGTGAAGAACAATCTCCGAAGAGCTTCGCCTAAGCACTACGAAAACTAGGACGGAGGATAAACTAGAGGGGACGGGGTTGTCGGCACACGGCTTGGTGTTTCTTAATGTGTCTTGGGTGCTAGCCCTACCCCTCTATTTATATGTTGAGCCTTGGGGTCAAAACTTGGAGTAAAAGCCTCCACAAAGTCAGTTTCACCCGAAAAGCAAGAGTCCTTCTCGGACTCCAGGGCCAGACGCCAGGGTTCCCGGCGTCTGGACCCAGACGCCAGGGACCCTGGCGTCTGGCCCCTGGACTCCGCAAAGCTTCCTTTTGCGCTTTCCAAAAACCTTGTGGGCTTTCCCCATTGGCCCAAATAAAGTGTTCTTGCACCCAAACATTTCGGGAAACATCCGGAACCCTTTCCGGTGAATTCCGGAACCCTTCCAGTGACCAAACACTATTATCCCATATATCAAACTTTATCTTCGGACCATTCCGGAGTTCCTCATCATGTCTGTGATATCATCCCGGACTCCGAACAACATTCGGTCATCAACATACATAACTCATATAGTACTATATCGTCAACGAACGTTAAGCGTGCGGACCCTATGGGTTCGAGAACTATGTAGACATGACCGAGACACCTCTCTGATCAATAACCAATAGCAGGACCTGGATGCCCATATTGGCTCCTACATATTCTACGAAGATCTTTATCGGTCATACCGCATAACAACATACGTTGTTCTCTTTGTCATCGGTATGTTACTTGCTCGAGATTCGATCGTCGGTATCTCAATACCTAGTTCAATAACGTTACCGGCAAGTCTCCTTACTCGTTCCGTAATACATCATCCCGCAACTAGCTCATTAGTTGCAATGCTTGCAAGGCTTATAGTGATGTGCATTACTGAGTGGGCCCAGAGATACCTCTCCGACAATCGGAGTGACAAATCCTAATCTCGAAATACCCCAACCCAACAAGTACCTTTGGAGACACCTGTAGAGCACCTTTATAATCACCCAGTTACGTTGTGACGTTTGGTAGCTGATACGTCTCCGTCGTATCTACTTTTCCAAACACTTTTGCCCTTGTTTTGGACTCTATCTTGTATGATTTGAATGGAACTAATCCGGACTGACGTTGTTTTCAGCAGAATTACCATGATGTTGTTTTATGTGCAAAAAACAAATATTCTCGTAATGACCTGAAACTCCACGGGAGGTCTTAGAAAAAACAAATAAAAATCCTCGCCAAATATGAAGACCAGGGGGCCCACACCCTTTCCACGAGGGTGGGCCCCCCTACGGCGCGCCCCCTACCTCGTGGGCCCCCTGTGGACCCTCCGTAGCCAACTCCAACTCTATATATTTGCTTTCGGAGAGAAAAAATCAGAGAGAATAAATCATCGCGTTTTACGATACGGAGCCGCCACCAAGCCCTAAAACCTCTCGGGAGGGCTGATCTGGAGTCCGTTCGAGGCTCCGCAGAGGGGGATTCGTCGCCGTCGTCATCATCAACCATCCTCCATCACCAATTTCATGATGCTCACCGCCATGCGTGAGTAATTGCATCGTAGGCTTGCTGGACGGTGATGGGTTGGATGAAATTTATCATGTAGTCGAGTTAGTTTTGTTAGGTTTGATCCCTAGTATCCATTATGTTCTGAGATTGATGTTGCTATGACTTTGCTATGCTTAATGCTTGTCACTAGGGCCCGAGTGCCATGATTTCAGATCTGAACCTATTATATTTTCATCAACATATGAGAGTTCTAGATCCTATCTTGCAAGTCTATAGTCACCTACTATGTGTTATGATCCGGCAACCCCAAAGTGACAATAATCGGGACCACTCCCGATGATGACCATAGTTTGAGGAGTTCATGTATTCACTATGTGCTAATGCTTTGTTCCGGTTCTCTATTAAAAGGAGGCCTTAATATCCCTTAGTTTCCAATAGGACCCCGCTGCCACGGGAGGGTAGGACAAAAGATGTCATGCAAGTTCTTTTCCATAAGCACGTATGACTATATACGGAATACATGCCTACATTACATTGACGAACTGGAGCTAGTTCTGTGTCACCCTATGTTATGACTGTTACATGATGAACCGCATCCGGCATAATTATCCATCACTGATCCGGTGCCTACGAGTTTTCCATATACTGGTTTACGCTTATTTACTTTTCCGTTGCTACTGTTACAATCACTACAAAATACCAAAAACATTACTTTTGCTGTCTTTACTTTTGTTGCCGCTACCACCACTATCATATTACTTTGCTACTAAACACTTTGCTGCAGATACTAAGTTTCCAGGTGTGGTTGAATTGACAACTCAGCTGCTAATACTTGAGAATATTCTTTGGCTCCCCTTGTGTCGAATCAATAAATTTGGGTTGAATACTCTACCCTCGAAAGCTGTTGCGATCCCCTATACTTGTGGGTTATCAAGACTATTTCTGGCGCCGTTGCCGGGGAGCATAGCTCTATTCTTTGAGTCACTTGGGATTTATATCTGCTGGACACTATGAAGAACTTGAGAGATCCAAAAACCAAGATCTATCCCTCAACTACGAGGGGAGGTAAGGAACTGCCATCTAGCTCTGCACTTGATTCACCTTCTGTTATGAGTAAGTTTGCGACACCTACATCTGCTTCTGCTATTCGTTCTGATATGTCGCATGTTATTGATGATGCCACTTCTGCTATGCATGATACTTATGATGAAACTGCTTCTATGCCTGATACTACTGTGCCACTTAGTGATTTCTAGAAGAACAAATTGCTAGGGCTAGAGAAAAGAAATTATTGAATCTGAATACGATGATGATAGTGATGATGAAAATATGCCTGTTATTCCTGAGGGTTATTTATTTGATCAAGATGCTTCTTTAGCTATTTTAGCTTGCAGAGATAGATATGAGCTTAAGAGGTTATTAATTAAATGGAACAAAGAATCACTTAGAGATAAAATGAAACCCGATCCTGCTTTTGCTACTTCACCTATATGTGTTCCTGATAAAGATTATGAATTCTCTGTTGATCCTGATATAATTACTTTGGTTGAATCTGATCCGTTTTATGGCTATGAATCTGAAACTGTTGTGGCACATCTTACTAAGTTAAATGATATAGCTGCCCTGTTCACTAATAATGAGAGATCACGTTACCTCTATTTACTCAAAATATTTCCGTTCTCATTAAAGGGCGATGCTAAGATATGGTTTAATTCTCTTGATCCTGGTTGTGTGCGTAGTCCCCAGGATATGATTTATTACTTCTCTGCTAAATATTTCCCTGCTCATAAGAAACAAGCTGCTTTGAGGGAAATATACAACTTTGTGCAAATTAAAGAAGAGAGTCTCCCACAAGCTTGGGGGAGGCTTCTCAAGTTACTTAATGCTTTGCCTGATCATCCTCTTAAGAAACCTGAAATACTTGATATCTTTTATAATGGACTAACCGATGCTTCCAGAGATTACCTGGATAGTTGTGCTGGTTCTCTTTTCAGGGAAAGAACACCGGATGAAGCTGAAATTCTATTGAATAATATGTTGACAAATGAAAATAATTGGGCACCTCCTGAGCCACTCCTGAGCCAACTCCTGCTCCAATTACTGAGCCTATTCCTAAACCAACTCCGAAGAAGAGAGGTGTTCTATTTCTCAGTCCCGAAGATATGCAAGAGGCAAAGAAATCTATGAAAGAAAAAGGTATTAAAGCTGAAGACGTTAAGAATTTACCTCCTATTGAAGAAATACATGGTCTTAATTCACCGCCTGTTGAAGAAACTTATGATCTCAATCATTTATTTACTGAAGAACCTCCTGATCCCGATATCCCGACACAGGTAGTAAAGGTAAATTCTCTCTATAGATATGATAAAGCTGAAGTCCCTCCTACTAAAATTGCTAGTCAGTGCTTGGATGAGTTTGATAACTTTATGTATAAGCAAGATGACTTCAATGCTTATTTTGGTAGACAATTAAAAGAAAATGCTTATATGATTAGACGCTTGGGTGATTATATGGCTGATATTAAAGGTGAACTTAAACTTATTAGCAAACATGCTTCTATGGTCACCACTCAAGTAGAACAAGTACTTAAAGCTCAAAAAGAAGTGCTTAATGAAATGAATAGTAAGAAAAATGATTATGCTGTTAGAGTGGCTACTAGAACTGGTAGAATGACTCAGGAACCTTTGTATCCTGAAGGCCACCCTAAGAGAATCGAGCAAGATTCTCAAAGAAATAATATTGATGTTCCTAGTTCTTCTAAAAAGAAGAAGAAGAAAAATGATAGAACTGTGCAAACTTCTAGTGAACCTATTGCTGAACCACCTGATAATCCAAATGATATTTCTATGTCTGATGCTGAAACACAATCTGGTAATGAACATGAACCTAGTAAAAATATTAATGATGATGTTCATGATGATGCTCAACCTAGTAATGATAATGATGTAGAAATTGAACCTGTTGTTGATCTTGATAACCCACAATCAAAGAATCAACGTTATGATAAAAGAGACTTTGTTGCTAGGAAACATGGTAAAGAAAGGGAACCTTGGGTTCAGAAACCCATGCCTTTTCCTCCGAAACCATCCAAGAAAAAGGATGATGAGGATTTTGAGCGCTTTGCTGAAATGATTAGGCCTATCTTTTTGCGTATGAGATTAACTGATGTGCTCAAAACAAATCCTTATGCTAAATATATGAAAGATATCATTACTAATAAAAGAAAGATACCGGAAGCTGAGATTTCCACCATGCTTGCTAATTATACTTTTAAGGGTGGAATACCAAAGAAACTTGGAGACCCCGGAGTACCTACTATACCTTGCTCCATTAAAAGAAATTATATTAAAACTGCTTTATGTGATCTTGGAGCCGGTGTTAGTGTTATGCCTCTCTCTTTATATCGTAGACTTGACTTGAATAAGTTGACACCTACTGAAATATCTTTGCAAATGGCTGATAAATCAACTGCTATACCTGTCGGTATTTGTGAGGATGTGCCTGTTGTGGTTGCAAACGTTACTATTTTAACGGACTTTGTTATACTTGATATTCCCGAGGATGATAGTATGTCTATTATTCTTGGAAGACCTTTTCTTAATACTGCAGGGGCTGTTATTGATTGCAACAAAGGCAATGTCACTTTTCATGTTAATGGTAATGAGCATACGGTACACTTTCCGAGGAAACAACCTCAAGTTCATAGTATCAACTCTATTGGAAAAATTCCATCGATTATATTTGGAGGTTTTGAATTTCCTCTTCCTACTGTCAAGAAGAAATATGATATTCTTATTATTGGGGATGTGCATATCCCCGTTGAGGTAACTTAGTGTTATTCAAAATTTCTCTGGTTTCATGATTATCGGAATGAGTTTGTTAACAAGACTTGATCAACCTTGTTAGTGGATTCTTTTTGATGAGCATGAGATGGATGAAACTAGAAGCACAAACTTCTGTACCCTCTTTATATTTTCTGTTATTTATATTAAATAAAGTAAAAATAGTATTTTTCTGTCTGTTTCCTGACTTATCCGTGCAATATAAAAATATCCCGAAAATAAAAGTCCTCAGAATGCCATGCCAATTTAATATGATTTTTTCGGGAATATTTGAGGATTTACTGTGCAAAAATTACCGCGGGAGGAGCTGCCACCTGGTCACGAGGGTGGTGGGCGCCCCCCCCTATAGGGCGCGCCCCCTGCCTCGTGGGCCCACGGTGGCCCTCCTCCACTTATTCCAGCACCCATCTTCTTCCTCTATCTCACACAAACCCGAAAAACCAACTCAAGCACGAGTTCCAGCCACTTTTGCTGTGATTTTCGATCTCCTTGCTCAAAGCACCTCTCGCAAAACTGCTTGGGGAGATTGTTCCTTGGTATGTGACTCCTCCATTGGTCCAATTAGTTTTTGTTCTAGTGCTTTATTCTTTGCAAATTTGTGCTGCATAGGTGACCATGTTCTTGAGCTTGCATGTCAAATTTATATGGTTCCTAGTAGTTCTAATGCTTGATATAGGCTCTAGGCACTTGTAGGAGTAGTTGCTATCAGTTTAATTGAGTTTGGTTCACTTTTATTTCGAAGTTACTAAAAATTTCAGAATTTTTCAGAGAAAAACAATATGTTTAGGAAGATGTTCCAAGGTGGTTCCTCTAAGAAGCAAGGACCCAGAATTGCTATGCGCGATGCTGACGAGGATCCACCAAGAGACGCTCCAGTACGGCCTTGCGAATGGCCGTCGGAAAATTTTATGGACCATGCGGGAATTAAAGAAGAATTCAAATCATATTTGCGCAATGCCGGTCTTGAGGATTTTGAGGCTAACAAATGCCCCCAGTATCATGATCTCACAAGTTCATTTGTGAGGAGGTTTGAGTATTCATCTTCGCGTAATTCTCCTTCAGTCATGTTTGATCTTTATGACAAATCTTATACCATGGACCTAGAGGATTTCACTTCTGCTTGCGAACTTCCATCATGGGGCAGTATTAGGGATCCCCCTAAATCTGAATTTAGAAACTTTCTTGCTAGTATAACTGTGGGGGAATCCAGAGATATAACGCAGGCTACCATAGGGAGCATTCACTTTCCTGCTATACATTATTTTGCTCTTTTCATCGGTAGATGCATAAATGCTAAGGATGAAGCATGTCACATGTGTGTCCCTGATCTCAGCATTCTTAGGAGTGCTGTGTTAGGAGACCAATCTTATCATATGGGAGCCATTGTAGCTCGTAGGTTGCATCATAATAGACATAATGGAGATTTCTTTGGAGGAATTTATGCAACCCGCTTAGCTCATTTTCTTGAAATAGACATTCGTGAGGGTGATATGGAGTTGCCTCCTGCATATTTAGATTATAACTCTATGGCTTCGCACCAGTTTGTCGAGAGGCCTGAATCACCTCTCTTATATCGCTTAATTTTTGATAAACGACGTGTTTTCCGTATTACTCTCCCTGCTCCTGCCTTCTTTGATTCACAGACAAAAGGAAGATATGTTATTACCAGAGAGGAGGCAGAAGAGTACGAGAGGAGAGCGGAGGCAGCCCGACTCCACGCTGCAGCCCAGCAGGCGATAACCGCTGCACATCAGTATGATCCCAACTATTCCTCTTCATCACAGTACGACCCCAACAACTATTATTATGGATATCCGCCAGGCCAGCCGTGGCCATAGACCAACTTAGGCCAAAAGCCTAAGCTTGGGGGAGTACGTATTTCTCACCGACATTACATTTATGTTCACACACACTCATTGCTAGATGTCGGTGCTCATACTTTTTCACTGTAATATCCATGCTAGTTTATTTTCTTTTTCCTGTTTTCTTCTTGTGTGTTTAATAACCTTAAGAAAAACAAAAAAAATTAGTAATAGTTTATTTTTCTGCTGTAGTAGTAATAATTAAAAAGAAAACCCAAAAATATTTCCCGTTCTTCTTTTGCTTGTTGGGAGCTTTCCCGTGTAAATAGTTTTATTTCTTTTCTTTCTTGGGGGTCAGTAGGAGAAGACCATAATTAAATTGTTGAAGTGGCTCTTATATGCATTATTGATTGATTTAACCAAGAGCCCATATTGCCTTGTCTTCTCCTGTTTATTGAATGCTCGCAGATTCCAGCTTAGTCCAATGCACGTGCACTCTTATTATTATTCACACCGTTCGGTCGTGCAAGTGAAAGGCAATTATGATGATATATGATGGACTGACTGAGATGAGAAAAGCTGGTATGAACTCGACCTCTTTTGTTTTTGTAAATATGATGAGTCCGTCGTTCTTGATTCAGCTTATTATGAATAAACATGTTTGCAATGACAATTAGAGATCATAGTTGCTTGTGCCATGCTTGATTAGCTATGAGTTATAATGATTTACCTTGTATGCCAACATGCTATTGAGATGATTATGATGTGGTATGATGGGGTGGTATCCTCCTTTGAATGATTTAAGTGACTTGACTTGGCACATGTTCACGCATGTAGTTGAAACAAAATCAACATAGCCTTCACGATATTTATGTTCATGGTGGATTATATCCTACTCATGCTTGCATCCAATGTTTATTAATTTTAATGCATGTACATGGCTGTTGTCGCTCTCTAGTTGGTCGCTTCCCAGTCTTTTGCTAGCCTTCACCTGTACTAAGCGGGAATACTGCTTGTGCATCCAATCCCTTAAACCCCAAAGTTATTCCAGATGAGTCCACCATACCTTCCTATATGCGGTATCTACCTGCCGTTCCAAGTAAATTTGTATGTGCCAAACTCTAAACCTTCAAATAAACATTCTGTTTTGTATGCTCGAATAGCTCATGTATCAACAAAGGCTGTCCTTATCTTCCGTGTTAGGCGGGTTATTCTCAAGAGGAGTGGACTCCGCTCCTCACTCACGAGAAAATGGCTGGTCACCGGGATGCCCAGTCCCATGCTTTATGCAAACTAAATCAAAATTAATTGCAAACAAAACTCCCCCTGGGACCTGATGTATGTTGGAGGCACTCGTTGTTTCGAGCAAGCCATGGATTGATGCTTGTTGGTGGAGGGGGAGTATAAACTTTACCATTCTGTTTGGGAACCGCCTATAATGTGTTTAGCATGGAAGATATCGCCATCTCTTAGTTGTTACGTTGACAATGAAAGTATACCACTCAAAATACAATTTACCTCTATTTCAAAACCGAGCTCTGTCACCTCTACAAATCCCTGCTTCCCTCAGCGAAGGGCCTATCCATTTACTTTTATGCTGAGTCATCACCCTCTTATTAAAAAGCACTAGCTGGAGAGCACATCCGTCATTTGCATTCATCACTATTAATTTATGTTGGGTATGACTATGATTGGATCTCTTTTACCATGAATTACAATGTCTAGCCAGTCCTTGATCTTTATAGGTGCTCTGCATTTATGTTTTGCGGTCTCAGAAAGGGCTAGCGAGATACCATCTTGTTATATCATATTATGATAGTTTTGAGAAAGTGTTGTCATTCGAGATTTATTATTATTACTTGCTAGTTGATTATGCTATTGATATGAGTAATGATGAGACCTGAGAATTATTGCAAATGTGGTTAGTTATGATTTATGCTGAAAACTTGAATGCTGGCTTGACATAGTTACAACAACAAGAGCAAACAGAGTTTGTAGAAGTTTTTCTTTCTTTCTTTCAGTTTGTCAACTGAATTGCTTGAGGACAAGCAAGGGTTTAAGCTTGGGGGAGTTGATACGTCTCCGTCGTATCTACTTTTCCAAACACTTTTGTCCTTGTTTTGGACTCTATCTTGTATGATTTGAATGGAACTTATCCGGACAGATGATGTTTTCAGCAGAATTACCATGATGTTGTTTTATGTGCAGAAAACAAATATTCTCGGAATGACCTGAAACTCCACGGGAGGTCTTAGAAAAACAATAAAAAATCCTCGCCAAATATGAAGACCAGGGGGCCCACACCCTTTCCACGAGGGTGGGGGGCGCCCCCCCTAGGGCGCGCCCCCTACCTCATGGGCCCCCTGTTGACCCTCCGACGCCAACTCCAACTCTATATATTTGCTTTCGGAGAGAAAAAAATCAGAGAGAAGAAATCATCGCGTTTTACGATACGGAGCCGCCGCCAAGCCCTAAAACCTCTCAGGAGGGCTGATCTGGAGTCCGTTCGGGGCTCCGGAGAGGGGGATTCGTCGCCGTCGTCATCATCAACCATCCTCCATCACCAATTTCATGATGCTCACCGCCGTGCGTGAGTAATTGCATCGTAGGCTTGCTGGACGGTGATGGGTTGGATGAGATTTATCATGTAATCGAGTTAGTTTTGTTAGGGTTTGATCCCTAGTATCCATTATGTTCTGAGATTGATGTTGCTATGACTTTGCTATGCTTAATGCTTGTCACTAGGGCCCGAGTGCCATGATTTCAGATCTGAACCTATTATGTTTTCATCAATATATGAGAGTTCTAGATCCTATCTTGCAAGTCTATAGTCACCTACTATGTGTTATGATCCGGCAACCCCGAAGTGACAATAATCGGGACCACTCCCGGTGATGACCATAGTTTGAGGAGTTCATGTATTCACTATGTGCTAATGCTTTGTTCGGTTCTCTATTAAAAGGAGGCCTTAATATCCCTTAGTTTCCAATAGGACCCCGCTGCCACGGGAGGGTAGGACAAAAGATGTCATGCAAGTTCTTTTCCATAAGCACGTATGACTATATACGGAATACATGCCTACATTACATTGATGAACTGGAGCTAGTTCTGTGTCGCCCTATGTTATGACTGTTACATGATGAACCGCATCCGGCATAATTATCCATCACTAATCCGGTGCCTACGAGTTTTCCATATACTGGTTTACGCTTATTTACTTTTCCGTTGCTACTGTTACAATCACTACAAAATACCATAAACATTACTTTTGCTGTCTTTACTTTTGTTGCCGCTACCACCACTATCATATTACTTTGCTACTAAACACTTTGCTTCAGATACTAAGTTTCCAGGTGTGGTTGAATTGACAACCCAGCTGCTAATACTTGAGAATATTCTTTGGCTCCCCTTGTGTCGAATCAATAAATTTGGGTTGAATACTCTACCCTCGAAAGCTGTTGCGATCCCCTATACTTGTGGGTTATCAGTAGCACACAAAGTGTTCCTCCGGTAAACGGGAGTTGCATAATCTCATAGTCACAGGAACATGTATAAGTCATGAAGAAAGCAATAGCAACAAACTAAACGATCAAGTGCTAAGCTAACGGAATGGGTCAAGTCAATCACATCATTCTCCTAATGATGTGATCCCGTTAATCAAATGACAACTCATGTCGATGGTTAGGAAACTTAACCATCTTTGATCAACGAGCTAGTCAAGTAGAGGCATACTAGTGACACTCTGTTTGTCTATGTATTCACACATGTATTATGTTTCCGATTAATACAATTCTAGCATGAATAATAAACATTTATCATGAAATAAGGAAATAAACAATAACTTTATTATTGCCTCTAGGGCATATTTCCTTCAGTCTCCCACTTGCACTAGAGTCAATAATCTAGATTACACAGTAATGATTCTAACACCCATGGAGCCTTGGTGCTGATCATGTTTTGCTCGTGGAAGAGGCTTAGTCAATGGGTCTGCAACATTCAGATCCGCATGTATCTTGCAAATTTCTATGTCTCCCACCTAGACTAAATCCCGGATGGAATTGAAGCGTCTCTTGATGTGCTTGGTTCTCTTGTGAAATCTGGATTCCTTCGCCAAGGCAATTGCACCGGTATTGTCACAAAAGATTTTCATTAGACCCCATGCACTAGGTATGACACCTAGATCGGATATGAACTCCTTCATCCAGACTCCTTCTTTTGCTGCTTCCGAAGCAGCTATGTACTCCGCTTCACACGTAGATCCCGCCATGACTCTTTGTTTAGAACTGCACCAACTGACAGCTCCACTATTTAATATAAACACGTATCCGGTTTGCGATTTAGAATCGTCCGGATCAGTGTCAAAGCTTGCGTCAACGTAACCATTTACGATGAGCTATTTGTCACCTCCATAAACGGGAAACATATCCTTAGTCCTTTTCAGGTATTTCAGTATGTTCTTGACCGTTGTCCAGTGATCCACTCCTGGATTACTTTGGTACCTCCCTGCTAGACTTATAGCAAGGCACACATCAGGTCTGGTACACAACATTGCATACATGATACAGCCTATGGCTGAAGCATAGGGAACATCTTTCATCTTCTCTCTATCTTCTGTAGTGGTCGGGCATTGAGTCTTACTCAACTTCACACCTTGTAACACAGGCAAGAACCCTTTATTTGCTTGATCCATTTTGAACTTTTTCAAAACTTTGTCAAGGTATGTGCTTTGTGAAAGTCCAATTAAGCGTCTTGATCTATCTCTATAGATCTTGATGCCCAATATGTAAGCAGCTTCACCGAGGTCTTTCATAGAAAAACTTTTATTCAAGTATCCCTTTATGCTATCCAGAAATTCTATATCATTTCAAATCAGTAATATATCATCCAGATATAATATCAGAAATGGTACAGAGCTCCCACTCACTTTCTTGTAAATACAAGCTTCTCCCAAAGTCTGTATAAAACCAAATGCTTTGATAACAGTATCAAAGCGTTTATTCCAACTCCGAGAGGCTTGCACCAGTCCATAAATGGATCGTTGGAGCTTGCACACTTTGTTAGCTCCCTTTGGATCGACAAAACCTTCTGGTTGCATCATATACAACTCTTCTTCCAGAAATCCATTCAGGAATGCAGTTTTGACATCCATTTGCCAAATTTCATAATCATAAAATGCGGCAATTGCTAACATGATTTGGACAGACTTAAGCATTGCTACAGGTGAGGATGTCTCATCGTAGTCAATCCCTTGAACTTGTCGAAAACCTTTTGCAACAAGTCGAGCTTTATAAACAATAACATTACCGTCAGCGTCAATCTTCTTCTTGAAGATCCATTAATTTTCAATTGCTTGCCGATCAACGGGGAAGTCAACCAAAGTTCACACTTTGTTCTCATACATGGATCCCATCTCAGATTTCATGGCCTCAAGCCATTTTGCGAAATCTGGGCTCACCATCGCTTCTTCATAGTTCGTAGGTTCGTCATGGTCTAGTAACATAATTTCCAGAATAGGATTACCGTACCACTCTGGTGCGGATCTTACTCTAGTTGACCTACGAGGTTCAGTAACAACTTGATCTAAAGTTTCATGATCATCATCATTAACTTCTTCACTAATTGGTGTAGGTGTCGCAGAAACCATTTTCTTTGATGAACCACTTTCCAATAAGGGAGCAGGTACAATTATCTCATCAAGTTCTACTTTCCTCCCACTCACTTCTTTTGAGAGAAACTCCTTCTCTAGAAAAACTCCGAATTTAGCAACAAAAGTCTTGCCTTCGGATCTGTGATAGAAGGTGTACCCAACAGTCTCCTTTGGGTACCCTATGAAGACACATTTCTCCGATTTGGGTTCGAGCTTATCAGGTTGAAGCTTTTTCACATAAGCATCGCAACCCCAAACTTTCAGAAACGACAACTTTGGTTTCTTACCAAACCATAGTTCATAATGCATCGTCTCAACGGATTTCGATGGTGCCCTATTTAAGGTGAATACGGCCGTCTCTAAAGCATATCCCCAAAACGATAGCGGTAAATCAGTAAGAGACATCATAGATCGCACCATATCTAGTAAAGTACGATTACGACGTTCGGACACACCATTACGCTGTGGTGTTCCGGGTGGCATGAGTTGTGGAACTATTCCGCATTGTTTCAAATGAAGACCAAACTCATAACTCAAATATTCTCCTCCACGATTAGATCGTAGATACTTTATTTTCTTGTTACGATGATTTTCAACTTCACTCTGAAATTCTTTGAACTTTTCAAATGTTTCAGACTTATGTTTCATTAAGTAGATATATCCATATCTGCTTAAATCATCTGTGAAGGTGAGAAAATAACGATATCCGTCACGAGCCTCAACATTCATTGGACCACATACATCTGTATGTATGATCTCCAACAAATCTGTTGCTCTCTCCATAGTTCCGGAGAACGACGTTTTAGTCATCTTGCCCATGAGGCATGGTTCGCAAGTACCAAGTGATTCATAATCAAGTTGTTCCAAAAGTCGATCAGTATGGAGGTTCTTCATGCGCTTTACTCCGATATGACCTAAATGGCTGTGCCACAAATAAGTTGCACTATCATTATCAACTCTGCATCTTTTGGCTTCAATATTATGAATATGTGTATCACCACTATTGAGACTTAGCAAAAATAGACCACTCTTCAAGGGTGCATGACCATAAAAGATATTACTCATATAAATAGAACAACCATTATTCTCTGATTTAAATGAATATCCGTCTCGCATCAAACAAGATCCAGATAAAATGTTCATGCTCAACGCTGGCACCAAATAACAATTATTTAGGTCTAATACTAATCCCGAAGGTCGATGTAGAGGTAGCGTGCCGACCGTGATCACATCGACTTTGGAACCATTTCCCACGCGCATCGTCACCTCGTCCTTAGCCAATTTGCTTAATCTGTAGCCCCTGTTTTGAGTTGCAAATGTTAGCAACAGAACCAGTATCAAATACCCAGGTGCTACTACGAGCATTAGTAAGGTACACATCAATAACATGTATATCACATATACCTTTGTTCACTTTGCCATCCTTCTTATCTGCCAAATACCTGGGGCAGTTCCGCTTCCAGTGACCAGTCTGCTTGCAGTAGAAGCACTCAGTCTCAGGCTTAGGTCCAGACTTGGGTTTCTTCTCCTGAGCAGCAAGTTGTTTGTTGTTCTTCTTGAAGTTCCCCTTCTTCTTCCCTTTGCCCTTTTTCTTGAAACTGGTGGTCTTATTAACCATCAACCCTTGATGCTCCTTCTTGATTTCTACCTCCGCGGCTTTTAGCATCGTGAAGAGCTCGGGAATAGTCTTATTCATCCCTTGCATATTATAGTTCATCATGAAGCTTTTGTAGCTTGGTGGCAGTGATTGAAGAACTCTGTCAATGACACTATCAACAGGAAGATTAACTCTCAGTTGAGTCAAGTGATTATGATACCCAGACATTTTGAGTATATGTTCACTGACAGAACTATTCTCCTCCATCTTGCAGCTATAGAACTTATTGGAGACTTCATATCTCTCAATCTGGGCATTTGCTTGAAATATTAACTTCAACTCCTGGAACATCTCATATGGTCCATGACGTTCAAAACGCCGTTGAAGACCCGGTTCTAAGCCGTAAAGCATGGCACACTGAACTATCGAGTAGTCATCAGCTTTGCTCTGCCAGACGTTCATAACATCTGGTGTTGCTCCTGCAGCAGGCTTGGTGATACGTCTCCAATGTATCTATAATTTTTGATTGCTCCATGCTATATTATCTACTGTTTTGGACTATATTAGGCTTTATTTTCCACTTTTATATTATTTTTGGGACTAACCTATTAACCGGAGGCCCAGCCCGGAATTGCTGTTTTTGCCTATTTCAGTGTTTCGAAGAAACGGAATATCAAACGGAGTCCAAACGGAATGAAACCTTCGGGAACGTGATTTTCTCACCGAACGTGATCCAGGAGACTTGGACCCTACGCCAAGGCATCAGAGATGCGGTCACAAGGGTGGGGGGCACCCCCCTAGGGCGCGCCCCCTGCCTCGTGGGCCCCTCGGAGCTCCACCGACGTACTCCTTCCTCCTATATATACCTACATACCCCAAACGATCAGAACAGGAGCCAAAAACCTAATTCCACCGCCGCAACTTTTTGTATCCACGAGATCCCATCTTGGGGCCTGTTCCGGAGCTCCGCCGGAGAGGGCCATCATCACGGAGGGCTTCTACATCATCATAGCCTCTCCGATGAAGTGTGAGTAGTTTACCTCAGACCTTCGGGTCCATAGTTAGTAGCTAGATGTCTTCTTCTCTCTTTTTGGATCTCAATACAAAGTTCTCCCCCTCTCTTGTGGAGATCTATTCGATGTAATCTTCTTTTTGCGGTGTGTTTGTTGAGACCGATGAATTGTGGGTTTATGATCAAGTCTATCTATTAATAATATTTGAATCTTCTCTGAATTATTTTATGTATGATTGGTTATCTTTGCAAGTCTCTTCGAATTATCCGTTTGGTTTGGCCAACTAGATTGGTAGTTCTTTCCATGGGAGAAGTGCTTAGCTTTGGGTTCAATCTTGCGGTGTCCTTTCCCAGTGACAGAAGGGGCAGCAAGGCACGTATTGTATCGTTGCCATCGAGGATAACAAGATGGGGTTTATTTCATATTGCATGAATTTATCTCTCTACATCATGTCATCTTGCTTAAGGCGTTACTCTGTTTTTAACTTAATACTCTAGATGCATGCTGGATAGCGGTCGATGAGTGGAGTAATAGTAGTAGATGCAGAATCGTTTCAGTCTACTTGTCACGGATGTGATGCCTATATACACGATCATGCCTAGATATTCTCATAACTATGCTCAATTCTGTCAATTGCTCAACAGTAATTCGTTCACCCACTGTAGAATACTTATGCTCTTGAGAGAAGCCACTAGTGAAACCTATGGCAGAGATCACTCTCGTAAGTGACCGTGAAGGGATTGACAACCCCTAATCGCGTTGTTTGCGAGTAGCTATCGTTTTGTGCAGGTACGAGGGACTTGAGCATGGCCTCCTACTGGATTGATACCTTGGTTCTCAAAAATTGAGGGAAATACTGACGCTACTCTGCTGCATCATCCCTTCCTCTTCGGGGAAATCCAACGCAAGCTCAAGAGGTAGCAAGAAGGATTTCTGGCGCCGTTGCCGGGGAGTCTATCCAAAAAGTCAACATACCAAGTACCCATCACAATCCCTATCTCTCGCATTACATTATTTGCCATTTGCCTCTCGTTTTCCTCTCCCCCACTTCACCCTTGCCGTTTTATTCGCCCCTCTCTCTCTCTATCCTCCCTCTCTATTTGCCTCTTTTGCTCGCTTGCCTTTTTGCTCATGTGTTAGATTGCTTGTTTGTCGCGATGGCTCAACCGAGATTTGGTGATCTTCACCTTAAAAGGTTAGAGGAGATCGAAACCAACGTTAGGAAGTTTATGGTTTTGCAATTTGAGCATAATAATTTCTTTAGAAACGAGCTTAAGGAACAAAAAAGTTTTATGAGTTATATGAATAAAGTGCTTGATGATATGTCTAAAGAATTTGATGGTATAGGACCCCAAATTGCTCGTCTAGAAAAGATGACAGCTGGAATTTCGGATATGCAAGCCACCTTAGTCAATAAGATGGCCGCTAAACCGAATTCCTATGAAGATCAAGATGAAGATCTAAAACTTATTGATGTGTCTCCTATTAAATCTTTGTTTTGCAATATGAATCTTGATGAAACTTAATATGATCTTCCTTTACCTAGAAGGCGTTCTAAAAATTTGGAGTATTTAGATCTTTATGATGAGTGGGAACCAACTATTAAGTTTTAGAACCTGGAAGTTTTTCTAGGGATAGAAACTTTCAACTCAACTTTCAACTCAATATGAACCAACTATTAATCTAGATGTTGCTAAACCCACTATATTGGATTTCAAGGAATTTAATTATGAAAGTTGCTCTTTAATTGATTGTATTTCCTTATTGCAATCCGTGCTAAATTCTCCACATGCTTATAGTCAACATAAAGCCTTCACCGAACATATTGTTGATGCCTTGATGCAATCTTATGAAGAAAAACTTGACTTGGAAGTTTCTATCCCTAGAAAACTCTATGATGAGTGGGAACCAACTATTAAAATTAAAATTAAAGATCATGAGTTTTATGCTTTGTGTGATTTGGTTGCTAGTATCTCTACTATTCCCAAGACTTTGTGTGATTTGCTAGATTTCCGTAATTTTGATGATTGCTCTCTAAACTTGCATCTTGCGGATTCTACTATTAAGAAACCTATGGGAAGGATTAATGATGTTCTTATTGTTTCAAATAGAAATTATGTGCGCATAGATTTCATTGTTCTTGATATAGATTGCAATCCTTCTTGCCCTATTATTCTTGGTAGACCTTTCCTTAGCACGGTTGGTGCGATTATTGATACGAAGGAAGGGAATATTAGATTTCAATTTCCATTAAAAAAGGGCATGGAACACTTTCCAAGAAAGAAAATGAAATTTCCATATGAAACTATCATGAGAGCCACTTATGGATTGCCTACCAAAGATGGCAATACCTAGATCTATCCTCGCTTTTATGCCTAGCTAGGGGCGTTAAACGATAGCGCTTGTTGGGAGGCAACCCAATTTTATTTTTATTCCTTGCGTTTTGCTCCTGTTTAGTAATAAATAAATTATTTAGCCTCTGTTTTCGTTGTGTTTTTTGTGTTTAATTAGTGTTTGTGCCAAGTAGAACCGTTGGGAAGACTTGGGGAAAGTCTTGTTGAACTTGCTGTAAAAAACAGAAACTTTAGCGCTCACGAGAACTGCTGTCATTTTTATTTGAGGAGTGATATTTAGTTAATTCTTTTTTAATATGATTAATATATAAATTACTCACGTCCATCAATTTATTTTAGAATTTTTGGGGTTCCAGATCTTGCACTAGCTACAGATTACCACAGACTGTTCTGTTTTTGACAGATTCTGTTTTTCGTGTGTTGTTTGCTTATTTTGATGAATCTATGGTTAGTAAAATAGTTTATAATCCATAGAGAAGTTGGAATACAGTAGGTTTAACACCAATATAAATAAATAATGAGTTCATTACAGTACCTTGAAGTGGTCTTTTGTTTTCTTTCGCTAACGGAGCTCACGAGTTTTCTACTTTAAGTTTTGTGTTGTGAAGTTTTCAAGTTTTGGGTGAATTCTTTTGATGGATTATGGAACAAGGTGTGGCAAGAGCCTAAGCTTGGGGATACCCATGGCACCCCCAAGATAATCCAAGGACACCAAAAAGTCAAAGCTTGGGGACGCCCTAGAAGGCATCCCCTCTTTCGTCCACTTCCATCGGTAATTTACTTGGAGCTATATTTTTATTCACCAACATGATATGTGTTTTGCTTGGAGCGTCTTGTATTATTTGTGTCTTTGTGTCTTAGTATGCCACAATCATCCTTGCTGTACACACCTTTTGAGAGATCCATACATGAATTAAAATTTGATAGAATACTCTATGTGCTTCACTTATATCTTTTGAGCTATGTAGTTTTGCTCTATGTGCTTCACTTATATCTTTTGAGCGTTATAATTTTGCTCTATGTGCTTCACTTAGATCTTTTAGAGCATGGTGGTGGATTTGTTTTAAAGAAACTATTGAGCTCTCATGCTTCACTTAAATTATTTTTAGAGTCTCTTAATAGCATGGTAATTTGCTTAATAATAATATGCTTGGTATTCAAGATTTCTGAAACTTTCTTTTGAGTGTGTTGAATACTAAGAAAAGATTGAAGCATGATAATTGTTTTGAGATATGGAGGTGATAATATTAAAGTCATGCTAGTTGAGTAGTTGTGAATTTAAAGAATACGTGTGTTAAAGTTTGTGAATACCGTAGCATGCACGTATGGTGAACCGTTATGTGATGAAGTCGGAGCATGATTTATTTATTGATTGTCTTCCTTATGAGTGGCGGTCGGGGACGAGCGATGGTCTTTTCCTACCAATCTATCCCCCTAGGAGCATGCGCGTAATACTTTGCTTTGATAACTTCCAGATTTTTGCAATAAGTATATGAGTTCTTTATGACTAATGTTGAGTCCATGGTTTATACGCACTCTCACCCTTCCACCTTTGCTAGCCTCTCTAATACCGCGCACTTTTCACCGGTATCATACACCTACCATATACCTTCCTCAAAACAGCCACCATACCTACCTATTATGGCATTTCCATAGCCATTCTGAGATATATTGCCATGCAACTTTCCACCGTTCTGTTCATGACACATTCATCATTGTCATATTGCATATCCCGGTACACCGCCGAAGGCATTCATATAGAGTCATATTTTGTTCTAAGTATCGAGTTGTAATAGTTGAGTTGTAAGAAAAATAAAAGTGTGATGATCATCATTATTAGAGCATTGTCCCAGTGAGGAAAGGATGATGGAGACTATGATTCCCCCATAAGTTGGGATGAGCCTCCGGACGAAAAATAAATAAAAGAGGCCAAAGAAACCCAAATAAAAAGAGAAAGAAAAAGAGGCCATATAAAAAAAGAGAAAAGGCCCAAAAAACTGAGAGAAAAAGAGAGAAGGGACAATGTTACTATCCTCTTACCACACTTGTGCTTCAAAGTAGCACCATGATCTTCATAGTAGAGAGTCTCTCATGTTATCACTTTCATATACTAGTGGGAATCTTTCATTATAGAACTTGGCTTGTATATTCCAATGATGGGCTTCCTCAAATTACCCTAGGTCTTCATGAGCAAGCAAGTTGGATGCACACCCACTTAGTTTCTTTTTGAGCTTTCATATACTTATAGCTCTAGTGCATCCGTTGCATGGCAATCCCTACTCACTCACATTGATATCTATTGATGGGCATATCCATAGCCCGTTGATACGCCTAGTTGATGTGAGGCTATCTTCTCCTTTTTTGTCTTCTCCACAACCACCATTCTATTCCACCTATAGTGCTATATCCATGGCTCACACTCATGTATTGCGTGAAGATTGAAAAAAGTTTTGAAAAAGTTAGAGTATGAAACAATTGCTTGTCTTGTCATAGGGGTGGTGCATGATTTAAATACTTTGTGTGGTGAAGATAAAGCATAGCCAGACTATATGATTTTGTAGGGATAACTTTCTTTGGCCATGTTATTTTGAGAAGACATAATTGCTTTGTTAGTATGCTTGAAGTATTATAATTTTTATGTCAATATAAACTTTTGCCTTGAATCTTTCAAATCTGAATATTAATATCACAATTAAGAAGATTTGCATTAAAATTATGCCAAGTAGCACTCCGCATCAAAAAATCTCTTTTTATCATTTACCTACTCGAGGACGAGCAGGAATTAAGCTTGGGGATGCCTGATACGTCTCCAACGTATATATAATTTTTGATTGCTCCATGCTATATTATATACTGTTTTGGACTATATTGGGCTTTATTTTCCACTTTTATATTATTTTTGGGACTAACCTATTAACCGGAGGCCCAGCCCAGAATTGCTATTTTTTTGCCTATTTCAGTGTTCCGAAGAAACGGAATATCAAATGGAGTCCAAACGGAATGAAACCTTCGGGAACGTGATTTTCTCACCGAACGTGATCCAAGAGCCTTGGACCCTACGCCAAGGCATCAGAGAGGTGGTCACAAGGGTGGGGCCCCCCTAGGGCGCGCTCCCTGCCTCGTGGGCCCCTCAGAGCTCCACCGACGTACTCCTTCCTCCTATATATACCTACGTACCCCCGAACGATCAGAATAGGAGCCAAAAACCTAATTCCACCGCCGCAACTTTCTGTATCCATGAGATCCCATCTTGGGGCCTGTTCCGGAGCTCCGACGGAGAGGGCCGTCATCATGGAGGGCTTCTACATCATCATAGCCTCTCCGATGAAGTGTGAGTAGTTTACCTCAGACCTTCGGGTCCATAGTTAGTAGCTAGATGGCTTCTTCTCTCTTTTTGGATCTCAATACAAAGTTCTCCCCCTCTCTTGTGGAGATCTATTCGATGTAATCTTCTTTTTGCGGTGTGTTTGTTGAGACCGATGAATTGTGGGTTTATGATCAAGTCTATCTATTAATAATATTTGAATCTTCTCTGAATTATTTTATGTATGATTGGTTATCTTTGCAAGTCTCTTTGAATTATCCGTTTGGTTTGGCCAACTAGATTGGTAGTTCTTGTTGTCGGTGTCAAAACCGGCGGATCTCGGGTAGGGGGTCCCGAACTGTGCGTCTAGGCCGGATAGTAACAGGAGGCAAGGGACACGAAGTTTTACCCAGGTTCGGGCCCTCTTGATGGAGGTAAAACCCTACGTCCTGGTTGATTAATATTGATGATATGGGTAGTACAAGAGTAGATCTACCACGAGATCGGAGAGGCTAAACCCTAGAAGCTAGCCTATGGTATGATTGTTGTTCTGTATGTTGTCCTACGGACTAAAACCCTCCGGTTTATATAGACACCGGAGAGGGTTAGGGTTACACAAAGTCGGTTACAATGGTAGGAGATCTATATATTCGTATCGCCAAGCTTGCCTTCCATGCCAAGGAAAGTCCCTTCCGGACACGGGACGAAGTCTTCAATCTTGTATCTTCATAGTCCAGGAGTCCGGTTGAAGGTATAGTCCGGCCATCCGGACACCCCCTAATCCAGGACTCCCTCAGTAGCCCCTGAACCAGGCTTCAATGACGACTAGTCCGGCGGCAGTTTGTCTTCGGCATTGCAAGGCGGGTTCCTCCTCCAAGTACTTCATAGAAGATTTTGAACACAAAGATAGTGTCCGGCCCTGCAAAATAAGTTTCCACATATTGCCATAGAGAGAATAATATTTACACAAATCTAATCTGCTGACGTATTCCATAGTGTGACACACCACGACCAAGCTTTTATCCGAATCGTTTTATTACCCCACCTCAGCGCGTCATGCGAGGTGGTTTCCTTGGCACGTCTTGTTAAAGCAGAGATCGTGTCCCCTTATTCCGGGGTTCTCATCAATACGGGCGTGGGTAACCCAACCGCGCCATTGATTACGGCGCTTGGAGATAAGCGAGTTTTACCAGGCTGGTGGGGATACGTAGTTGCGTCCACCCATATAAGGGGATAAGGATCCACCTTTTCACCTACGCCTTCTTCCTCCTTTGCCTATCCATTCTCGCGCACTCGAGCTCCAGCGCCCAAGTCCGCACTCCCCACCTCAACGTTTTCCAGCCATGTCCGGAGCAGGAGGCTAGTGGATGGTCTCCTCCGTCACGGAGGGACACATCAAAAAACTGAGGAAGGCCGGATACTTGTCTAACGACATCGCGCACCGGCTCCACGAAGAGGGGCAGCTCCTCCCCACCCCAAGGCCCCATGAGAGGGTAGTGTTCCTTCCCCACTTCCTCCGCAGACTGGGCTTTCCTATCCACCCATTCGTCCGGGGACTCATGTTCTACTACGGCCTGGATTTCCATGATCTGGCCCCGAACTTCATCCTCAACATCTCGGCGTTTATCATCGTGTGCGAGGCTTTCCTCTGCATTCGCCCCCATTTTGGCCTATGGCTTAAGACTTTCAACGTCAAGCCGAAGGTGGTGCACAGCAACCAGGCGGAGTGCGGAGGCGCTATGGTGGGCAAGATGCCCAACGTCTTATGGCTCGAGGGCTCCTATGTGGAGACCCTGAAGGGGTGGCAATCGGGGTGGTTTTACATCACCGAGCCACGCGACCCTGAGTGGGTCGCAGCCCCCGTGTTCCGATCCGGACCCCCAACGCGGCTCACGTCCTGGAAGGAGACGGGCCTGTCGTGGGACAGCAAAGGAGAGGTGACTAGATTGCAAACATGCATCCAAACCCTGGCGGACAAGCAGCTCAAGCTTGTCAACGTAGTCCAGGTTATGCTCATCCGCCTGATCCTCCCGTGTCAACAACGGGCCTTCAATCTGTGGGAGTTCAACCCGGCGCAGCACCAAACTCTGAGCAGGCTCTTCGACACGACGTACGAAGATGCCTGCAAGGTGCTTTTCAAGGGCGCCGAGGCTCCCGCATCCGCTACCGAGGATCGCGGATTCAGCGCGCAGCGTCACGCTAGCGCGGTAAGTTGTTTGTACCTTTTACATAGTTTAACTCTATGCGGGATCTAAGCTCCCTTACCTTTGACAGGTTTGGCAGGCGAAGTCCGGACAGATCGACTGTCCGGCTCCTTTGCCCGAAGACCCAGCCGATGCCCGCTTGGCGAAGCTGCTGGTTCCGGCACTCCATGTGGTGCCGGAGAAGAAGTCCACGAAGAAGGCCACTGGGACTCGAAAGAGTGCCCGACGCCAGGAGGTGTCGGGTTCATCATCCGACGACTCCAAGGCGCATTCCTCGCGTGAAGACGAGGAGGAGGAAGAAGAGACCTCTCCCCGCCCAGTGGGGGAAGGGAAGAAAAGGAAGGCTGCCCCAACTAGGGAGGCCGAAGGGTCCAAGAAGGGGAAAACCCTTCCCCCGGACTACTCCACCGACGCCGACGATGACGGAGAGGAGTGGCCGCTCAGGGCCAAGCCCCCGGATAAATTGTAAGTATCCGGATACCAGAGTAATTCATAGTATTCCCTTATTTCACCGCTTTCCCTTATGTCGAATATGTTTATGCAGCCCACCCAAAGACCGGCTCGACGCGTCGTCGAGCGGTTCACTGGACTCGTCGGATGTGAATTTGCTTCCGACGGCTTCCTCCCCCCGCCCTACGGACGACACCGAAGTGTTGTCCCAACAGGTTCCAAGCCGGGAGGAGGTGGTGCTGGAGGCGCCGCAAGGCGACCTCCCGGACTCCAGGAGTAAAGGGGGATGAAACCCCCCAGGGCTCCAAGTCCGGCCCTAGGCCGGACACCGCTCCGGAACCTTCAAAGGTTCCCGAGTCCGGCGGGCGACCTCCTTCCAAGAGGAGCAAGCCCACCATGCCGGTGACCCTCGTCCAACCGGAGGCGCCGGACAATCTGTTGGAGGTGCTCAAAGGCGCCTCCATCAACGTGGAGCACCGCACCATTATGTGTGCGGTGGTCCAGAAGGTTCAGTCCGCCAAGAGCGGACTAACTGAAGCTTGTACTAGCCTTTGAGGTAAGTAAAGAATGTGTAAATAATATTACCGCATAGACAGTAGCCCTGAGTCTAACAAAAAGGAGTCAATATGCGTATGCAGGCTTCTCTGCTAGCGTCTGCCGTACTGACTGCGGAAGTGGATACGCTAAAGCAGAACCTCGAGCAGTCCGAGCAAGAGCTCGGGCGTGCCAAGAAGCAGCTCGAGGAGAAGGAAGGTAAGAAATACCTTGTTCTAAATATATATAAAAAAGTGCAATTGCAAAAAATGACAGGATCATCGTGGCTATTGTAGGGGCCACGTCTGAGGTGGCGACCCTTAAGCAAGCGCTGGTCGAGGCCGAGAAGAGGGTGGCCACGGAGCGCATCGAGCGGGAGAAGTATGAGGACGAGGTTGGCAATGTGCGGCAAGAGCTCCAGGTTCTCATGAAAAAACATGAGAGTTTGGAGCTTGACTCAAAGATGCGAGCGTCCGAGCTTGCGGTGGCTATTAAAGATGCCAAGTCTGCCAAGGCCGAATCCCAGAAGACCCTCCAGGAGTTGGATGCGGTGAAAAAGATAGCGGCAGGTAAGGCATTCTTTATGCAAAGTAGACATGTAAACGTGAGTTACTTGTTACTTACCCGAATCCGGAGTTCTCCAGGAGCCTTCGCGGATCTTCCCCATAGCGTGTCCGATGCTGCCGCCTTTTATCAAGCCGAGGAGGGCAGCTCGACAGAGAAGGTGTTCTGGTCTCAGTATGCTGAGGCCGGACACCCCATGCCCCTGAGCGACCAGCTGAAGCAACTGGTCGAGCTCCACAAGGCGGCTGAACAGGCCATGAAGGGCCTCATAGTTCGGCTGTGGCCTGGAGAGGCTCTGCCTGGGAGCTATTTCGGGCTGGTGCAGCGGCTGGTGGGGGCCTGTCCAAGGCTCGAAGTCATCAAGCGCTCCGTCTGCATTGAAGGTGCCCGTAGGGCCCTTGCCCGTGCTAAGGTGCACTGGGGCAAGCTGGATGTTGAGAAGCTTGTGAAGGACGGGCCACCGCCGGGGAAAGAGCATCGCAAGCCCGAGAATTATTATAAGGATGTTCCGAAGGGTGCCTGCCTTATGGCGGATGAATGTTCCAGGGATGTAATTTTTGAGTAAAACTCGCTCATTTTGTCCTGTGCGCTGAAAACTTGTTCATATGCGCTAAGCAATGCTGTTGGAATTTAAAATATTACCTTTTGTGCGGCTATTTATCAATTCTGAGAGATGGCGAGTCGTCGGCTTCTGCCCCCGTGCCGCTAGTGCTGGGGTGTTCGGGGATAAACCTGAGCGCTCTTTTTCCCATGTTTGGGTCCTTCGAGGGAGGCGCTCAGCACAACGAACAAGGCAATCGGACTATAATGCTTGAGCAATCTCACTTAGCCATAGAATTCTATAATTTTAAATTTCAGCGAAGCCCCTGGTATTCGGAAGACCGAGTCCGGGGCGCTATCCACGCCTTGGCCGGACAGAGCCGACTCCTCGCTCTAAGCGGCATAAGTCTTTAAGGACTCGAAAAACCTCTCGAACAGCGACTAGCTCTTGCTTCATCATGACAGTCAGTTTTAGCTTTCTCTACTGAGGTGCTCGACCCAGCTCAACTGGGGCATAATCGCAGTAGTTCTCCTAGTGCTACCTTAGCCGACATAGCGGAACGTAAGGCACCAAAACATAGGAGCTGGGCAAACCCAACTATTGACCCAAGACATGATTCGGAGCCGATGCATATAATGCTATAAGTTCGGGGTGCCGCACTTGTTAAAGTGTTTGGATTTCTCACACCATATTGAGGGGTACTAAAGCCCCTGGCGTATTTTGGCTGTACCAAAGTGTACGGGTGCAACATGTCGTCAAGGAACATATATTTGTAAAAAAAAGAGTAATGCAAAAATAGACAGAAGCTATGCATTGTTTATAAAAAAGGGCTGCGATCAAAGCAGAACGATACAAATAATGCGATAAGCAAAAGGTTGGACTATTTTAACATGTCCGTTCCAGGGGCAGGCTGCGGAATGGTATGCGGAACGGGTATACTGCTCATCATAGAGACCACCTGGGAGTTCTGTAATGCGGCATGGCTTGTCTGCTTCCCTGGTTCTTGCATCGTTTGTGCGGCAATTGAACTGCCGAACAGGCCTTCCAAAGAGTGGAGTCCTGAAAGTAAGAGAAAATTAAAAAATTGGCAGCCCCTGGTGCGGTTTAAGCCGTGTTTCGGGCGTGCCATGATGGTGCCCCTCCCCCTGTACCCATGGTATTTCTAGAGCGTAGTTATGTACGCAAAGTACTGGTGTCGCATTTTTGCGAGGGCTAGGGTTGGGGCCGCATTGCTACGCCTGCTCGGAACGTGCCAGGCGGTCTTGTTGTAGGTTACTCCGGGCGCGCTTGACGGTGTCCGGACGTTTAATGTCCGGACTAGAGAACTGCCTGGAGAGGCTGCTTTGTACTTCCGCTGCAAGGGCCTCCGTGTGCTCCTCCGTTCGGAGGGAGAGTTTGGTGTTTCCATTGACCGTAATTACTCCTCGAGGGCCTGGCATCTTGAGCTTAAGGTATGTGTAGTGCGGTACCGCATTGAACTTGGCGAATGCGGTTCGTCCGAGTAGTGCATGATAGCCACTGCGGAATGGGACTATGTCGAAGATTAACTCCTCGCTTCGGAAATTATCCGGATATCCGAAGACCACTTCAAGTGTGACTGAGCCTGTACAGTTGGCCTCTACACCTGGTATTACGCCTTTAAGGGTCGTTTTGGTGGGCTTAATCCTCGAGGGATCTATGCCCATTTTCTGCACTGTATCCTGGTAAAGCAGGTTCAGGCTACTGCCGCCGTCCATAAGGACTCTAGTGAGATGAAATCCGTCAATAATTGGGTCTAGAACCAATGCGGCGAATCTGCCATGACGGGTGCTAGTGGGATGGTCCCTTCGATCAAAGGTGATCGGGCAGGAGGACCATGGGTTGAACTTTGGGGCGACTGGCTCTACCGCGTATACGTCCCTTAACGCGCGCTTCCGCTCCCTCTTGGGGATGTGGGTTGCGTATATCATGTTCACCGTCCGCACTTGTGGGGGAAAACCCTTCTGTCCACTGTTGTTCGGTGGCCGGGGCTCTTCGTCGTCATCGCTATGCACCCCCTTGTCGGTATTTTCGGCATTTAACTTGCCTGCCTGCTTGAACACCCAACAATCCTTGTTGGTGTGATTTGCCGGCTTTTCGGGGGTGCCATGTATCTAGCATAAGCGATCGAGTATTCGGTCCAGACTGGACGGGCGCCTAGGATTTCTTTTGAATGGCTTTTTCCGCTGACCGGATTTATAGCCTCTGAATCTGGCATTAACTGCCGTATCCTCAGCATTGTCGCCGTTAGTGCGGCGCTTCTGCTTGTTGTGACGCGACCTGCCACTACTGTCCCTGATATCCGAATTACTAGGGTTCTTGGTCATATTGTTGCTACAAGCAAGCCAGCTGTCTTCTCCCGTGCAAAAGCGGGTCATGAGTGTCGTGAGTGCTGCCATAGATTTCGGCTTTTCCTGTCCAAGGTGCCGGGCAAGCCACTCGCCACGGATATTGTGTTTGAAGGCTGCTAGGGCCTCAGCGTCCGGACAGTTGACTATTTGATTTTTCTTTGTTAGGAACCATGTCCAGAATTGCCTGGCCGATTCCTCTGGCTGCTGAATTACGTGGCTTAGGTCATTGGCATCTGGTGGTCGCACATAAGTGCCCTGGAATTGTCAAGGAATGCGGCTTCCAGGTCCTCCCAACAACCGATTGATCCTGCTGGCAAGCTGTTAAGCCAATGCTGAGCTGGTCCTTTAAGTTTGAGTGGGAGGTATTTGATGGCGTGGAGATCATCGCCGCGGGCCATGTGGATATGAAGGAGATAATCCTCGATCCATACCGCAGGATCTGTTGTGCCATCATATGATTCGATGTTTACGGGTTTGAAACCCTCGGGGATTTGATGATCCATTACTTCGTTTGTGAAGCATAGTGGGTGTGCGGCGCCTCTATACTGGGCTATATCACGACGTAGCTCCAATGAGCTTTGTCTACTCTGTTCGGCCCTACCGGATTTGTGTCCGGCGTGACGGTTACCGTCTCGAGTCATGGGGCGCCCACGCGATCCGTAGATCGATCTTGTTTGCCTTTCCTTGTCCTCCAACATATCTCGCAGGTCTGACGCATTTTCCCATGCCTTGGTACGGGGTGCGACTTGAGTGGAGGGCCGAGAGGCCTCTCTGTCGCGGCCACGAGGTGGCCGGTCAGCCGTATCAAGTGCTGGTGATGTAGGTTTAAGTGCTTCCCCCACTAATCGGGGTAGCAACCTGCGCTTTGGGTAGCTCTTGGAGGGGCGTTCGAGTTTACGCTCTTCGGCTGCAAGGACTTCAGTACATCTGTCGACTAGCAAATCTTGATCAGCTCTAAGCTGTTGCTGTTTTTTCTTGAGGCTTCTTGCCGTGGCCATAAGCCTGCATTGAAAACGCTCTTGTTCGGCGGGATCCTCTGGCACTACGAATTCGTCGTCGTCGAGGCTTGCCTCATCTTCGGAGGGAGGCGCATAATTATCGTCCTCGACCTCTCTGTCTGCTGCTCTCTCATGAGGGCTGGCTTCTTCATCCTCCTGTGCTGAATCTTGCTGGAGGGGATTTTCTTTGGCATTCTTTGGAGTATTATTATCTCCCGTGCTGGAATCACCGTATTTGTTTTGGCGGGATTTTGAGCGGCGCCGCTGACGCCAGCGCTTAGGCTGTTTCTTGGAGGGGTCATCCTCCGCTGTTCCATCACCATCTCCTTCTTTTGGGGTGTCCACCATGTATATGTCATATGACGAGGTGGCTTTCCAGGGCCTAATAGGCGCTGGTTCTTCATCGTCTCTTGCATCGGTGTCCATACCGTCGATGTCTTCTGAGTCGAAGTCGAGCATGTCGGTTAAATCGTCGACAGTGGCTACAAAGTGGGTGGTGGGTGGGCTTTGAATTTCTTCATCATTCGTATCCCAACCTTGCTGACCGTAGTCCGGCCAAGGCTCTCCTGATAAAGAGAGAGACTTCAGTGTCTTCAAAATATCGCCGAAAGGCGAGTGCTGAAAGATGTCTACGGCAGTAAACTCCATGATCGGCGCCCAATCGGATTCGATCGGCAGGGGCGCGGAGGGTTCGGAGTCCAGAGAGGAGTCCGGCTCCTTGGAGTCACGAGTCTCGCGGGGTGCGGGGCTGGTGTTCGGCTCGATCGCCGTTGGGATCGCAGCCCCCGAGGCGGTGTCCAACCGCCCATCCTCGATCGGCGCAGTTGGCTCCGAATTAAGGGTCGAAGCCGATGCGGGTGCGGCCTCCAGGGCACTGTCCGGTGGCAGAGGTAGATCATGCTTGTCGTGACAGTGCGGCGCGCGCGGCAGTGGCTTGAATCCGTCGAAGATCAAGTCCCCGCGAATGTCAGCCGTGTAGTTTAAACTTCCAAATCGGACCTGATGGCCAGGGGCGTAGCTTTCGATCTGCTCCAGATGGCCAAGTGAATTGGCCCGTAGTGCGAAGCCACCGAAGACGAAGATCTATCTGGGGAGGAAGGTCTCACCCTGGACTGCATCGCCATTGATGATCATAGGAGCCATCAAGCCTGACGGCGACGACACAGAGGAACTCTCAATGAAAGCACCAATGTCGATGTCAAAACCGGCGGATCTCGGGTAGGGGGTCCCGAACTGTGCGTCTAGGCCGGATGGTAACAGGAGGCAAGGGACACGAAGTTTTACCCAGGTTCGGGCCCTCTTGATGGAGGTAAAACCCTACGTCCTGCTTGATTAATATTGATGATATGGGTAGTATAAGAGTAGATCTACCACGAGATCGGAGAGGCTAAACCCTAGAAGCTAGCCTATGGTATGATTGTTGTTCTGTATGTTGTCCTACGGACTAAAACCCTCCGGTTTATATAGACACCGGAGAGGGTTAGGGTTACACAAAGTCGATTACAATGGTAGGAGATCTATATACCCGTATCGCCAAGCTTGCCTTCCACGCCAAGGAAAGTCCCTTCCGGACACAGGACGAAGTCTTCAATCTTGTATCTTCATAGTCCAGGAGTCCGGCTGAAGGTATAGTCCGGCCATCCGGACACCCCCTAATCCAGGACTCCCTCACTTGCCATGGGAGAAGTGCTTAGCTTTGGGTTCGATCTTGCGGTGTCCTTTCCCAGTGACAAAAGGGGCAGCAAGGCACGTATTGTATCGTTGCCATGGAGGATAACAAGATGGGGTTTATTTCATATTGCATGAATTTATCTCTCTACATCATGTCATCTTGCTTAAGGCGTTACTCTGTTTTTAACTTAATACTCTAGATGCATGCTAGATAGCGGTCGATCAGTGGAGTAATAGTAGTAGATGGAGAATCGTTTCGGTCTACTTGTCATGGACATGATGCCTATATACACGATCATGCCTAGATATTCTCATAACTATGCTCAATTCTGTCAATTGCTCAACAGTAATTTGTTCACCCACCGTAGAATACTTATGCTCTTGAGAGAAGCCACTAGTGAAACCTATGGCCCCCGGGTCTATTCTCATCATATCAATCTCCATCACTTTAATCTTGCTTTGCTTTTTACTTTGCCTTTTACTTTTCACTTTGCATCTCTATACCAAAAATACCAAAAATATTATATCTATCAGATCTCACTCTCGTAGGTGACCGTGAAGGGATTGACAACCCCTAATCGCGTTGGTTGCGAGTAGCTCTCGTTTTGTGCAGGTACGAAGGACTTGAGCGTGGCCTCCTACTAGATTGATACCTTGGTTCTCAAAAACTGAGGGAAATACTTACGCTACTCTGCTGCATCATCCCTTCCTCTTCGGGGAAATCCAACGCAAGCTCAAGAGGTAGCACTTGGCACTTAGCGGTGCTTCCAGGACGTAATTCTTCTGTGCAGGAATGAGGATAATCCTCAAGTTATGGACCCAGTCCGTGTAATTGCTACCATCATCTTTCAACTTTGCTTTCTCAAGGAACACATTAAAATTCAACGGAACAACAACACGGGCCATCTATCTACAATCAACATAGACACGCAAGATACTATCAGGTACTAAGTTCATGATAAATTTAAGTTCAATTTAATCATATTATTTAAGAACTCCCACTTATATAGACATCCCTCTAATCCTCTAAGTGATCACGTGATCCATATCAACTAAACCATGTCCAATCATCACGTGAGATGGAGTAGTATCAACGGTGAACATCACTATGTTGATCATATCTACTATATGATTCACGCTCGACCTTTCGGTCTCCGTGTTCCGAGGCCATATCTGTTATATGCTAGGCTCGTCAAGTTTAACCTAAGTATTCCGCATGTGCAACTGTTTTGCACCCGTTGTATTTGAATGTAGAGCCTATCACACCCGATCATCACGTGGTGTCTCAGCACGAAGAACTTTCGCAACGGTGCATACTCAGGGAGAAGTCTTATACTTTGATAATTTAGTGAGGGATCATCTTATAATGCTACCATCAATCAAAGCAAGATAAGATGCATAAAAGATAAACATCACATGTAATCAATACTAGTGATATGATATGGCCATCATCATCTTGTGCTTGTGACCTCCATCTTTGAAGCACCTTCATGATCACCATCATCATCGGCGCGACACCTTGATCTCCATCATAGCATCGTTGTCGTCTCGCCAATCTTATGCTTCCACGACTATCGCTACCGCTTAGTGATAAAGTAAAGCATTACAGGGCGATTGCATTGCATACAATAAAGCGACAACCATATGGCTCCTGCCAGTTGCCGATAACTTGGTTACAAAACATGATCATCTCATACAATAAAATTTAGCATCATGTCTTGACCATATCACATCACAACATGCCCTGCAAAAACAAGTTAGACGTCCTCTACTTTGTTGTTGCAAATTTTATGTGGCTGCTACGAGCTTAGCAAGAACCGTTCTTACCTACGCATCAAAACCACAACGATAGTTTGTCAAGTTGGTGCTGTTTTAACCTTCGCAAGGACCAGGCGTAGCCACACTCGGTTCAACTAAAGTTGGAGAAACTGACACCCGCCATCCACCTGTGTGCAAAGCACGTCGGTAGAACCAGTCTCGCGTAAGCGTACGCATAATGTCGATCCGGGCCGCTTCATCCAACAATACCGCAGAACCAAAGTATGACATGCTGGTAAGCAGTATGACTTATATCTCCCACAACTCACTTGTGTTCTACTCGTGCATATGACATCTACGCATAAAACCTGGCTTTGATACCATCGTCGGGGAACGTAGTAATTTCAAAAATTTCCTACGCACACACAAGATCATGGTGATGCATAGCAACGAGAGGGGAGAGTGTTCTCTACGTACCCTCGTAGACCGTTCGTGGAAGCGTTATATCAACGCGGTTGATGTAGTCGTACGTCTTCACGATCCGACCGATCCAAGTACCGTAAGCACGGCACCTCCGAGTTCTGCACACATTTGGCTCGTTGACGTCCTTGCCTTCTCGATCCAGCAAGAGGGGCGAAGTAGTAGATGAGTTCCGACAGCACGACGGCGTGGTGACGGTGTTGGTGAAGAACAATCTCCGCAGGGCTTCGCCTAAGCACTACAAAAACTAGGACGGATGATAAACTAGAGGGGACGGGGTTGCCGGCACACGGCTTGGTGTTTCTTGATGTGTCTTGGGTGCTAGCCCTACCCCTCTACTTATATGTTGAGCCTTGGGGTCGAAACTTGGAGTAAAAGCCTCCACAAAGTCGGTTTCACCCGAAAGGCAAGAGTCCTTCTCGGACTCCACGGCCAGATGCCAGGGTTCCCGGCGTCTGGCCCCAGACGCGAGGGACCCTGGCGTCTGGCCCCTGGACTCCGCAAAACTTCCTTTTGCGCTTTCCAAAAACCTTGTGGGCTTTCCCCTTTGGCCCAGATAAAGTGTTCTCGTACCCAAACATTTCGGGAAACATCCGGAACCCCTTCCGGTGAATTCCGAAACCCTTCCGGTGACCAAACACTATTATCCTATATATCAAACTTTATCTCCGGACCATTCCGGAGTTCCTCGTCATGTCCGTGATCTCATCCCGGACTCCGAACAACATTCGGTCATCAACATACATAACTCATATAGTACTATATCATCAACGAACGTTAAGCGTGCGGACCCTACGGGTTCGAGAACTATGTAGACATGACCGAGACACCTCTCTGATCAATAACCAATAGCGGGACCTGGATGCCCATATTGGCTCCTACATATGCTACGAAGATCTTTATCGGTCAGACCGCATAGCAACATACATTGTTCCCTTTGTCATCGGTATGTCACTTGCCCGAGATTCGATCGTTGGTATCTCAATACCTAGTTCAATCTCATTACCGGCAAGTCTCTTTACTCGTTCCATAACGCATCATCCCGCAACTAACTCATTAGTTGCAATGCTTGCAAGGCTTATAGTGATGTGCATTACCGAGTGGGCCCAGAGATACCTCTCCGACAATCGGAGTGACAAATCCTAATCTCGAAATACGCCAACCCAACAAGTACCTTTGGAGACACCTGTAGAGCACCTTTATAATCACCCAGTTACGCTGTGACGTTTGGTAGCACACAAAGTGTTCGTCCGGTAAACGGGAGTTGCATAATCTCATAGTCATAGGAACATGTATAAGTCATGAAGAAAGCAATAACAACAAACTAAACGATCAAGTGCTAAGCTAACGGAATGGGTCAAGTCAATCACATCATTCTCCTAATGATGTGATCCCTTTAATCAAATGACAACTCATGTCTATGGTTAGGAAACTTAACCATCTTTGATCAACGAGCTAGTCAAGTAGAGGCATACTAGTGACACTCTGTTTGTCTATGTATTCACACATGTATTATGTTTCCGTTTAATACAATTCTAGCATGAATAATAAACATTTATCATGAAATAAGGAAATAAATAATAACTTTATTATTGCCTCTAGGGCATATTTCCTTCAAGCACTCCGCTCGAGTTCATGGTTTTCTTATACTGCAGCAAATTCTTTATTTTCCTGGCTTGTTCATGCTCATAAAATTACATATACCAACTACTGAATCGTCTATTACTCACCAAGCACCGCACATTTTGCTTCATCCATCTATAAATATAGAAGATTCATCTACTTATATTAACCATAGATTGCTTGCTATCCTATCGTCTCTGCTTGCTATTTACCTCGTGTATGTGCTTTCCTGCCTTCGATGAAACACCATTACACCACTGCATGATATTCTCACTTCTCAACTAACATGCTGTAAAAATCTTCAGGACAACATGAACACTGAAAATCACCAGTATGTTGCTGATGCTAATGGATTTGATAGAGCTACCGAGTCTGAGGTCAACAAGAAAAATATAATGCCAATATCTTATGCGGGCAAACTTCGCTGCATGACTGAAAACTTCCACAATGCTGTTGCTGTTTCACGTGTCCATGGCTCACCTAATATATTCACAGACTTCACGTATGATCCAAACTGGCCTGCGATAGTTCAGGGTCTTGAGCAGTGACAACAGGCAGTCGATGAAGCTGATTTTACTGCTCAAGTGTATCAACTGAAACTCCTTGAGTACGTGGAAAAAATTAAGACTAGACAGGTGTTTGGGCATGTAGTTACTGGTAATGTAGCCAGTGTCTTCCCTTGGTTTCCTTAACTTTTTCTTCTCCATGCATCTTAATTTCCCTGTTCTTCACTTGCCCTCTTGTTTTCCAGTCCTCCACTCCGTGGACTTCCAGAAGAGGAGTCTGCCCCATGCACATATCCTTGTTTGGCAGAAAAAATATTATGGGCAGGTCATAACGCTAACTTTGCTAAATCCTATCTTTCATCTGCTATTAGTATTTCTACTAAATTTAGATTCTTCTTTCTTTTCCATGGTTTCTTCTTTCGGAATTTCTAATAATTAAGTTGCCCATGTCACAGGGATCTGCGTCCACTAATGTTGATGATGATGCTCTTGCGATTGCACATGCTAACGCCATGGAGGCTGCACTTTGCTGATTTGGATCTAACAACTAAAGCCCTATGCACAAAGACAAGTGAAAACTGCTTTGCCATTGTTGTTTTCACACAATTGGCCAAGTGCCCAGAATAGCCTGTTACTATGTTTGTCGCATGTTTGCAAACCAAGTGTTTGGCAACCCCCAATCATACATTTCCTTATTTATGATCTGAACTAGGCTATTTTCGTGCTCTATGGATATCGTTATTAACCCTTTGTTGGTGTGCCCTCTGTACCTCATGACTATTTTAATTTACTAAGATACCTGCTCTAAAGAAGAAAATCCCGTTTAGGATAAACCCACACCAGCTTTTCTTCCTTTTTAGGATAAACCTACACCCAGATTTTCCTCGGTCGTTGCATCTCTAGGCCCAGGTATGTGCAATTATAATGGTAGTATCGTCCCTACCACACTCATAAACCCTACATGCTCAACCTAGCTATATATCTTACCAGGCTTAAGTAGAAGAAAACAGTAGAAGAAATTAGAAAACAAGGAAAAAACAAATAATAAATGAAGAAAAGGACAAAGGAAAAAGATTCGGTGGATCCGTTCGCTGCCGCTTTATATTCGGCTCCTCACGGGCCACAAGCGTCGCTGCTCATGGGTTGACTAAATGATACATGGGCCATCAAAAAACTATGCGGCCCAGCCGCAACCTACCTATGCCCCGATGACGGTAACTCTCACCTCCGAGCCCCCCACCAGGCAAGACACCCTTATCCTCTCCTTCTCCTCTCGTCTTATCCATCCATCTCCTCACACTCTTCCTCATCGCCTGCTCAGATCTAACCTGTGGCAGCACCGACGCCAAGCTCAACATGGAAGCCACAAAGGCTGCTGCCGATTGACTCTTCCCCATGGTATTCCTTCCGCATCATTGTGTTTTACTCCCCTCTGACCCCTTCTCATACCTTTTCCCTCATGCTTGTTCTAGATCCATGATTTCTCTGCCGACCTGGCCAGCGCCCCTTCTCCCACCGGTCAACATCGTCTTTCTCGGCAGGTAAACTCCTATTCCGTCCCACTTTTCTTCAGCGCGTGACTACCTTTGAGGCACCAATGCATGATGCACCTAAAGGCGCTTGAGCCTATGCTTTCGATTATCCTAAACTTCTTCCTGCCCGATATAAATAAACTAGGTGAAAACGATAGGTCTACCTAATAGTTTTCTTTCATTTCAACAACCTTGTCCAATATAGATTATAGATTATAGAAAATTGATCCTGGGCATCTGTATCTACTTAGAATCACTTTTCTCGTCGCAAAATCCAACCCGAAGAAACAACTCCTCGCCCATCGTTTTCCCTTCTTCTTCCTACCCATATAGACCTGCAGGTGGTCCTATACTTAGAGCCAGATTTTTCTGTAGTGATGTTTTGTCTCGCTTGCGGCAGGTCCCAGCAATGGCTTATGTTCCAATTTCATCTAAGATTCTGCTTGATGGTATGTTAGAGAAGGTTGTCCTTCCAGCGGCCACCTACTCGGCGCGCCCAACAGAGGGCACGTGTCTGGAGGTCACCTTTACCTTTTACCCAATCAAGATCAAGCTCGGGAGGTCACCAGTCAAAGTTTCCCTGTCTACCTCGCAGCACCAGGATCTAGCAGAAGCTCAGGATTATGTGGCTGCTGCAGCAATTAAGTACATGGATGCTTACGTGGGCGTGGTTCCAAAATATTACCATTATGATCAACTAAGGACTGTGGAAAAGGCAAATGTACTATTGGGTCAGCAGCTTAAGGCAATGAAGAGGGACAATGCATTTCTAAAACAAAAGCTGAAAGAGAGCCTTGGCAAAAACAAGCTCCTGAGCAAAGGATGGGATGGATCCTTGAGCACGGAACAGACCATCGTCAACAACCTTAACCATCTGGTCAGCAGCAGGCTAAGCCCAGGGTCTACTCCAGATGACCTGGAGCTCAATAATGTTCTTCTCAATGTAGAGGCCAGCTATGAATACCTTCAGCAGTACACTGATGAGGCCAAGGTTAACCTTCAAGAAACTGGTGTCTATCCTTATGGCCAGGAGTAGTCAACAGACGACGATGAGCACCTGGCAACCTCACTTGATGATGAACAGATCTTCGGCAATGAAGGACTGCTCTAATGATTTATGTGTCATACCTGAAGATCACTTCTAACAGCCTTGCAAGAATCTTCAGATCACTACTATCATCATTAGAGCCAGTTGTTGCTCCCTACTAATATAGTTATCTATAGCCATATGTAATATATATCCTATCGCACCATGGCACAGTCGGTTCTTCCGAAGCTATCTTCTGAGCCTTAATGATCTATATGTGTATGTGAACCTAATGATATAATATGTCCTATCGAACCATGCCGCTCTCCATTATGCCAAATCTACTGTTGGACGTTCATGCTTTATTTATTTGTTTCGCTACGCTCTGCTGTGTTTAAATCATATGTCTAATAGCATTCTTATGCTTCCAAGTATATCTCAGTGTTATGCCACGTTTTTTAGATTTAGTTACGTAGGTGTGTGTGCTAACTGAATAATTATGCCACGTTATGCCTTCCGAATCCAACGAGCAAGCGGCAGCGTCATACAAAGTCTGTGCATGCCTCTTCTACCAACTCTTTCCTTTGAGCAGTCTCATCTGCAGTTTATAATAACACACGCTGTCACCTAATTACATCATCCCACAAAGAAAAAATAACATAGATCTGCGAAAATCACACCAAAGCCTACCACCTCTGTCAGAAGAAATGTTATAAATTGCCAGCAATTATACATCCTAAATGCACCTATACCTTATAGACTATGTGATTTAGGGTAAAGATAAAGTAACTAGAATATTTTGTCACTATGATAAATACATAAAGAACATATCCTTAGCTATTATTATAGATCATCATTCTTTCACACAGAGTTTCCATTATAGATGTTTACTATTGTGCGCTTTATTATTAGATGCTCATACCGTCTCACCTTATGCCAATTGGCTAAAATTACCTTCTCCTGCTTATAGCCTGATGGCCCAATGTATGTGAACAACTTCCTTCTAACCTCGCTAAACACTTATCGCTGCAGGATCAAATCCTTCTCGCCATGGATGACAACTTATTCGTGCCTCTGCTCCCAAAGGTAAGATGGCCTGACATAACTTGTTGTTGCCACCTACTTGTTTCTATATCATCTTCAAGGAATCATGTTCATTGTTAAGTACTCATTCCATAGCTTGCCGCAACACTGGTCGCCGTCAGCAGGCAGCACATGCTGCAGTTATCCGTAAATGCCCTTAGAGTTACAGCAAGCCAATCAGTACACTATGACGAAGATGATGACAGTTTCTTTGCCACTGTTGAAATACATGTTCCAGCACATGAAAACATTCCTTAGTTTAAAACAACCATATTTGCTGGATACAACTGCCAAACAACAAACACGGCTCATGAATCAGCGAGCACTGCTGCTCTGCATTACATGCAGCAAGCAGGCATTCTAATTATCGATGACCTGAATTTCTATGAGCTTCAAAAGTGCAAAAAAGAGGTGGTCAGAGCCAAGTCATGGTCAGACATATTTGAGCATGAAACAGTCAAGCTAAAGAGAAAAATAGGTTCCTTAGAGAGGGAATTAGCATCTCTTAAAGAGAATAGTGTTGTTCATAAGCCAATCCAGCAACCCCAGGCAACAGAAGAGCCAGACCAACAGGTACAGGCTGAACCTTCTACATCATGCAATTTAGTTATCATTTACTTAGTTCTTCCTAATTAGTGAATATATTTATCTATCTTAACACATAGCCTAAATTCATATTAGACTAGAATTAAAAAACATGGGATGGCTCATTGTGTTATGTACAAATAGGGGATGCCTCATTGTGTTGTGTTGGAATAGAGCACAAAGAAAATGCTGCAGAATAATCAAACATCCATTGCTGTTTATCTAGGATTATTGATTGTTCGATACAAATGTGTATGTATAACCTCTAAAAAATATAAATGGTACAGATATGTACCTCATACGATTTAGCTTAAAATTTTTGTTATGCTGCTGCGAAAATTTAACAAGTTTTTTGTTTGTGTATTGAAAACACGCGCCACCATTTTCATCTAAGAACTTCTACGCACAAACTGATTCCATTCAACGGCTTGAATCTTAGCTTTACTAAGCATTTTATGTTTTCCACTGTCTTCCTGCCTAACGTTCCTTTGCCTCTGTGTTTAAAGCCCTCAGCTGCATTGCAAATGTCAACACCGCCTACTGAACAACAGTTTATACAGCCTATTCCAGTTGCAGACACGGTCAATCATATCCTGTGTTTTAACGTGATATATATCTTTCAACTGCATTTTGTATCCCGCTAAAACCACATGTAATTCCATTTCTGGTACAAACAGAGGATGAACAATACAAATGAACCAATGAATATATTTTCTAACTTCTCACTTCAGCCTCTTTTAACTCTGTATTTAAAAACCTCAAATGAATTATAGGTGTCAACACCACCACATGAACATCATTGCACTGAACTTTTCACTGTTGCCAAGAAGGTCAGTTATTTCCCCTTTTCAGCTAATCTATATGCATGCTGCAAGTACGCTTTCAATACTTGTGTAATAACATGTCCCGACCATGTGCAGCCCAAAGAGAACAACAAAGGCGATGGCCCCTTCCTGTCAGCTACAACATCAGCTCATAAATTACCTTCTTCTACGTAAGCGAGTACATGCACACATTTCCAATATCTTATCACTCAAAAACTCACAAATTGTCTTCTCAGTGCCAGAACTCTAACAAGAAAGGATGGCGTTGGTGCAAGAAGGACTTTGTTTGCCACCAAGAAAGAAGCCACCAATGCTTAGATGCCAAGGGATCAATTAGCAACAACACAAGTTCTATTAGCTCGTGTAGTATATGCTGGAACTCTTGGTTGTACGCTTTTGAGTAGCCTATATGAGCTAACAAACAAACCACCTCTTCTATATCAATGTATTATACTTTCATGATTTCATCTACTAAAAATGCTTCTACAATCTATTTATCATTTGTATGCTTTTATAAACCATAGTAACATATTGCTGTTAACAAGGTAGATTAAAGTTCCAGGGCCTGGTCAACACTTTTTCCTTATTTACTTCTGAGAATAGAAAAAAATCCAACTCTCAATAGAGGGCTGCCTACAAATTGTTATTTTCACACGATTGTCCAGGTACCCACAATAGCCAATTGCTATGTTTGTCGCATATTTGAAAAACCGGTGTTTGGCACTCATAAAGCCATGGTCAACCCCCAGTCATACATTCCCTTATTTAAAATTCAAACTAAGCTATTTTCATATTCTATGGATATCATTGTTAGGCATTCAAATCTGTTATAAAATATTTATTTAACATATCTATAATTACCAATGTAATGTTTCCTGCTTTAGAATCCATGCTTGTATGGTAAACTTTACAAACTTAATATTTAATCCTAAGGTTTAGGCTCTCATTAACCTAATACTGATGCCAATCGACAAGCAAATCGTGGCAAACTCACGCGCTATTATCATGAAATTTAGCTAGGTATGGCCCTCCTTACAACCATGAAATCAATAGACAACCTCCGTATAGAAATCAGATCAAAGAAAAGGTAGGATGTGTACACTAAAAAAGAAAACAAGAAGTAGAAAAAAATGGAAAAGGGAAAAGGAAAAGAGATCTTCCCCTGCACCCTGGGCCACGCCAGCCCAACATGCCAAGTTGGCCCGGTCTCCCCCTCATCTCCCTCCCGCACACTGTTCCTCCAAGCGAGACCCCTTCCTCCCCGCTCGTCCCCGCCGGACCAGGCGCGGCGCCTGGCGCTGCCACGTCGCTGGCGAGAGGATAAGATGCCCCCGCCTCCTCGGTCCTCTCCCACCTGCTCCACCCACTCCCACTCGTCCCCTCGCCCTCTCCAAGGCCTCTTCTCCCTCCTCCCCTCCGCCTCGCCGTACACCCAGCCTTCCCCCCTACTCAGCAACGCCAGCAAGAGTCATCCACGCCTGTGACAACAAAGGTAATTCACCACCCAGGTTCATTGATCCCTCATTCTCCACTTTCCCCTCACCTCAATTTCTTTCTTCCAGCTCAGATCCAACAAATCACGCATGGACGACATGGACATTGGAGCTGTATGTGAGGAGGGATCTTCAACCTCGGCATTATCGAGGACAAGAACACCTGAACCCAGGGTAACATTCTGAATCCCTATTGTAACTCATTTCTCAGAGGAAGAGTTTCATATGAACAATGCAAGCGTTTTCTGTGAAACAACTAGCCTCCAAGAAAACAAACTACATCTACATACGTACATCACAAATCTGCATGTTCTATATCTTTCAGAAGTGGGAGGCCACTTGATCACACTTAATCCACAAATATTTCAGATTTTAGAATGTGCCACTTTAATATCTATTGTGCGGCCTCTGTTACACATAATTTGGTCCTAGAGATGTCAGATTTCGCAGGTTATTAGTGTTGAAAGCATTATTGTTCTACATTTTCAATGTACTGGTCATGCCACTCTTTTTTCCCTTTCTCTGTAGCTAAAGCCTTAGTGAGAATGTTTAGACTGATTTTTCACTTTGTAGCACTTATTCCATGTGAGGCATATAGCATATTTATGTCATCCGGACATAATAGTGTCATCTCAACTAAAGAAACTTGAAAGGGTGAATTGTTTCAAATCCATGTTGTGCTTCAAACTCAGAAGACTCGAAAAAACATAATTCTCTTTGACCTCTCTTACACTAATCCTTTAGGAAATGTTTGAAATACTTCTTCCATATTGAGATGGAATACATATAGTCAGTGACACGCTTTTGAATTCATATGGACAGTTCATCATAGAAAATATAGTGCACTATATTTTGCGTTATATATGCATTTAGAATACATCGTTACTATTTAATCAATCATTCTTACTGGTTTCTAATCATGATATTTGACATACCATTACTTTTCCTCCATAGGAAGATGCCTACCTGATAGTAATTCCTTATGCCCACATATTTGACCTTATGCTAAAAGCTTTGAAGTTGCCCCCTGCAAGTTACTATCACAAGATATGTCCAGGCGGCAAGAATCGTGTGACGGTTACTTTCAATTGTTCGTTGCAATTGATTGATGGTTTGCTTGTTCCAACCTCAATATCGGGTGCAATTTTACATGCCTATGAAGATGTGGAAGACAATGCAGCTATCCCAGCTATTAGGTACATGGAAAATGCATACGATAGAGAAATGAGAGACTGCCACTACACCCATGTCAAGAGGCTAGAAAATGAAGTCAAGCATCTGGTCAGATGGTTAGTAGCAGCAAACAAGACAATCAAGAAGCTATGCAAAGGGTGGTACTATGCTGTCAGATATATGAGTTCATATTCTATTCAAATGCAAAACACAACGACTACTCGACACTTGAAAGGGCAAGATAACACCAAAAGGGCTATGAAATCATCACTTGCAAGCATTGAAAAACTGACAGAGAGGCTGTGCTATATTGGTACGAGGTCTGAACAGCGCCTGGAGACTACAAGAGATAGCTTTTGGTGAACTTCGGTCAATATGCGCTCACCAGGACGCTTCTAAGCTTACTAGAACAACTTCCTTTTGTTTCATATCAAGCAGCATGGTCTATTGGTCCTTTTGGAGCACTCTAAGTAAGATATGTATTGTAGCCTTCCATTGCTGCCTCTTTGGCTAAAAGCAGTGTATCAACTTTAAAGTCCGTTGTTATCTCTATGGTTAAACTCACTTTGTCATCGCTTGTTCTCTATGTAAATAACTGTCTTTCTCCTGCTATTTTCAGAAGACTACATACTTAAACCACCTCTTTACTGTCCATGTATTGAAGTCCATGACCGTATTTACTCACATACTGTGTACGCTTTTGAGTAGCCCAGGAGCTAGCAAACAAAATGCCTTTTTTATATCAACGACATGTACTATGAATGCTTCCCAAAAAATTATATGTCAAGAACAATCTAAGAAGCTTAAAAGAAAAACATGACTTACAAAAAAACATAAGTCCCCAAAAAAACGTTAATTCTAGACAAAATTCATAAACGTTTTTAAAAGATTTCATAAATTTTATTAAAAATACTAACTAAACTAAGAACAACTCATCCATTCCTCACAAGAAGAAAAATACCTCCATTCCTCACAGAGGGAAAAAACCCTCATCCATTCGAAACACGGTAGTGCCACCCACTGCTGCACTGCGAGTCACCCCAGGCCCATATACACCGGCCCAACATGAGTAAAATAGGAGAAGATGCCTCCGCTTCCGGCCCCTACACAAAAAAAGCCTCTGCTTTCAGTCGTAAATATCACCCTGATTATAGCACATAAATAACCTACCCGGCTGCCCAGAAACGCCCTTCTCCCCATTTCACTCACCCTCTACCTCTAGGGTTTCCCCCGATACAATGGAGAAGTGCATGATCTGCTGCTAGTACTGGAGACACCTTGTCAAGCACCATGGCTACGCAGATCCAAGCCACCGTGGTGCACTCAGTCATCATCGCCAGTCATTGTCTTCTTCTGCGGCAATGACCCAATCTCACGCGCGGGACGAACCCCGTCGACAAGCGCCATTTTCTTCTTCCTCAACGACGGCCACCAATTCCGAATCCCAACAGGTGCGACTCACACTGAGTTTTAGAATCACTCAATCTTATTTTATCCATGGATCCACCAGCTCATCTTTGACCTGCCTCTCCATCCTTTGGCAAATACTTCAGATTTTCAAAAATTTCAGACTTTTCTGACATAATTACATACAACCTTTATCGTTATTTACTTCAATGATTTATATACCTGCTATGCATCACACGATCCATATTGTGGGCATGGTGCTGAAAATTTAAACTATAGGTGTTCAAAGAAGGGATATTGTTGTGTTGCTCTAGCAGAATACTTTACTATCGAGTAAACAGTTGTGGTGAAAAATCTTCAGTTTTTGTTTCTGTACCCCCAAAAAATCCATCATCTGTTCCTCTTTTGTTTCTGTATGTCTCTAAATATTGGGTAACCTCGCTAAGAGACGGGCACACATAAATGGTTCCCCTATATTTTTTCGTTTGCTTGCCTGCCTAAAATAGTATGGTGATGATATGGATTGATCATATCCGAAGGTCATTATATGCAAGCCTTATCTTTCCTGAGAGGCAAATAATCGGCTAATAATTAGAAACATGGTTCTTTACTATTTCAGGTATAATTTTCATCTTTGTCCTGCTGCTTAATTCTGCTCTCTGCTGTGCTACATACCATCTAAGTATTCTAATCTTTGTTGGTGTTCGGTTTGGTATGCTTGAGGTGGCGGTGTTTTGGTTGTCACAACCCTTGGGTTCTCCATATGAAATCAAGGGAGGAATACCTTTAATTCAAAAAAATGTCCTCATTGTCGGAGTATTGCCTAAGATGGTCAAAGCTAATTATTTTAGGCATCTACTCCTTCAGTTAGTGTGTTACTGACGAACTGGTTTAAAACCCTTGTTGGAGCTTACCAGGCTTGATCCTTCGCCTACCCCACTCCCTACAGTGGTATTTATGAAACTTCACTGCGCTTGCTTTCCCCCCAACAAGCAGTAATCCAATCATGGGTGCATCCGGTACTACGTGTGAGAGCATCAAACTGCTCATTCATAAGACATAATTCCCATTTGATTGCTCTTTTACATTGCATGATTTAATTGTACACCCACAATTGCTATTCCATCAACCAAGTATCTAATGTCTCACACTAACAATTCCCAAGGTATTTATACAGGGTGAAGAATACAAACATCTGGAGTACATCATTCGAGGTGAGCCAATGCCAGGCTACAGTGCTTACCAACATGTTTTGTTATTCTCCATGGTTTACCTATTCTTCACAACTTAACATATGTATATATGGTGGTTAGATTGGTGAATTTGAATTGGGGCTTGAGAGGTTGTGGTACCTTGACTTATGTTTCTGATGCTACGTGAAATCAAGGGCAATTATTTTCCATTTAAATTCAGTACTGATCATAGAAAAACATATATAAGGCCAATCAATAATACTCAACTTAACTAACTTGCTTACTATGTTCTTCCTACCATAGGTTTAAAGGTTAACTCTACTATTCTCTTGATGAAATCTTAGTCTCCTAACAATAGGTAGTATTCGACCTTCATACTTGTACCGCTTCATTTCAATCTTACCAAAACAAAACTAAATTCAGGACCACCCCCTGCTATCCAATACTGCGGAGAGCTTGAAAAGTACTGTCACTGGGGCAATGAAGTGAAGCTCTATCAGCACCATGTGGACAAGTTGTATGCAATGTTCCCCCGCAAAATACTAGATATCAAATACTATGTCTGCACCATCAACAAAACATTCGCACAACAAGGCCAACGGATGGTACACTCCTTCCTTCCACTTAATTGGAAAAAAGGGATTATCTTTACTTATGCCCGACAACTAAACTTTATTGCGAAATATTGAAAAAACTTTGTACACTGCTATTAGCACTAATATTCATATTTTCTAATATACATGTTTCCATCCTTGCTATATTTGTTCTGCTTCACTACAGTTCCATACATCCATAAACAACCAATTTACAACTTATATTCTACATACGACAAAATGTAGCTCTACACCCTTATTTTCTTTCTTGCCATTATTTACTTATAATTGTCTCACTGACTATATTTAAACTATGTTCATTCGAAGCTTTTTATTCAAAGTCAAACAACATTCTGTAATCCACTTAATTAGTTCCTTTGGTGTACCAGTATTTTCAGGTCCACTACACCAAAGAAAACCTCAAAAAGTACATTAAGCCAGATGATGACATGCTCAAGGTCAAGCTCGCAAACAGCAGTCTGCACACCAATTGTCGTATCATGCTGGGAACAGACAAAAGAGCACCAATAACCAGAAACTAGTCAGGATTCCGCCGTTGAGCAAGCATGCATGAAGGAGATATCTGCGCCTTCTGTTTCAACCTTACCGCAGAGCACCGCCCGACTCTCATCATCCATGTGCTCTAAATGGACCATCAACAACAACACAGGCCTTCTGCACTCATAGCTTGTGGCTTTAAAAACGTCTAATTTGGCTCTATGATAGGATGAACCTTACCTGTGGTCTCCAATGATGCCATGCATTGCTTTTGTACAACTGTCGCCTATATTATAATCTATGTAACCCCAGATGCTATTACTCATGTGCACCACATCCATCTACTGATCTTTCGCCAAGCATAATGCTTATTCCTTTCTTTCTAATAGCAATATAAATATTATGTCTACCAATCTGCCCCTAAATATTTTTATGTTTACTCTCACAATACATGCCTTACTCTCGCCCCTTGCGTCATCAGCGCAACGGTCCATCTAGTTAAGATTAAGAAAGAAGAGTTATGACAAGTTACAAGGCCGGCCGATGGCTAGCCAGCTCCACAGTTCCACACTTGCAGTAGATTGTAGTCCTACTACTCACGCATATTCACAGATCCAAAGGGATGTGGCCTCCCAGGCCATCATGAACGTGGTTGTCCCTCGCGTCCATCCTCGCTCGCCTATGTTTCACCGCATCATTCGTGGGACCTGCCGGACTGCCAGGCTCCTCGCCACTTTAGCAGCTCGACTCATGGATCTCCATATCCGTATCGACGCACGTGGGCCTAGGTTGTTGCCCCTTCGTATGCAGCGGATCCTAGCGAGTCTGTTGTTGCTGATTTGGGATTGCTTGAGCCTCTCCTTGCTACTCAGATGGAAGTGTTGCGCTCTAAGATGCATGCCTTGACCGTCTCACGTTTGGAGGAGGTGGTCCGACCTCTTCATGACATGATGACTGCTTTGGAGGGGTGGACGACTCTACTCCGAGGATACTTGGAGCGGATGGAGGTTCTTGTTGGCCAGCTGGGCTACTCACCAGCCTCGCCACAGTCGTTTGAGATGCATATTTCAGGTTCTGTTGGGAATGTTGCTGGTGTTGAGGATTTCATCGAGAGTGATGTGGCTAGTTGCTTGTCTGAGGTCCTAGCTTCTGTTGTGCACCCTAGGGATGCAACCCCTGTTCTGGTCTCGTCTTTGCCCATGGAGGAGCAAGCTGAGGCCGGTGGGACTGTGGCATGTGTGGAGGCTGCTCTTAGCAGGCTCCCGGTTGTGCCTCTTATGTCCCCGTTGCTCGAGCTCCAGGTTGGTCCTGCGGATGGGATGGAAGCATGCCTATATGGATGTTTCTCCCCTCGTGCCGCTCTCTATACGTCACCACTACCTGTCAGGCCAAGTGTCTCTGGGAGTGAGGTCGTCATCGAGGGCGTGCCTCCGGTGCTACAATGTATGCCTGAGTTGCAGGTGTTAAGTGTGGAACCATCTTCGCCTATATCAATGGTGCTCTCGAAGGTGGGTTCACTTGAGGCGATGACGGTTGCCTCGACGCCCTCTCCACCTCCGTTGGAGCCTAGTCAACCGGAGTATGCATATGTGGAGGGTGATGGTCTAGTCACGACTAACATGCAACCGCTTGAACCCTTTGGAGGTGTGGTTCCTATGGCTAATAAAATTGTTGTGGCCAGAGTGTTGGTTCCTAATCCTGGTGTCCTTTTAGCCACCAAGATTTGTGAATTCCTCGCCAACTTGGACTCTGAAAATTCTGGAAAGATGATTGGATGCCTCTTGGAGGAAAAAGCTTTGAGGGAGAAGCACAAGAACGATGGTGCTAACTCTAGATCTGGCATCCTCAAAGAGAAATCTTGCATGAGCAAAAGCAAGAAGGATAGTGCTAGAGGGGAGGCGCAAAAGGTTCTATGATGGATGGCTCTCAGCTTTCTGAGTTGCAGATGTGTGCTAGGTCATGGGTGTGGTTTTCGTCGATGTGTTTTCCTCAAGTTGCATTGTGTCGATTGGTTTTCTTTTGCAATACATGGACCTATATGTTGCGGGATGCAGTAGTAGTGTGTTGGGTGCTTCGGTCCCATGGCTCCATGATTTGGGAGTAGTTCACATGTGGATGGGGTCGTGCTTTTGAGCATGGTGGTGATGGTTTTCGCCTGGTTTTCCACAAATTAACTGGGCAACTCTCTTCTTCTTAATTAATGGATGAGGCAAAACTTTTGCCTCCGTTTTAAAAAAACAAATCCAAAGGGCACACCTCCTACGTTGTCAGGCAAGTTTCCATAACCTCCACTCGCCGGCAATGCCTGTCGTGATCCTGCTTGTTGTCATTCACACATTGCCGTAAACCCTTCGGTTTCTCTCCTTCCCGGTCGAGTACATGACAAGGACGAAGAGGGAGTTTAGGCTTTCCTTTTTGCCATGGGCTCCGCTACGCATGACCATGTCCACCAATCAGCCAGATCCTCCTGCTGGGAAGGAGTGTTCCGCTCCCACCCTCTTGTCTGCAGCACTTCATACCAAATCATGCATGCAAGCGAACAATGTACCACGAGATGATCCAGTGTTTCCGGCTCCTAAAGGCACATCGGGCAGCACAGCTGGTGCAGCAGGCCCCAACTAGCAAAGCAATTAGAGGTCCAGCATCTCTTCTTCCCGATTAACCAGGCGAAAAACTTGAGTAATGGTGGTGCACGTGAGCTCCAGATCTTGCTAGCGCCTGGCATGCCTGTTAGACCGAAGAAGAAAGCGCGGTGCGCCGTTCTCACAATGTAGCAGCTGGACTCAGACCAAATCCTTTGGAAGTCATCCGGCACGTCGGACATCAACGTGCAAAATTGGGCGATCATTGCTAAGGAGAATTGCCCTTTGATGTGCCTGATCCACTAGCTTCGGTGTAGGTTATAAAAAACCGAGCAAACAACGTGCACTGCAGTCGGAATGACTGCTGATGACCCACAAGTGTAGGTGATCTATCGTAGCCTTTTTGATAAGTAAGAGTGTCGAACCCAACGAGGAGCAGAAGGAAATGATAAGCGGTTTTCAGCAAGGTATCCTTTGCAAGCACTGAAATTATCGGTAACAGATAGTTTTGTGATAAGGTAATTTGTAACGGGTAACAAGTAATAAAAGTAAATAAGGTGCAGCAAGATGGCCCAATCCTTTTTGTAGCAAAGGACAAACCTGGACAAACTCTTATATAAAGGAAAGCGCTCCCGAAGACACATGGGAATTATCGTCAAGCTAGTTTTCATCACGTTCATATGATTCGCGTTCGGTACTTTGACAATTTGATATGTGGGTGGACCGGTGCTTGGGTACTTCCCTTTGATATGTCTCCGTCGTATCTATAATTTTTGATTGTTCCATGCCAATATTCTACAACTTTCATATACTTTTGGCAACTTTTTATACTATTTTTGGGACTAACATATTGATCCAGTGCCCAGTGCCAGTTCCTGTTTGTTGCATATTTTTTGTTTCGCAGAAAATCAATATCAAACGGAGTCCAAACAGTATAAAAACGTACGGAGATTTTTTTGGAATATATGTGATTTTTGGGAAGTGAAATCAACGCGAGACGATGCTCGAGGGGCCCATGATGCAGGGGGCGCGCCCCAGGGGGCAGGCGCGCCCCTGACCCTCGCGGCCACCCTGTAAGGCGGTTGATGCCCTTCTTTCGCCGCAAGAAAGATAATATCCGGATAGAGATCGTGTTAAAATTTCAGCCCAATCAGAGTTACGGATCTCCGGGAATATAAGAAACGGTGAAAGGGTAGAATCTGAAAACGCAGAAATAGAGAGAGACAGAGAGACATATCCAATCTTGGAGGGGCTCTCGCCCCTCCCACGCCATGGAGGCCATGGACCAGAGGGGAAACCCTTCTCCCATCTAGGGAGGAGGTCAAGGAAGAAGAAGAAGGAGGGGGGCTCTCTCCCCCTCGCTTCCGGTGGCACCGGAGTGCCACCGGGGGCCATCATCATCACCGCAATCTTCACCAACAACTTCACCGCCATCATCACTAAATCTTCCCCCCTCAGCGGTGTAACCCCTCTTTTACCCGCTGTAATCTCTACTTAAACATGGTGCTCAACGCTATATATTATTTCCCAATGATGTATGGCTATCCTATGATGTTTGAGTAGATCTGTTTTGTCCTATGGGCTATTTGATGATCAAGATTGGTTTGAGTTGCATGTTTTATAATTGGTGCTGTCCTATGGTGCTCTCGTGTCACACAAGCGTGAGGGATCCCCGCTGTAGGGTGTTGCAATACGTTCATGATTCTCTTATAGTGGGTTGCGTGAGTGACTGAAACACAAACACGAGTAAGGGGGTTGTTGCGTATGGGATAAAGAGGACTTGATGCTTTAATGCTATGGTTGGGTTTTACCTTAATGATCTTTAGTAGTTGCAGATGCTTGCTAGAGTTCCAATCATAAGTGAATATGATCTAAGTAGAGAAAGTATGTTAGCTTATGCCTCTTCCTCATATCAAATTGCAATAATGATTACCGGTCTTGTTATCGATTGCCTAGGGACAAATAACTTTCTCGTAACAAAAAGCTCTTTACTAAAACTAATTTAGTCGTGTCTTTATCTAAACAGCCCCTACTTTTTATTTTCATGCTCTTTATTACCTTGCAAACCTATCCAATAACACCTACAAAGTACTTCTAGTTTCATACTTGTTCTAGGTAAAGCGAACGTCAAGCGTGCATAGAGTTGTATCGGTGGTCGATAGAACTTGAGGGAATATTTGTTCTGCCTTTAGCTCCTCGTTGGGTTCGACACTCTTACTTATCGAAAACTGTTGCAATCCCCTATACTTGTGGGTTATCAAGACCTTTTTCTAGCACCGTTGCCGGGGAGTAATAGCGTGGGGTGAATATTCTCGTGTTTGCTTGTTTGCTTTATCACTAAGTAATTTTTATTTGCTGTTCTTAGTTGTTTTCTATCTTTAGTTATGGGTAGGAAACGCAAAATACCAAAAAATTAGTTGTAGCTACTAAACCAATGGTTGAAGAACCACTCAAAATCTATCACACATCTGAAGCTTATTACTTGGATCATCTTCGATCCCTATGTGCTCGTGCTGAAACCCCAACTAGCTTAGTTGAGGGCAAATATTTAGATGAGCATGCTTGTTATGTGCGACACCGAATATCTAAAAAAGGGATAATTTTACTGGGTCAAATTCATCGTTTGCAATGCTATGCTTGGAATTTATGCGAAATATATGATATTACTTGTTGTTCTGAAAACACTAAGAAACACCTTCCCTATCAATGTGAGTTTAGTGATAATGGAATCGTATCTTCGTATGCTAAGTGTGTTTATAGTTACTATGATGTTCAACAAATTGAAGAATTTGTTGCTTTTAAGGTTGCTTATGAAGTTGCTTCTTTGATTGAAACGTATGATGCTACTCTTTACAAATCTGAAAATTTTGACATACTTAAATATTGCTATGATAATTATGCTTCTAATGCCTATGTTGAACTATATATTGAGGACTACCCCGCTGTCCAAGAAGAGACTAATATTTTGCAGGAGTCTATGGAAGAAGAAATTGATGAAACTGTGAGCTCATTGGATGAAAAAGATGAGGAGGAGAGCGAAGAACAAAATGAGGAAGAGCGGATTAGCTACCCGTGCCCGCCTTCTAATGAGAGTAACTCTTCAACTCATACATTGTTTAATTTCCCTTCGTGCTTACCGAAGGATGATTGCCATGATGATTGTTATGATCCCTTGATTCTCTTGAAATATCCCTTTTTGATGATGCTTGCTATGCTTGTGGCCAAGATGCCAATATGAATTATGCTTATGGAGATGAACTTGCTATAGTTCCTCATGTTAAACATGAAATTGTTGCTATTGCACCCACGCATGATAGTCCTAGTGCATCCGTTGCATGGCAATCCCTACTCACTCACATTGATATCTATTGATGGGCATCTCCATAGCCTGTTGATACGCCTAGTTGATGTGAGACTATCTTCTCCTTTTGTCTCCTCCACAACCACCATTCTATTCCACCTATAATGCTATGTCCATGGCTCACGCTCATGTAGTGCGTGAAAGTTGAAAAGGTTTGAGAACGTCAAAAGTATGAAACAATTGCTTGGCTTGTCATCGGGGTTGCGCATGATGTGAATATTTTGTGTGCTGAAGATGGAGCATAGCCAGACTATATGATTTTGTAGGGATAACTTTCTTTGGCCATGTTATTTTGAAAAGACATGATTGCTTTATTAGTAGGCTTGAATTATTATTGTTTTTATGTCTAATGATAGACTATTGCTTTGAATAACTCGTATCTTAATATTCATGCCATGATTACATATGTGATCAAGATTATGCTAGGTAGCATTCCACATCAAAAATTATCTTTTTTTATCATTTACCTACTCGAGGACGAGCAGGAATTAAGCTTGGGGATGCTGATAAGTCTCCATTGTATCTATAAATTTTTTGTTCCATGCCAATATTCTACAACTTTCATATACTTTTGGCAACTTTTTATACTATTTTTGGGACTGACATATTGATCCAGTGCCCAGTGCTAGTTCCTGTTTGTTGCATATTTTTTGTTTCACAGAAAATCAATATCAAACAGAGTCCAAAGGGGATAAAAACAGACGAAGATTTTTTTGGAATATATGTGATTTTTGGGAAGTGAAATGAACGCGAGACGATGCTCGAGGGGCCCACGAGGTAGGGGGGGCGCCCCTGACCCTCGCGGCCACCCCGTAAGGCGGTTGATGCCCTTCTTTCGCCGCAAGAAAGCTGATATCCGAATAGAGATCGTGTTAAAATTTCATCCCAATCGGAGTTACGGATCTCCGGGAATATAAGAAATGGTGAAAGGGTAGAATCTGAAAACGCAGAAATAGAGAGAGACAGAGAGACAGAACCAATCTCGGAGGGGCTCTCGCCCCTCCCACGCCATGGAGGCCATGGACCAGAGGGGAAACCCTTCTCCCATCTAGGGAGGAGGTCAAGGAATAATAAGGAGGGGGGCTCTCCCCCCCCCCTTGCTTCCGGTGGCACCAGAGTGCCACCAGGGGCCATCATCATCACCGCAATCTTCACCAACAACTTCACCTCCATCATCACCAACTCTTCCCCCCTCTATGCAGCGGTGTAACCCCTCTTTTACCCGCTGTAATCTCTACTTAAACATGGTGCTCAACGCTATATATTATTTCCCAATGATGTATGGCTATCCTATGATGTTTGAGTAGATCCGTTTTGTCCTATGGGCTATTTGATGATCAAGATTGGTTTGAGTTGCATGTTCTATAATTGGTACTGTCCTATGGTGCTCTCTGTGTCGTGCAAGCGTGAGGGATCCCCGCTGTGGGGTGTTGCAATACGTTCATGATTCGCTTATAGTGGGTTGCGTGAGTGACTGAAACACAAACCTGAGTAAGGGGGTTGTTGCGTATGGGATAAAGAGGACTTGATGCTTTAATGCTATGGTTGGGTTTTACCTTAATGATCTTTAGTAGTTGCATATGCTTGCTAGAGTTCCAATCATAAGTGCATATGATCCAAGTAGAGAAAGTATGTTAGCTTATGCCTCTCCCTCATATAAAATTGCAATAATGATTACCGGTCTAGTTATCGATTGCCTAGGGACAAATAACTTTCTCATAACAAAAAGCTCTTTACTAAAACTAATTTAGTTGTGTCTTTATCTACACAGCCCCTACTTTTTATTTTCATGCTCTTTATTACCTTGCAAACCTATCCAACAACACCTACAAAGTACTTCTAGTTTCATACTTGTTCTAGGTAAAGCGAACGTCAAGCGTTCGTAGAGTTGTATCGGTGGTCGATAGAACTTGAGGGAATACTTGTTCTGCCTTTAGCTCCTCGTTGGGTTCGACACTCTTACTTATCGAAAACTGTTGCGATCCCCTATACTTGTGGGTTATCACCCTTACTTGGACAAGCATCCCACTTATGATTAACCCCTATTGCAAGCATCCGCAACTACAACAGAAGTATTAAGGTAAACCTAACCATAGCATGAAACATATGGATCCAAATCAGCCCCTTACGAAGCAACGCATAAACTAGGGTTTAAGCTTCTGTCACTCTAGCAACCCATCATCTACTTATTACTTCCCAATGCCTCCCTCTAGGCCCAAACAATGGTGAAGTGTCATGTAGTCAACGTTCACATGACACCACTAGAGGGATGACAACATACATCTCATCAAAATATCGAACGAATACCAAATTCACATGACTACTTATAGCAAGATTTCTCCCATGTCCTCAGGAACAAACGTAACTACTCACAAATCATATTCATGTTCATAATCATAGGGGTATTAATATGCATAATGGATCTGAACATATGATCTTCCACAAAATAAACCAACTAGCATCAACTACAAGGAGTAATCAACACTACTAGCAACCCACAGGTACCAATCTGAGGCTTTGGGACAAAGATTGGATACAGGAGATGAAATAGGGTTTGAGATGAGATGGTGCTGGTGAAGATGTTGATGGAGATTAACCCCCTCCCGATGAGAGGATCGTTGGTGATGACGATGGTGATGATTTCCCCCTCCCGGTGGGAAGTTTCCCTGGCAGAACAGCTCCGCCAGAGCCCTAGATTGGTTCCGCCTCGTGGCGACGGAGTTTCGTCCTGAAAGCTTGCTTATGATTTTTTCCTCGACGAAAGACTCCATATAGCCAAAGATGGGAATCATAGGGCCACCAGGGGGGCCACGAGACAGGGGGCGCGCCCAGGGGGGTAGGGCGCCCCCCACCCTTGTGGACGGTGGGTGGCCCCCCTCTGGTACTTCTTTCGCCCAATAGTTTTTATATATTATGAAACATGCTCCCGTGAATTTTCCGGACTTTTGGAGATGTGCAGAATAGGTCTCTAATATTTGCTCCTTTTCCACCTCAGAATTCCAGCTGCCGGCATTCCCCCTCTTCATGTAAACCTTGTAAAATAAGAGAGAATAGGCATAAGTATTGTGACATAATGTGTAATAACAACCCATAATGCAATAAATATCGATATAAAAGCATGATCCAAAATGGACGTATCAACTCCCCCAAGCTTAGACCTCACTTGTCCTCAAGCGAAAGCCGAAATCGAAAAATATGTCCACATGTTTAGAGATAGAGGTGTCGATAAAATAAAATATGGACATGAGGGCATCATGATCATTATTAGAACAACAACATATATATATATTGTCATATGATCTCTTATGCTAAAGTAACAATTCAATCACAATTTCAAGTATGAATCAGAAACTTCATTGAGAACCAACAAACTATAATCCCAGTCATTGAAGCAATTGCAATTTATCATAACATAGGAAAGAGTCAATATAAGAGTGAAAGTGCGTTATATCGACTAGAGGGGGGGTGAATAGGCGATTTTTATGAAATCTTCACTGAGGAATTTTAGGGTGAGGAAATTCTTGAGTGAAGAACTACTTGCAGCGGAATAAGTACTCAGGAGTAAACATAATAGAACATGAGCATGGTCTTCATGATGAAATGAAAAACAAGCACAAAGTACAGAAAGCGTAAACACATGATAACACAGGATGAAGACAAACAGACTGAAGAAATTGAACTGAGGAAATTGAGAAAGTCTTCAGTCAAAGTCTTCAAACAGATATGAACAAGCTCACTACATAGAAATGAGGAAATGAAAGGGTTGAGGAAATGGAACCAGGTAGCTTGGTGAAGACAATTATTTGGTAGACCAGTTCCAACTGTTGTGACAGTTGTACGTCTGGTTAGGGCGGCTAGGTATTTAAACCTGAGGACACACAGTCCTGGACACCCAGTTCAGAACACGCAGTCCAGAACACTCAATCCTCACCGTATTCCCCTTGAGCTACAGTTACACAGACCTCGCCCAATCACTCGTGGTAAGCCTTCAGGTGACTTCCAAACCTGCACAGACTCGGTCACTCGGCGATCCACAGTTTCCTCTTGGATGCTCTAGACCATGACGCCTAACCATCTGGAAGATGCACAGTCTTCAAAGGTAACAAGCATGGATCCATGCAGGATCAATCTCTTCAGTGATGCTCAATCACTTGGGGTTTGTAGGTGTTTGGGTTTGGGTTTTCCTCACTTGATGATTTTCACTCAAAGTCCTCGGAGGATGGGATGCTCTCAAATGACAAGTGTCAGTTTCTCTCGGAGCAGCCAACCAGCTAGTGGTTGTAGGGGGCGGCTATTTATAGCCTAGGGAGCAGCCCGACATGATAAGACATAAATGCCCTTCAATGATATGACCGTTATGTGGGTAGATATTTTGGGACAGCTGGCACATAGCACAGCAACGGTCGGATATTTGAGTATCAAATTCCTCAGGGCTATCATGTTCCTCACTGTGTAGGCAATCCGCACTAGCAAATTCCTAACTCCTCAGTCAGAACAAATTCCTCAGAGACCAGAAGAACTTCGTCTCTATCACTGAAGAAATTGACTGAGCTGTATGAGATTTCGAATGGCTTCACTCGAAGGATTGGTAGGTGTAGGATTTGAGTTGAGCACCACTTGGAAATTTTTACTTAGTATTTCCTCGACCCCTTTAACAGTACGGTGTTTCCTATGACTCAAGAAAGAGAAAATGAAACTATGAAAACAAAAGTCTTCACGCTTCATGTTCCTCGAATGAATACCAAGTCTTCAGGATCACACCAATTTCTTCACTTTCAAAGTCTTCAGAAAGTCTTCAGAAATCCAAAGTCTTTAGTCGAAGAACTTCATTTTTAGGGGTCGACTTTCTCTGTAAATATCAGACTCCTCATAGACTTATAGACCTGTGTACACTCACAAACGCATCAGTCCCTTAACCTGTAAGTCTTCAATACACCAAAATCACTAAGGGGCACTAGATGCACTTACAATCTCCCCCTTTTTGGTGATTGATGACAATATAGGTTAAGTTTTCAATGGGGATAAACATATGAAGTGTAAATACTGAGGTTGTGGATTTTGATTGCAAGGTATAGAAGAACTCCCCCTGAAGATGTGCATAGTGAGGAATTTGCTTTTGAAGCAATGCACACTTGAAGAGTAGAATCATGGAGATCTCCCCCTATATCTTGTAATTCATACACGCATTTAACATATAACATGAAGAATTTGAAATGCATGAGGAAATATGGTGACTAATGTAATTCAGCATGCATGCATTAACATTAATGAGGAATAAGCATGTAGAAAAACTCATCAAAAGTATCAGACCACCATAGAGTTTACAACTCGATCCAGCAAAGTCTTCAAAGGAACGAGAGTTGTAACTTAGGAAAAATCGCCCATAAGTAGACCCGCTTGAAGACTAACTCAAATTTCTCCCCCTTTGTCATCGAATGACCAAAAGGATCGAAAATGAGGACTAACGCCCCTGAAGAATATCAAATTGATGGAGGAGCGCCAGCGTTGTTGGGGTCGTTTGTCGTTGTAGGGCATGCCGCTATGTCGTCCAAGTCTTCATACTCGTCGGTGTCGTGGGATGAAGAATAGGAGTTGGCCACCAAGGTAGGAACTTTGACCTTCTTGAATTTCTTCGGAGGAGGTGAAGACCAGTCAAAGTTCTCCTTGAGACCCATTTGCTTCAGATCTTCCTCGCCATACAAATGTGATAAGACAGCCCAGGTGCGACCGAAAACTTCATGGAGGTAGTAATGGTTTTTCTTCACTGCATTATGTGTAGCAGTCATGTTGTGAAGAATTGAACCAAACTGACACTTAACCCATTTATGGTTGTGATCCACCTTCTGGTGAAGACTAAGAAGCAGCTCACGGTCAGTCATCACTCTTGGAGCTGTGGCTTGAGGAGTAGACTTGGGTGCATTTGCAGCAGAGTCATGAGTGGCAGAGTCATCATTGGTGGAATAAGATGCAGCTTTGCGAAACTGACCATCCAATGGACAAGTGCCTTCATCAATGACAACAGGTGCCTTCCCTTTTATATTAGTTGCGGTAAAAGTCTGCTTGAGGACTTCAATCGGGGGCAGGTAGCTGAGGTGATTCTGAAAATCAGTGTCGGTGTCAAAACCGGCGGATCTCGGGTAGGGGGTCCCGAACTGTGCGTCTAGGCCGGATGGTAGCAGGAGGCAAGGGACGTGAAGTTTTACCCAGGTTCGAGCCCTCTTGATGGAGGTAAAACCCTACGTTCTGCTTGATTAATATTGATGATATGGGTAGTACAAGAGTAGATCTACCACAAGATCAGAGAGGCTAAACCCTAGAAGCTAGCCTATGGTATGATGGTTGTTCTGTATGTTGTCCTATGGACTAAAACCCTCCGGTTTATATAGACACCGGAGAGGGTTAGGGTTACACAAAGTCGGTTACAATGGTAGGAGATCTACATATCCGTATCACCAAGCTTGCCTTCCACGCCAAGGAAAGTCCCTTCCGGACACGGGACGAAGTCTTCAATCTTGTATCTTCATAGTCCAGGAGTCCGGCTGAAGGTATAGTCCGGCCATCCGGACACCCCCTAATCCCGGACTCCCTCAGTAGCCCCTAAACCAGGCTTCAATGATGACGAGTCCGGTGCGCAGATTGTCTTCGGCATTGCAAGGCGGCTTCCTCCTCCAAGTACTTCATAGAAGATTTTGAACACAAAGATAGTGTCCGGCTCTGCAAAATAAGTTTCCACATATTGCCATAGAGAGAATAATATCTACACAAATCTAATCTGCTGACGTATTCCGTAGCGTGACACACCACGGCAAGCCTTTATCCGAATCATTTTATTACCCCACCTCAGCGCGTCATGCGAGGCAGTTTCCTTGGCATGTCTTGTTAAATCAGAGATCGTGTCCCCTTATTCCGGGATTCTCATCAATACGGGCGTGGGTAACCCAACCGCTTCTAGGACTCCTAGACTATAGGCAAGTCCAAACGGCCACAGAGAGGACGCTTGATATCCACCCTCTTTATAAAGGGACAAGGCTTTTATTTTTCCCTCTCGTGCTCAATCGAATCCTCCCCCCACCTCAAGCTCAAACGCCAAAAGTTCAGGTCAGGTGCACCGAACCTTCAGTCATGTCCAGATCTAGCCTTCAAGGCCGACGGGTGCCTTCCTCCGTCACGGAAGAACACATCAAAAAGTTAAGGGAGGCCAGATATCTGACCCCCAAGATTTTGCATCGGCTGCCGGCCCAAGGGCAGGCCGTCCCCTCCCCCGAACCCAACGAGAACGTCGTGTTCGTCTCCCACTTCCTCCGAGGTCTAGGCCTTGCTCTGGATCCTTTCGTCAGGGGTTGGATGTTTTACTACGGGCTAGATTTCCATGATCTTGCTCCGGACTCCTTTCTCCATATCACGACATTTATTGTCGTGTGTCAGGCCTTCCTCCGGGTTACCCCTCACTTTGGCCTATGGCTCAAGACCTTTGAAGTAAAGCCGAAGATGATCGAGGGGCAACATGCAGCGTGTGGAGGTGCCTCAATACGCAAGATGACGGGAGCTCCGTGGCCCAAAGGTTCCACCCCAGAGGTGTCTGAATTGTGGCAACAGGAGTGGTTCTACATCACGGCTCCTAGAAGTGCCAAGTGGGCGGCCGCCCCTGTTTTCCGCTCAGGCCCTCCACCACAACTGATGTCATGGATCAGCAGAGGTCTGAGCTGGGGTCCAGCCAAGGACGTGCCTATACTGCAAAGCCGCATTCGAAATCTCTTTAATGGAGATTTTAGTTTGGTTAAGGTAATACAAGTTATGCTGGTTCGTCAAGTCCGGCCTTGCAAACGCCGGCCCCTTCGCTTGTGGGAGTTCAATCCTGAGGGACCGTGTGTCATTCAAAATTTCCTCGGCCTGATGCACGAGGAGATGTACAAGTCGTTCTTTCGACCTCAGGTAGAGTGTCCGGAAATCACCGAGGACGGGGCCTGAGTAGTAACCGCGCCGCCGAACAGGTAAGGAATCTTCTGGCCGAACATACTATATCTCATTTGTTATTTCTGAGAGTTTGCTTTTTGACCAGGACTGGCTAACAAACGCGAAGTTGATTCGGTGTTCGGCCCCCCTCCCCGAGGGTTTGGAAAATCCGGTATTGGAAAAGATGCTCCAGATCGCACCTTGCCCGGAGCCCTTGAAGGAAGATACTGCGGAGGATAATACAGGAGGACGTGGGCCCCCAATGCTTCCCATTCTAACCGAGGGAGCGAGCGTCTCCATGAAGGAAGACGACCAGAAGAGGAAAAGGACCGCGCCCGGGGATTCGGAAGCCAGAGCTTCCAAACGGGAGAATAAGTCTTCCACAGAGGGTCCTACCTTGGGGGTGTTGTTGCCGCACAAAGTCCGCGGGGGGATCAATTCTCCCGTGAGTCGTAAGTGACCCGAAATACTTTAATAGTGCAGATATGCCATCTTTTTCTTCTGAGAAAATAACCACCGCATATATCTTTGCAGTTTAGGCCTTAGCCCCTCTCAAATGAGCTCGTCTTCGGGGGATCTTCTTCCAGAGATGATGGAGAGCGAAACGCCTCCTCCGGACTCCTCCGCTCCGGAAGTGGGCGACCCTGAAGTGTCGTCGCGGAGGGCCTCTCTGAGTCCGGTGAGGCCAGAAGATAATCCCATTGACCCCCGAAGCTCCCAGTGTCCGGCTCCCGAAGAGAGCAAACAAAAGTGTCCGGCACCGTCTAGTGTGCGATCGGATGTTCTGAGGGAGTTGGTGGGGCGAGCGGCCATCTCAGATGAACACCGTGTGCTGATGAATACGGTGATGAAGAGAATCTCGTCCGCCGAAAGCGGATTGTATGAAGCTTTTATGAGTCTACTGACAGGCTTTGAGGTACGTAAAAGAATGTATGATAGTCCTGCACATGCTAGGTGTGCCCTGTGTAGATAGTAGCCCCTGAGACTCTAGTTGTCGTCGGAGACGACGACGAACAAAGGATCATATTCCTAGGTAATAACCATACTGCCTCTATGTGCAGGTGATGGAAGCTCCGGTGGCTAGCCGAACTAGCGAGTTTGCCCATTTAAAACGGCAGTTGGATGCAGCAGACGCCGACATCGAGCTTGTTAACAAAAGGCTTGACGAGGCATAGGGTAAGTGTTATTATCTGGTAAACGCCACATAGGAGGAGCAGCATGATGCCAGTATCTTTAATATGTTGTGACTGCAGATGGAGCTGCCACTATTGACGCCTTGCGGGCAGAACTTGCCCGAGCCAAGGAACAAGCGAGGTTGGGTAATGTGGCTACTTTGAAGGCAGCCGAAGAGTTGCAAGCCGAGAAGGCCGCGCATGGCGAGAGCCGAGATAAGATGGCCCAGATGGCCATAGAGTTAAAAGCCGCCGCCGACCGTTGCCGGGTTCTTGAAAAGGAAAACCAAGCGAAGGCATCGGACCTTGAGAAGGCTGCTGCGACGAGAAAAGACCTCCGCTCTGCTATGAGGGCAAAGAAGGAGGAGCTGCGGGAAGCCGGGGATATTGTAGCTAGGAAATCCTTTAAGTTGCGGAGGAAGTTCGGAGATCCACGGTATACCCCTCTGGATCGGCTGTGGAGTTCGGAGGATGTGTACATGGATTTGTCGGCGAGCGCTGCCGATGCGGCCAAGTACTTCCAGGGTCAGACGGACCGTGAAGTAGACCAGCTGTTTTGGAGACAATTCCATTCTCCCGAGCATCCGCTTTCACTAACTGACCAATTAGCCGAATGGGCCGAACTGAATAGGTTGTCCGGACTCGCCAGGAGGTCTGTTGTGGATCAACTATGGCCGGAAAGGCTAAAACCGAACAGCTATTTCAGCTTGGTGCGACAGTTCCTTGATGTGGTGCCGCGCATTAATGCGATGAAGAGGTCGGCGTCCATAGAGGGCTCACGGATGGCCTTTGCCCGTGTTAAAGCATACTGGGCGGAGATGGATGCTACCGCTGTTGCAGCGCGGGATTCGGCCATAGGTCGAATGGCTGCTGAGCACTATTTTGAAGAAGTTCTGGAGGGTGCTCGTTTGATAGAGACCTAGTGCTCAAAAGATATTATGTTTGAGTGATATGTAGTCTCATTGTAAGTGAAATGCTTGTATAAATTTTTATAAGGCTATTTTTATACTTTTGCCTGAAAGTAATATGATGCCTCCTGGGCGGCCGTTTATGTATACATGTGTATAACCTGAAAGATTGCAGTCTTCGGCTTCAAACCCCACGCATATAATGCGGAGGTGCTTGCAAAAACACGTGTTCACACTTAACCCAACGTCTTGGTCCTATTAAGGTGGTGATAGCGGAGCGAGCGAGGCAACCGGACTATAATGGTTTAGCACTTTCACTTAGCCATAGGAGTTTGACAATGGGGCTACTAGATAGCCCCTGGTGGCTCCGCACTCTCCCGATCCTGGGGTGCGTACATGCCTGGCCGGAAAACGGCCCTTTGTTAAGGCGGAGGAATTCTAACATTCCAACAGGTCATCAAGTGGTTGACCAGTCTTACGCTGTATCATGACAGTCAGTTTTCGGCTTTCTCTACTGGGGTGCTCGTCCGGATGAACCAGGGCACAATCGCAGTAGTTCTCCTGGCGCTACCTTAGCCGGTAAAGCGGAACGTAAGGCACCAAAACACAGGAGCCGGGCAAACCCAAAATTTGACCAAAGACAATGATTTGGAGCTGATGCATATAGGGCCAAACTCGCGACGCCGAACACTCCCTAAGGTATTCGGTCTTTGTGGTATAAACCGGGGCTAAATAATGGCCTTTGTACGAAGCCCCTTGTGTCCAAGTACGTGCATTGTTCTGGCATGGCCACATGCCAAGACGTCAGCATCCTTCGGTGGATATGTATCAACAAGAGACAGTAAAAAAGGTTTACGCAGGGTCTTAATCTAAAAAAATCCTTGGGGCGGGTCCCTGCTGCACGTCTGCGCCTGTGTCTCCGTTGTGCCGTATCCTGGACGGGTGTAGCACGATGATCGTCTGTAAAAGAGAGGAATTTAGGTGAAAAAGTTGTCATACGAAAAGATAGTTTTGAAAGAAACCATGTATGATTCAAGATGAAAAGAAATTGCCACTTGTCTGCGCGCGTTGAGCCCCTTGTATTGACAAATAGGGGTGTGACCATGTATTCGGTATAAATAGCGGCGCCGGACTTGATTAGTTGTGTCTGAGGTCTTGACGACCTATTGGATGCTTTCGCTGGTCCGGGCGCCTTTAGTGTGCGGCTGCCAAGGCAGCCGCACTCTCTTCGGCGCGCAGAGATCGCTTGATATTTCCGTTCACTGAAATGATGCCACGTGGACCGGGCATCTTGAGTGTGAGGGAGGCGTAGTCTGGTATTGCATTAAAGCGAGCGAAAGCTTCACGTCCGAGCAGTGCTTGATAGCCACTTTGGAACGGAGCTATGTGGAAGGTTAAATGCTCGCGACGGAAGTTATCGGGGGAGCCGAATATAACTTGTAGTAGGAGGGAGCCCGTACAACGAGCCCCTGGGCCTGGCGTTACTCCTTTAAAGGTAGTATTGCTATGGCGAATTTTTGTTGGGTCTAACCCCATCCCGCGGATTGTATCCTGATATATTAGGTTTAGATTGCTGCCACCGTCCATCAAGACTCGTGTGAAGTGATATCCGCCAATTACTGGGTCTAATACCAGGGCAGCCCAACCTGCGCGTCGGATACTTGCTGAGTAATCGCGATGGTCGAAGGTGATCGGTTGAGACGACCAGTGGCAGGACTTCGCGGTGACAGGCACTTGGATATATTTTCCTGGGAGTGCCGCGTTGTTGTTTCCCTTGATCAAGTGTAACACGTTTACTGTTTTGACTTCTGGTGGAAATTTCTTTTGTTCCCCAGTGTCTTGCTTGGGAGGCTCGTCCTCGTCTTCACTTGGCGTATCCTCCCCTTTGTGTACGGCGTTGAGCTTGCCGGACTGCTTGAAGACGTAACATTCTCTATGGGTATGATTAGAAGGTTTACCAGGGGTACTATGGATCTGACATACCTGGTCTAGAATTTTGTAGAGGCTGGATAGTTCATCCCTGGTGCCTTTAGAGGGCGGCTTTTGACCTGGCCGAGAGCTTTTGAATCTGGCGTTTACTGTCGTGCTCTTCGTGCTGTCTTCTTTATTCCGGCGTTTTTTATTGTTGTTATGCCATGATTTCCTGTTTCCATCTCTAACTTCAGATGTACTGGGGTCGCTAGTGCTGCATCTGGCTAGCCAGCTGTCCTCGCCCGCACAAAAGCGGGTCATGAGGCTTGTTAATGCGGCCATCGTTCTCGGCTTGTTTTGGCCGAGGTGTCTGGCGAGCCATTCGTCACGGATGCTATGCTTAAAAGCTGCCAAGGCTTCGGCGTCTGGACAATCGACAATCTGGTTATTTTTAGTGAGAAACCTGTTCCAAAGCTTTCGGGCTGACTCCCCGGGCTGTTGAGTTATATGACTCAAATCGTCCGCATCCGGAGGTCGGACATAAGTCCCTTGAAAATTTGCCCGAAAGGCGTCTTCGAGCTTCCCCACTTCCAATGGAGCTTTCGGGGAGGCCTTTAAGCCAGTGACGAGCTGGCCCTTTGAGCTTGAGGGGTAAGTACTTAATGGCATGGAGATCATCTCCTCAAGCCATATGGATATGAAGGATGTAGTCCTCAATCCAGACCCCAAGGTCTGTGGTTCCGTCGTATGTCTCTATGTTTATGGGTTTGCATCCCTCTGGGAATTCATGGTTCAGCACCTCATCGGTGAAACATAGAGGGTGTGCGGCGCCCCTGTAGCTGGGTGTACCGCGTTGTTCGGATGTTTGTTGTGTTGCATTGTATGCTGGGGCACGCTTGCATGGTCCATAGATGGATCTTGTTGCACCGTCCTTTGGGTGCGGGCCCTCGCATGGGTCGCGTGTTGTATTGTGAGTGGCGTTGTATGCCGCTCTGTGTTGGTAGAGGGGTCGTCTATCCGGCCAGGTGGCTGCTTTGATATTTGCTTGTGGGGGGTCTGAGGCCTCCTCATCGAATTCAGGTAGCAGTTTCCGCTTTGGGTAGCTCTTCGAGGGGCGATTGTCGCCGTACCTCGCTGCTGTGTTGAGTATTTTACTCCATCTGATTTGGAGTGTGTCTTGCGCAACCTTGAGCCTTTGCTTCTTCTTTTTAAGACTCCTCGCGGTGGCAACAAGCCTTTTGTGGGCATTTTGCTGCTCCGGGTGCCTGTCTGGCATTATGTCGTCCGAACCATTATCCTTGATACAATTTGTTTCTTCGGTTTGATTATCCGGATTGCCGTTGTCCGGCAGCGGTTTGCCCTGCTCCAGCGCTGGGTTTGTTGATCGTTATTTCGGTCGAGGCGGGATTTGGGGCGGCGCTTGTGTTGCCGCTTTGACTGCTTTTCGAGGGAACAAGCCTTCGGTGCGTCCTCCCGCTCCTTGTCGTCATCTTTTGGTGCGTCCACCATGTATACGTCATATGACGAGGTGGCTTTCCAGGGCCTAATAGGCGCTGGTTCTTCATCATCTCCTTCATCGGCGTCCATACCGTCGATGTCTTCGGAGTCGAAGTCGAGCATGTCGGTTAAATCGTTGACATTGGCTACAAAGTGGGTGGTGGGTGGGCTTTGAATTTCTTCATCGTCCGTATCCCAACCTTGCTGACCGTAGTCCGGCCAGGGCTCTCCTGATAAAGAGACAGACTTTAGTGTCTTCGGAATATCGCCGAAAGGCGAGTGCTGAAAGATGTCCGGGGCAGTGAACTCCATGATCGGCGCCCAATCGGATTCGATCGGCAGGGGCGCGGAGGGTTCAGAGTCCGGAGATGAGTCCGGCTCCTTGGAGTCACGAGTCTCGCGGAGTGCGGGGCTAGTGTTCGGCTCGATCGCCGTTGGGATCGCAGCCCACGAGGCGGCGTCCAACCACCCATCCTCGGTCGGCGCAGTTGGCCCCGAATTAAGGGTCAAAGCCGATGCGGGTGCGGATTCAGGGTACTGTTCGGTGGCAGAGCTAGATCATGCTCGTCGTGACAGTGCAGCGCGCTCGGCAGTGGCTCGAATCCGTCAAAGATCAAGTCCTCGCGGATGTTAGCCGTGTAGTTTAAACTTCCAAATCTGACCTGACGGCCAGGGGCATAGCTTTCGATCTGCTCCAGATGGCCAAGTGAATTGGCCCGCAGTGCGAAGCCGCCAAAGACGAAGATCTGTCCGGGAAGGAAGGTCTCACCCTGGACCGCATCGCTATTGATGATCGTAGGAGCCATCAAGCCTGACGGCGACGACACAGAGGAACTCTCAATGAAAGCACCAATGTCAGTGTCAAAACCGGCGGATGTCGGGTAGGGGGTCCCGAACTATGCGTCTAGGCCGGATGGTAACAGGAGGCAAGGGACACGAAGTTTTACCCAGGTTCGGGCCCTCTTGATGGAGGTAAAACCCTACGTCCTGCTTGATTAATATTGATGATATGGGTAGTACAAGAGTAGATCTACCACGAGATCAGAGAGGCTAAACCCTAGAAGCTAGCCTATGGTATGATTGTTGTTCTGTATGTTGTCCTACAGACTAAAACCCTCTGGTTTATATAGACACCGGAGAGGGTTAGGGTTACACAAAGTCGGTTACAATGGTAGGAGAACTACATATCCGTATCGCCAAGCTTGCCTTCCACGCCAAGGAAAGTCCCTTCCGGACACGGGACGAAGTCTTCAAACTTGTATCTTCATAGTCCAGGAGTCCGACTGAAGGTATAGTCCGGCCATCCGGACACCCCCTAATCCCAGACTCCCTCAATCAGCCTTGTAGTTGAGTGAAGACCTTGTTCTGCGGAATCTCATAATCCAAGGAGCATAAGGCTTCAACTCGAACGGAGAGAGTGCAACATTTGCCAGAGTCCTCATGAAGAAATCATAGTAATTGACAGGAATGCTATGAATGATGTTGAATAGCAGATTCTTCATGATGCCAACAATTTCCTCATCAGATGAGTCGTGGCCTTTGATAGGGCTCATTGTCCTCGTCAGAATGTTATAGACTGTTCTGGGCACATAGAGTAAGTCCTTCACAAGGAATTTAGTCCTTGGGGCTTGACCGGGCTTCAGAGGCTTCATTAGAACTTGCATGTAATGAGCAGTGCATTCAGGTTCTTGGTACAGGCAGCGAGCTCCTTCACTGGGTGGACTGATGGGCAGGGCGTGAAGTAATTCAGAGGTCGGTGCCTTATAGTGAGTGTTATCGGTCATCCAGTCCAAGACCCAGGTGTTGATATCTTCAGGATCACCTATGATATGCAATGTAGCGAAGAACTGAAGAATAAGATCTTCATTCCAATCAACAATGTCATAGCAAAAGTTGAGGAGGCCTGCATCATGAAGCTCACCGAGGACAGGAGAGAAACAAGGCAACGATTCCATGTCCACGTGAGGAATATGCTCATGGTAGAAGATTTTGTCCTTGTTGAAAAGCAGTGAAGAATAGAAGTTCGCCTGGCTTGTGGTCTAGAAACACTTCCTCCTTAGACGAGCAGAGTCATAAGGGTTATAGTCAGTGAAGAATACATGCTCGCCAAAGAAATCATCAGCCTTGAATTTTTGCTTCTTCGAGAAGGGATCCTTTGGCTTGGGGTGAGGAGTGTCAGTCAATTGCATCACTACCTCAGGGATCTCGATCTCAGGTTCCGCAGGCTGAGGAATTTCAGGTTCTTCTTCAGTGGCAGCCTGGGACTTCAATTCTTCATTGACATTTCCTTCAGCACTAGTGGCTGGAATTTCTTCATGAACAGATGGGGTTGCATGTGGTTCTTTGATACGTCTCCAACGTATCTATAATTTTTTATTGCTCCATGCTATATTATATTCTGTTTTGGACATTATTGGGCTTTATTATACACTTTCATATTATTTTTGGGACTAACCTATTAACCGGAGGCCCAGCCCAGAATTGCTGTTTTTTTTGCCTATTTCAGAGTTTCGCAGAAAAAGAATATCAAACGGAATGAAACCTTTGGGAACGTGATTTTCAGAATGAACGTGATCCAGAGGACATGGACCCTACGTCAAGAAAGCAACTAGGAAGGCACGAGGTAGGGGGCGCGCCTACCCCCCAGGCGCGCCCTCCTCCCTTGTGGGGCCCATGTTGCTCCACCGACGTACTTCTTCCTCCTATATATACCTACGTACCCCAAACTACCAGATACGGAGCCAAAACCCTAATTCCACCGCCGCAATCTTCTGTACCCGTGAGATCCCATCTTGGGGCCTTTTCCGGAGCTCCGCCGGAGGGGGCATCGATCACGGAGGGCTTCTACATCAACACCATAGCCTCTCCGATGATGTGTGAGTAGTTTACTTCAGACCTTCGGGGCCATAGTTATTAGCTAGATGGCTTCTTCTCTCTTTTTGGATCTCAATACAATGTTCTCCCCCTCTCTTGTGGAGATCTATTCGATGTAATCTTCTTTTGCGGTGTGTTTGTTGAGACCGATGAATTGTGGGTTTATGATCAAGTTTATCTATGAACAATATTTGAATCTTGTCTGAATTCTTTTATGTATGATTGGTTATCTTTGCAAGTCTCTTCGAATTATCAGTTTGGTTTGGCCTACTAGATTGATCTTTCTTGCAATGGGAGAAGTGCTTAGCTTTGGGTTCAATCTTGCGGTGTCCTTTCCCAGTGACAGTAGGGGCAGCAAGGCATGTATTGTATTGTTGCCATCGAGGATAGGAAGATGGGGTTTATATCATATTGCATGAGTTTATCCCTCTACATAATGTCATCTTGCTTAAAGCGTTACTCTGTTCCTTTGAACTTAATACTCTAGATGCATGCTGAATAGTGGTCGATGTGTGGAGTAATAGTAGTAGATGCAGGCAGGAGTCGGTCTACTTGTCTCGGATGTGATGCCTATATACATGATCATACCTAGATATTCTCATAACTATGCTCAATTCTGTCAATTGCTCAACAGTAATTTGTTTACCCGCCGTAATACTTATGCTCTCGAGAGAAGCCACTAGTGAAACCTATGGCCCCGGGTCTATTTTCCATCATATTAATCTCCAAGCTATTTATTTTGCCGTTTCTATTTTGCTTTATTTACTTTGCATCTTTATCATAAAAATACCAAAAATATTATCTTATCATATCTATCAGATCTCACTCTCATAAGTGACCGTGTAGGGATTGGCAACCCCTTATCGTGTTGGTTGCAAGGATTTATTTATTTTGTGTAGGTATGAGGGACTCGCGCGTAGCCTCCTACTGGATTGATACCTTGGTTCTCAAAAACTGAGGGAAATACTTACTCTACTTTGCTACATCACCCTTTCCTCTTCAAGGGAAAACCAACGCAGTGCTCAAGATGTAGCATTCTTCAGATCCCATTTGTACTTCAGTAGCTACAGGGGACTGAGGAATTTGTTGAAGCGGTGTGAACAGAGGAGAATTGGGGTGCTAACTTTTCCAAAAGTCATCATTCATCACTGGAGTAGTGCTTCCAATGTCCACATCTTCTTCTTCATCCATTTCTTCAATGTCGGCCTCTTCAGCAGTGAACTGAAGCATGGGCGATGAGATAAGTGGGGTTGAAGGGATTTCATCCACTTCAATTTCTTCATCCAACTGCTCTGACGAAGCAACAGAAGGAATGCCATCATCTGATCCGCTTGGGATCACGTATTCTTCATCAATAGGAACAAGGTCCTTTGATGGCATGGATGAGACAGGAACATCATCAATTGGATTGTCATAGGAACTTGTCAGTGGCTTCATTTTCTTTGGAGCTGAAGAATCTGATGCAGTTGATGCCTTCCTTTTCTTCATAGCTGCATGCTCTGCAGCCTTGGTCTTCTTCGCATCTGATGCAGATGGAAGGATCGGAGTTGGTGTAGGCGCAGGAGGAGTAGAGGAATTTGGTTGAATTTCTTTAGGCGTAACTGATGCAGTTGCCCTGACTTCTTCATTTTCTTCAGGCACAACACTAGTGGTTGCCCTGGCAATTTCTTCAGCGGCTGGAATGCAGTCATCAGCCCTGGAATTAGCATTTTCTTCAGCAGCCTGAGTGTCATCAGTGATGCTGGCATTTTCTTCAGTAGGCTGAGCAGATGCAGCAGCCTGAGGAATTTCTTGTTGCGATTGGGCAGCAACAGTGGAGGTGAAGTTGTCAGCGAGTTTCACAAAACGAACCTTGGCTCCCAGCCAATCAGCATGGTATGCGTCAAATTCATCACTGAGTTTCTTGATCTCAGACTGCATATTGACGAGTTCTTTAGTTGTCATAGAGACAACGTTTTTCTTCAGGAAGCGCTCCTTTTTGTACTCCGCTTTCTTGATTTGCCTGGCCTTTTCAAATTTCCATTTCTCTTCTTGAATGAAGTGAGTCAACATATGACTTTGGCCAGGAGTCAACTTGAAATCAAGCATGGGAGTGTTGGGGTCCTTGTGCCAGAGATCAATGTAATCAAGGATCAACTTTGGATCCAAAAGCAGAGGCGCACTTGTGCCTTTGGCTCTAGCGGCCCTGACTTGTCTGTCCCTGATGATTTCGGCAAGTTCTTCATCATCAGCTTTGTCTTCATTAGACAGTACTTGAAAAGAGACCTGCTTCTTTTGAGGACTTAGTCGAGAGCATCGTCCAACAGTTGCCTTGGTCTTCAACAGAGTGGGACCAGTTGAAGAATGCAGTGGTGCTGAGGAACTAGCAGATGCTCCTGAGGCAATAGAGATGCATGCTGTCCTTTGGCACGTGGCGAGATGCATAGGTGCTGATGATTTGGTCAGAGTAACTGAGGACTTTGGAGGAGCAGGTGAGGGTTGAGGAATTTGCCGTGAGGGCTTTGAAGAAACTAGACGTGAGGGCATAGCCGAGGAACTTGGCCGAGAGGGCATTTGAGTAGAAGCACTTGGCTTATGAGCCGGCTTCTTTGGAATAGCCTTCTTGGGCTTACTTGCAGAGGCCTCAGCAATGGCAGCAGCAGCAGAGTCTTCATTGAATTTCCTCATTGCTTCCTTAGCAACTCTGGCAAGCTTGGCCTGGCGCTTGGCCCATTCATCAGGATAATCCTCACCACGCTTGAGGCTGGTGGGATCAGCTTCTTGGCCAGGTGTCAACGGAGGTCTTGGGCAGGGAGGATTAAGAGCGAATTTCTTCATATACTTGGGAGTAACATATCTGTATTCCCTCCATTCCCGTGCCCATCGCCTCTCTATTCTTTGGATGCGCACTTTGCTCTCATTCTTGGTTTCCTTTCCATGAGTGGCCTCATCAGGAGTGCAATAATCCTTGTATATGTCCTCAGGGATTTCAAACGCAATGTTGACTTCCATCCTCTTTCCTCCCTTCTGAGGTTTCTTGCCATTTGCCGTTTTCTTCAGCTGAGGGTTTTTAATAGTTGAGTTCTCTGAAGAGGTATGCAACTTTTCTTCGAGGAACGCTGCAAATGAGTTAAGTTGATGAGAACCTAATGATTCAGCAGCGGACATGAGTACCTGTGAACAAAGTATAGGTGCGAAGAATTTGGAGAGGTCATATGCGTTCTCAAAAGTTTTTGCAAAAAGAACAAGCTTGAGGAAATTGACCAGATGAGTCTTGAAAAATTCCACTAAGCATTCTTTGACTTAGGTTCCAGAGTTGTATAGATTTGAAAATCCACACAATTGAGGAATCTTGAAGAAAAATGTTGCTTAGAGAAAAAGATCAAGAACAGATGATATGTGAGGTGTTTAGTATGTGAATAGTTGAGGAATAAACACCTTTTGAAGATTTGAAGAAAACATCATAATCAATAAGGGCAGTAAAAGTAACTTTTAATTACCCTTGACGAAGAACACGACGAACTAGGAAGTGTAGATTTGAAGCTCATCGGTTCAGATCTTCCATGTCCTAACTTGGCTGAGGAAGACAGCTACGGCGGCGGCAGAGTGAAGAAATCCGCCTCCGACGAGGTCGAGGCAGTGAAGCTCTTCCTCACCGGCGACGATGGAGGTACCGGCGGCACTAGGGTTGGGAAGCTCAAGAGAGGGAGTGAGATCTAGCGGAGTAAAAGTGAAGTGAGGAAGGGAGAGGGGTATTTATAGCCGAAGTGAAAAAACTGCTCGCCCGAGGAAATAGGAAGAACGTGCCCCTAACCTTTCTCATTCTCTTGACATGTGTCACCCACGTATAGAGAGGTGACGATGATGTGCGATCGTGGGTGAATAGATAAACATCGCATAGAATGCGGAACGGTTTGAGCGGCAAAGTCGAAAATTTAGATAAGATAGGTTTTAAAGTTCCGTTCGCAATTTCTTTAGCTGACAAGAACACAGTGAAGATTTTGAACGAGATTCAAATAGAACGCACATGAAGAATTTGTGGATAGACTAGGTTGAGTTTAGCATAGAGGGGGAAAGGGTCCGATCACATTCACTTAGCAGAACAGGCAACTTGAAGAATTAGCAGTAAGTGAATGTTGTAGAGGACATAAACTCATATATATATATAAATGAAGAAAAACAACAGAAAGAGTGAAGACAATGCAAAGTTGAAGAACAACTGAGGAATTTCAAAGAACTGAGGAAAAACTCAATTGAAGATTTTCAACATTTTGTGGTGGCGTGACCCACCGTATAAGAATGATGATTTCAGACACCGCGTACAATTGTCATAGGGTTCTGAGAATCAAATTCTTCGTTAATTTCTTCACACTTATAGTGTTATTCTTCATCGATTGAAGAAAAACGTTTCTTCACGTGTTGCACATCTAAGTCATCAATTTTGCATAAGTGTTAGGATGAGTGACCTTTTCAAAGAACATTCGAAGATTCTAGGATATTTAGCTCAGACCGCAACTTGCTAAATCTCTTCTCATCCAAGGGCTTAGTGAAGATATCAGCTAGCTGTTCTTCAGTCTTCACATGCTCAATAGAGATGTCGCCCTTCAACACATGATCGCGAAGAAAATGATGACGAATCTGAATGTGCTTTGTCTTCGAGTGCTGAACTGGGTTATGAGCAATCTTGATGACACTCTCATTGTCACAGTAGAGTGGCACATTCTTCACGTTGACACCGTAGTCCTTGAGTGTTTGCTTCATCCATAGTAGTTGAGCACAACAAGAACCAGCAGCAATGTACTCAGCTTCAGCAGTAGACAGTGATACACAGTTCTATTTCTTCGAGGACCAACAGACCAAAGATCATTCGAGAAAATGGCATGTGCCAGATGTTGACTTGCTGTACACATGATCACCAGCATAGTCAGATTCTGAAAATCCAATGAGATCAAAAGCCGAGCCCTTGGGGTACCACAATCCAAGTGTTGGTGTGTGAGCTAGATATCGAAGAATGTGCTTCACAGCCTTATGGTGTGATTCCTTCGGTGTAGCTTGAAATCGGGCACACATGCAAACACTAAGCATAATATCTGGCCTAGATGCACATAAGTACAATAAAGAACTAATCATGGAGCGGTATACCTTTTGATCGAAGTCAATACCATTTTCATCAGTGCATAGATGACCATTTGTGGGCATAGGGATTTTGACTCCTTTGCAATCTTGCATGCCGAATTTCCTCAATACGTCCTTGAGGTATTTCTCCTGAGATATGAATATGCCATTGCGCTGTTGACGAATCTGAAGACCTATGAAGAATTTCAATTCGCCCATCATAGACAATTGATATTCTTCACTCATCATATAGGCAAATTCATCACTGTAACATTGGTCAGTACAGCGGAAAATGATATCATCAACATAAATTTGGCACACAAACAATTCACCATCATAAGATTTAGTGAAAAGAGTTGGGTCAAGTGAACCGGGTTTGAAGCCTTTCTTCATGAGGAATTCCTTAAAAGTATCATACCACGCCCGTGGGGCCTGCTTGAGGCCATAGAGGGCCTTATTGAGTTTGAAGACTTTGTCAGGATGCTTTGGATCTTCAAAACCTAGGGGTTGAGCAACATATACTTCTTCCTCAAGCTTACCATTGAGGAATGCACTTTTCACATCCATTTGATATAAGGTGATATCATGATGTTTAGCATAAGCTAGTAATATGTGAATAGCCTCTGGTACCTCTTGAGCACTTGCGTTGGTTTTCCCTTGAAGAGGAAAGGGTGGTGTAGCAAAGTAGCGTAAGTATTTCCCTCAGTTTTTGAGAACCAAGGTATCAATCTAGTAGGAGGCTACGCGCGAGTCCCTCGTACCTACACAAAATAAATAAATCCTTGCAACCAACACGATAAGGGGTTGCCAATCCCTACACGGTCACTTATGAGAGTGAGATCTGATAGATATGATAAGATAATATTTTTGGTATTTTTATGATAAAGATGCAAAGTAAAATAAAAGGCAATAAAAATAACTAAGTATTGGAAGATTAATATGATGAAGATAGACCCGGGGACCATAGGTTTCACTAGTGGCTTCTCTCAAGAGCATAGGTATTTTATGGTGGGTGAACAAATTACTGTTGAGCAATTGACAGAATTGAGCATAGTTATGAGAATATCTAGGTATGATCATGTATATAGGCATCACGTCCAAGACAAGTAGACCGACTCCTGCCTACATCTACTACTATTACTCCACACATCGACCGCTATCTAGCATGCATCTAGAGTATTAAGTTCATAAGAACAGAGTAATGCCTTAAGCAAGATGACATGATGTAGAGGGATAAATTCATGCAATATGATAAAATCCCATCTTGTTATCCTCGATGGCAACAATACAATACGTGCATTGCTGCCCCTACTATCACTCCGAAAGGACACCGCAAGATTGAACCCAAAGCTAAGCACTTCTCCCATTGCAAGAAAGATCAATCTAGTAGGCCAAACCAAACTGATAATTCGAAGAGACTTGCAAAGATAACCAATCATACAAAAAGAATTCAGAGAAGATTCAAATATTTTTCATAGATAAACTTGATCATAAACCCACAATTCATCGGTCTCAACAAACACACCGCAAAAGAAGATTACATCAAATAGATCTCCACAAGAGAGGGGGAGAACTTTGTATTGAGATCCAAAAAGAGAGAAAAAGCCATCTAGCTAATAAGTATGGACTGTAGGTCTGAGGTAAACTACTCACACTTCATCAGAGAGGCTATGGTGTTGATGTAGAAGCCCTCCGTGATCGATGCCCCATCCGGCGAAGCTCCGGAATAGGCCCCAAGATGGGATCTCATGGATACAAAAAGTTACGGCAGTGGAATTAGGGTTTTGGCTCTGTATGTGATCGTTTCGGGGTACGTAGGTATATATAGGAGGAAGAAGTACGTCGGTGGAGCAACAGGGGGCCCACGAGGGTGGAGGGCGCGCCTGGGGGGTAGGCGTGCCCCCTACCCCGTGGCCTCCCTGTTGGTTGCTTGACGTAGGGTCCAAGTCTCCTGGATCATGTTCGGTGAGAAAATCACGTTCCCAAAGGTTTCATTTCGTTTGGACTCCGTTTGATATTCCTTTTCTTCGAAACCCTAAAATATACAAAAAAACAGCAATTCTGGGCTGGGCCTTCGGTTAGTAGGTTAGTCCCAAAAATAATATAAAAGTGTATAATAAATCCCAATAATGTCCAAAACAATAGATAATATAGCATGGAGCAATCAAAATTTATAGATACATTGGAGACGTATCAAGCATCCCCAAGCTTAATTCATGCTCGTCCTCGAGTAGGTAAATGATAAAAACAGAATTTTTTATGTAGAATGCTACTTGGCATAATTTCAATGTAATTCTTCTTAATTGTGGTATGAATATTCAGATCCGAAAGATTCAAGACAAAAGTTTAATATTGACATAGAAATAATAATACTTCAAATATACTAACTAAGCAATTATGTCTCTTCAAAATAACATGGCCAAAGAAAGTTATCCCGACAAAATCATATAGTCTGGCTATGCTCTATCTTCACCACACAAAGTATTTAAATCATGCACAACCCCGATGACAAGCCAAGCAATTGTTTCATACTTTTGACATTCTCAAAACTTTTTCAATCTTCACGCAATACATGAGCGTGAGCCATGGACATAGCACTATAGGTGGAATAGAATGGTGGTTGTGGAGGAGACAAAAAGAAGAAGATAGTCTCACATCAACTAGGTGTATCAACGGGCTATGGAGATGCCCATCAATAGATATCAATGTGAGTGAGTAGGATTGCCATGCAACGGATGCACTAGAGCTATAAGTATATGAAAGCTCAAAAAGAAACTAAGTGGGTGTGGATCCAACTTGCTTGCTCACGAAGACCTAGGGCATTTTGAGGAAGCCCATCATTGGAATATTCAAGCCAAGTTCTGTAATGAGAAATTCCCACTAGTATATGAAAGTGATAACATAGGAGACTCTCTATCATGAAGATCATGCTGCTACTTTGAAGCACAAGTGCGGTAAAAGGATAGTAACATTGTCCCTTCTCTCTTTTTCTCTCATTTTTTTATTTGGGCCTTTTCTCTTCTTTTTTATGGCCTCTTTTTTTCGTCCAGAGTCTCATCCCGACTTGTGGGGGAATCATAGTCTCCATCATCCTTTCCTCACTTGGGACAATGCTCTAATAATGATGATCATCACACTTTTATTTATTTTTTACAACTCAAGAATTACAGCTCGATACTTAGAACAAAATATGACTCTATGTGAATGCCTCCAGTGGTGTACTGGGATATGCAATGACTCATGAGTGACATGTATGAAAGAATTATGAATGGTGGCTTTGCCACAAATACAATGTAAACTACATGATCATGCAAAGCAATATGGCAATGATGGAGCGTGTCATAGTAAACAGAACGGTGGAAAGTTGCATGGCAATATATCTCGGAATGGCTATGGAAATGCCATGATAGGTAGGTATGGTGGCTGTTTAGAGGAAGGTATATGGTGGGTGTATGATACCGGCGAAAGGTGCGCGGTATTAGAGAGGCTAGCAATGGTGGAAGGGTGAGAGTGTGTATGATCCATGGACTCAACATTAGTCATAAAGAACTCATATACTTATTGCAAAATTCTACAAGTTATCAAAGAAAAGTATTACGCGCATGCTCCTAGGGGGATAGATTGGTAGGAAAAGACCATCGCTTGTCCCTGACCGCCACTCATAAGGAAGACAATCAATAAATAAATCATGCTCTGACTTCATCACATAACGGTTCAACACGAACTTTAACAGAAGTATTTCTCAAACTCACAACTACTCAACTAGCATGACTCTAATATCACCATCTCCATATCTCAAAACAATTATCAAGTATCAAACTTCTCTTAGTATTCAACACACTCATAAGAGAATTTTATTATTAATCTTGTATACCTAGCATATTAGGATTATTTAAGCAAATTACCATGCTATTTAAGACTCTCAAAATAATCTAAATGAAGCATGAGAGATCAATAGTTTCTATAAAAAAATCCACCACCGTGCTCTAAAAGATATAAGTGAATTATTAGAGCAAAACTATATAACTCAAAAGATATAAGTGAAGCACATAGAGTATTCTAATAATTTACGAATCATGTGTGTCTCTCTCAAAAGGTGTGTACAGCAAGGATGATTGTGGTAAACTAACAAATAAAGATTCAAGTCATACAAGACGCTCCAAGCAAAACACATATCATGTGGTGAATAAAAATATAACTCCAAGTAAAGTTACCGATAGAAGTAGACGAAAGAGGGGATGCCTTCCGGGGCATCCCCAAGCTTTGGCTTTTAGGTGTCCTTAGATTATCTTGGGGGTTCCATGGGCATCCCAAAGCTTAGGATCTTGCCACTCCTTGTTCCATAATCCATCAAATCCTTACCCAAAACTTGAAAACTTCACAACACAAAACTTAAAGTAGAAAATCTCGTGAGCTCCGTTAGCGAAAGAAAACAAAAGACCACTTCAAGGTACTGTAATGAACTCATTCTTTATTTATATTGGTTTTAAACCTACTGTATTCCAACTTCTCTATGGTTTATAAACTATTTTACTAGCCATAGACTCATCAAAATAAGCAAACAACACACGAAAAACAGAATCTGTCAAAAACAGAACAATCTGTAGTAATCTGTAGCTAGCGCAAGATCTGGAACCCCAAAAATTCTAAAATAAATTTCTGGACGTGAGTAATTTATCTTTTAATCATCTGCAAAAATAATTAACTAAATAGCACTTTCCAAATAAAAATGGCAGCAGTTCTTGTGAGCGCTAAAGTTAATGTTTTTACATCAAGATTAACATGACTTTCCCCAAGTCTTCCCAACGGTTCTACTTGGCACAAACACTAATTAAACACAAAAAACACAAAAAACATAGGCTAGATAAATTATTTATTACTAAAAAGGAACAAAAAGCAAGGAATAAAAATAAAATTGGGTTGCCTCCCAACAAGCGCTATCGTTTAACGCCCTTAGCTAGGCATAAAAAGCAAAGATAGTTCTAGGTATTGCCATCTTTGGTAGGCAATCCATAAGTGGATCTCATAATATATTCATAAGTTAAATTAATTTTATTTCTAGGAAAGTGTTCCATGCCTTTTCTTAATGGAAATTGGAATCTAATATTTCCTTCCTTCATATCAATAATTGCACCAATCGTTCTATGGAAAGGTCTACCAAGAATAATAGAACATCAAGGATTGCAATCTATATCAAGAACGGTAAAATCTACGGGCACATAATTCCTATTTGCAACAATAAGAACATCATTAATTTTTCCCATAGGTTTCTTAATAGTGGAATCCGCAAGGTGCAAGTTTAGAGAGCAATCATCAAAATCACGGAACCTAAGAAATCACACAAAGTCTTTGGAATCGTGGAAACACTAGAACCAAAATCACACAAAGCATAGCATTCATGATCTTTAATTTTAATTTTAATAGTAGGTTCCCACTCATAAAAAAGTTTTCTAGGGATAGAAACTTCCAACTCAAGTTTTTCTTCATAAGATTGCATCAAAGCATCAACGATATGTTTGGTAAAAGCTTTATTTTGGCTATAAGCATGAGGAGAATTTAGCACGGATTGCAACAAGGAAATACAATCTATCAAAGATCAATTATCATAATTAAATCCCTTGAAATCCAAAATAGTAGGTTCATTAACATCTAGAATTTTGATCTCTTCAATCCCACTTTTATCAAATTTAGCATCAAGATCTAGAACCTTCGAATTTTTAGAACGCCTTCTAGGTAAAGGTCGATTATATTCAGTCCCATCATTATCAAGATTCATATTGCAAAACAAAGATTTAATAGGGGACACATCAATAACTTTTAGATCTTCATCTTTATTATCATGGAAACTAGAAGAACACGCTCTTATAAAGGAATCTTTCTTAGCATGCATCCTAGCGGTTCTTTCTTTGCACTCATCAATGGAAACTCTCATGTCTTTGAGAGACTCATTGATATCATGCTTAGGTGTAATAGATCTATGTTCCAAAGAATCAACGTCAAGAGAAATTCTATCAACGTTCCTAGCCAACTCATCAATCTTAAGCAATTTCTCTTCAATCAAAGCATTGAAATTCTTTTGCGAAGTAATAAATTCTTTAATATTAGATTTAAAATCAAAGGGAATTTTATTAAAATTTCCATAAGAATTGTTGTAGGAATTACTATAATTATTAGAGGAATTACTAGGATAAGGCATAGGATTAAAGTTTCCTCTATACACGTTGTTACCAAAATTGTTCCTACCAACAAAATTCACATCCATAGATTCATTATTATTCTCAATCAAAGTAGACAAAGGCATATCATTAGGATAAGAAGAAACACTTTTATTAGCAAATAATTTCATAAGTTCATCCATATTTCCACTCAAAACATTAATTTCTTCTATCGCATGCACTTTCTTATTAGTAGATCTTTTAGTGTGCCATTGAGAATAATTAACCATAATATTATCTAGGAGTTTATTAGATTCTCCTAAAGTGATTTCCATAAAAGTTCCTTCCGCGGCCGAATCTAAAAGATTTCTAGAAGCAAAATTCAATCCGGCATAAAAACTTTGTATAATCATCCACAAATTTAAACCATGAGTAGGGCAATTACGTATCATTAATTCCATCCCCTCCCAAGGTTGTGCAACATGTTCATGATCAAGTTGCTTAAAATTCATAATATCGTTTCTAAGAGAGATGATCTTAGCGGGAGGAAAATACTTAGAGATAAAAGCATCTTTGCACTTATTCCAAGAATCAATACTATTTTTAGGCAAAGACGAATACCAAGATTTACCACGATCTCTAAGCGAAAAAGGAAATAGCTTCAATTTAACAATATCGTTATCCATATCTTTATTCTTTTGCATATCACACAAATCAACGAAGCTATTTAGATGGGTAGCGGCATCTTCACTAGGAAGGCCGGAAAACGGATCTTTCATGACAAGATTCAGCAAGGCAGGATTAATTTCACAAGATTTAGCATCGGTAAGAGGAGCAATCGGAGTGCTAATAAAATCATTGTTGTTGGTATTGGTAAGTCACACAATTTAGTGTTATCTTGAGCCATCGTGACAAGCAAGCAATCCAACACACAAGCAAACAAGAAACAGGCAAATAGAGAAAGAGAGGGAGGATAGAGAGAGAGGGCGAATAAAACGGCAAGGGTGAAGTGGGGGAGAGGAAAACGAGAGGCAAATGGCAAATAATGTAATGCGGGAGATAAGGGTTTGTGATGGGTACTTGGTATGTTGACTTTTGCGTAGACCTCCCCGGCAACGGCGCCAGAAATCCTTCTTGCTACTTCTTGAGCACTTGCGTTGGTTTTCCCTTGAAGAGGAAAGGGTGGTTCACCAAAGTAGCGTAAGTATTTCCCTCAGTTTTTGAGAACCAAGGTATCAATCCAGTAGGAGGCTACGTGCAAGTCCCTCGCACCTACACAAAACAATAAATCCTCGCAACCAACGCGATAAGGGGTTGTCAATCCCTACACGGTCACTTACGAGAGTGAGATCTGATAGATATGATAAGGTAATATTTTTTGTATTTTTATGATAAAGATGCAAAGTAAAATAAAAGGCAATGAAAATAACTAAGTATTGGAAGATTAATATGATGAAGATAGACCCAGGGACCATAGGTTTCACTAGTGGCTTCTCTCAAGAGCATAGGTATTTTACGGTGGGTGTACAAATTACTGTTGAGCAATTGACAGAATTAAGCATAGTTATGAGAATATCTAATGATCATGTATATAGGCATCACGTCCAAGACAAGTAGACCGACTCCTGCCTACATCTACTACTATTACTCCACACATCGACTGCTATCCAGCATGTATCTAGAGTATTAAGTTCATAAGAATAGAGTAACGCCTTAAGCAAGGTGACATGATGTAGAGGGATAAATTCATGCAATATGATAAAAAACCAGCTTGTTATCCTCGATGGCAACAATACAATACGTGCCTTGATGCCCCTACTGTCACTGGGAAAGGACACCGTAAGATTGAACCCAAAGCTAAGCACTTCTCCCATTGCAAGAAAGATCAATCTAGTAGGCCAAACCAAACTGATAATTCAAAGAGACTTGCAAAGATAACCAATCATACAAAAAGAATTCAGAGAAGATTCAAATATTGTTCATAGATAAACTTGATCATAAACCCACAATTCATCGGTCTCAACAAACACACCGCAAAAGAAGATTACATCGAATAGATCTCCACAAGAGAGGGGGAGAACTTTGTATTGAGATCCAAAAAGAGAGAAGAAGCCATCTAGCTAATAAATATGGACCCGTAGGTCTGAGGTAAACTACTCACACTTCATCGGAGAAGCTATGGTCTTGATGTAGAAGCCCTCCGTGATCGATGCCCCCTCCGGCGGAGCTCTGGAACAGGCCCCAAGATGGGATCTCGTGGATACAGAAAGTTACGGCGGTGGAATTAGGGTTTTGGCTCCGTATCTTATCGTTTGGGGGTACGTAGGTATATATAGGAGGAAGAAGTACGTCGGTGGAGCAACAGGGGGGCCATGAGGGTGGAGGGCACGCCTGGGGGGGGGGGGGTAGGCGCACCTCCCTACCTCGTGGTCTCCCTGTTGGTTGCTTGATGTAGGGTCCAAGTCTCCTGGATCATGTTTGGTGAGAAAATCACGTTCCCGAAGGTTTCATTCCGTTTGGACTCCGTTTGATATTCCTTTTCTTCGAAACCCTAAAATAGGCAAAAAACAGCAATTCTGGGCTGGGCCTCCGGTTAGTAGGTTAGTCCCAAAAATAATATAAAAGTGGATAATAAAGCCCAATAATGTCCAAAACAGTAGATAATATAGCATGGAGCAATCAAAAATTATAGATACATTGGAGACGTATTAGCCTCAAGTCTAGCAATAGGTGCAAAAGTTTCATCGAAATCAATTCCTTCAACCTGTGTGTAGCCTTGAGCTACAAACTGTGCCTTATTCCTCACCACAAGGCCATTTCATCTTGCTTGTTGCGGTAGATCCACTTTGTGCCAATGATATTGTGCTTGAGATGATCTGGATGTTTGACCAGTTCCCAGACGTTGTTGAGCTCGAATTGATGTAATTCCTCTTGCATAGCTTGAATCCGCTCAGGCTCCAGAAATGCTTCATCTACCTTAGTGGGCTCTATGATAGAGACGAAAGAAAAGTGCCCACAAAAGTTAGATAAATGTGAAGCTCTTGAGCGTGTGAGAGGACCTGGAATGTTGATGTCGCTGATGATTTTCTCAATTTGAACTTCATTTGCAATGCGAGGATGAGCGGGTTGACATTGAGGAATTTTATCAACATTTTCTTCAGCACCATTTTCCTCAGGTGCATCAGCATGACGTTCTTCATGTTCCGGAATGACTTCTTCAGCAGATTCTTCAGTAGGAATGACATCCTTAGTAGCATTGAACTTAATAGATTCCTCAGGAGGTATTACATCTCTCACAGGAGGTAGGTGCTCTCTTTGCGAGCCATTAGTTTCATCGAACCGCACATCTACAGTTTTGACAACCTTGTGGTGACAGGTGTTAAAGACTCTGTAGGTGTGTGAGTCCTTACCATAACCGAGCATAAAACCTTCATGTGCTTTCGGTGCAAATTTAGAACTATGATGAGGATCTCTAATCCAACATTTAGCATCGAAGACTTTGAATTAACTCACATTGGGTTTCTTGTCAGTGAGGAGTTCATCTACGATCTTCTTGAAGAATTTGTGAAGATATACCCTGTTGATGATGTGGCATGCAGTATCAATTGCCTCAGTCCAAAAGCAAGGAGGCGTCTTGTACTCATCAAGCATAGTGTGAGCCATCTCAATAAGAGCCATGTTCTTGCGCTCCACGACGCCATTTTGCTGAGGAGTATAAGGAGCAGATAACTCATGAGTAATACCAAGTTCATCAAGATAGTCATCAAGACTAGTGTTCTTGAACTCAGTTCCATTATCACTTCTGATGTGCTTGATCTTCACACGAAAGTTGGTTCAAGCCCTCGAGGAAAATCGTTTGAAGACTTCCTGCACTTCAGTTATGTAAGTGATGATATGCACCCATGTATGTCGATAATAATCATCAACAATGACAAAGCCATATAAAGATGCAGCATTAGTAAATGTGGCATAGTGAGTAGGGCCAAAGAGATCCATGTGAAGAAATTCAAATGGTCAAGTAGTAGTCATGATAGTCTTTGCTGGATGCTTGGCCTAGGTCATCTTTCCAGCTTCACATGCTCCACACAAATGGTCCTTGAGGAATTTGACATTCTCAATGCCAATGACATGCTTCTTCTTAGTGAGCGTGTGCAAATTCCTCATGCCAGCATGACCAAGTCGACGATGCCATAGCCAGCCTTCTGAAGCTTTTGCAAGTAGACATGTAGCAGGTTGTGGTCCTGTAGAGAAATCAACAATATACAAATCTCCTCTCCTAAAGCCTTCGAAAACTTTGGAATTGTCAGCTTCCATGATCACAACACAAGGATACCTGCCAAAGACAACAACCATATCAAGATCACAAAGCATTGAGACAGACATAAGGTTGAACCCTAAGGACTCGACAAGCATGATTTTGTCCATGTTTCGATCATTTGAGATTGCAACCTTACCTAGACCCAATACCTTGCTTTTGGCTTTGTCAGCGTAGGTGATATGCTTCAGATGTGATGGAGATAAAGCAGAGTCCATCAATAAGCTCATGTCACCAGTCATGTGATTTGTACACCCACTATCGAGGACTCACTCAGTGGCTTTGGGTTGATCATCCTGCAGATGAATTAGTGCAACTTACGAACTCATATACTTCAGCAGTGAAGAATATGGTATCAATTTCATCAAGCAATAGAACAGATAAAGAAGTATAAGGACGTGAGAAATGAAAATTCATTTATTCATGATTAGCTTTCGTCCTTTCAAGCATATTCAGGTCTCCAGCAAATTCTTCAGACGATTAAGTTCGTCTGGAGACCTGATCCTGCATAAGAGATTAGTTCTTTTTCTTCACCACCCACATCTGAAGGGGTGGCAAAGAGATCATCATTCTGCGAGCTCCATAAGAGAAAGGTGGCATAGATGCCAATCCACTTTGTTTCACATAAGAGGGGTTAGGGTAAGCATAAGAGTAAGTAGAGAAATTCTTTGAGGACTTATGAACATAATGATTTGAAGAATAATGCACATATCCATAATCCTTAAATCTTCCCTGCGAAACAGACGGGTTAGCACGATGATGTTCATATGAGGACTTTGATCCTTTTGAGAAATTTGGTCCATATGAAGAATTTGATCTGGGTTCCTATTCTTCACAGGTGGTGTCATGTGCTACCTCTTGAGCACTTGCGTTGGTTTTCCCTTGAAGAGGAAAGGGTGGTGCAGCAAGTAGCGTAAGTATTTCCCTCAGTTTTTGAGAACCAAGGTATCAATCCAGTAGGAGGCTACGCGCAAGTCCCTCGCACCTACACAAAACAAATAAATCCTTGCAACCAACACGATAAGGGGTTGCCAATCCCTACACGGTCACTTATGAGAGTGAGATCTGATAGATATGATAAGATAATATTTTTTGTATTTTTATGATAAAGATGCAAAGTAAAATAAAAGGCAATGAAAATAACTAAGTATTGCAAGATTAATATGATGAAGATAGACCCAGGGACCATAGGTTTCACTAGTGGCTTCTCTCAAGAGCATAGGTATTTTACGGTGGGTGAACAAATTACTGTTGAGCAATTGACAGAATTGAGCATAGTTATGAGAATATCTAGGTATGATCATGTATATAGGCATCACGTCTAAAACAAGTAGATCGACTCCTGCCTGCATCTACTACTATTACTCCACACATCGACCGCTATCCAGCATGCATCTAGAGTATTAAGTTCATAAGAACAAAGTAACGCCTTAAGCAAGGTGACATGATGTAGAGGGATAAATTCATGCAATATGATAAAAAACAGCTTGTTATCCTCGATGGCAAGAATACAATACGTGCCTTGCTGCCCCTACTGTCACTGGGAAAGGACACCGCAAGATAGAACCCAAAGCTAAGAACTTCTCCCATTGCAAGAAAGATCAATCTAGGCCAAACCAAACTGATAATTCGAAGAGACTTGCAAAGATAACCAATCATACATAAAAAATTCAGAGAAGATTCAAATATTGTTCATAGATAAACTTGATCATAAACCCACAATTCATCGGTCTCAACAAACACACCGCAAAAGAAGATTACATCGAATAGATCTCCACAAGAGAGGGGAGAACTTTGTATTGAGATCCAAAAAGAGAGAAGAAGCCATCTAGCTAATAACTATGGACCCGTAGGTCTGAGGTAAACTACTCACACTTCATCGGAAAGGCTATGGTGTTGATGTAGAAGCCCTCCGTGATCGATGCCCCCTCCGATGGAGCTCCAGAACAGGCCCCAAGATGGGATCTCGTGGATACAGAAAGTTACGGTGGTGGAATTAGGGTTTTCGCTCCGTATCTGATTGTTTGGGGGTACGTAGGTATATATAGGAGGAAGAAGTACGTCGGTGGAGCAAAAGGGGGACCATGAGGGTGGAGGGTGTGCCTAGGGGGGGGTAGGCGCGCCCCCTACCTCGTGGTCTCCCTGTTGGTTGCTTGACGTAGGGTCCAAGTCTCCTGGATCATGTTCGGTGAGAAAATCACGTTCCCGAAGGTTTCATTCCGTTTGGACTCCGTTTGATCTTCCTTTTCTTCGAAACCCTAAAGTAGGCAAAAAATGCAATTCTGGGCTGGGCCTCTAGTTAGTAGGGTAGTCCCAAAAATAATATAAAAGTGTATAATAAAGCCCAATAATGTCCAAAACAGTAGATAATATAGCATGGAGCAATAAAAATTTATAGATACGTTGGAGACGTATCATCATGATGACATTCACCTGAAGATTTTCAAGGCACCTTTTGGGAACCCAGATTTTCTTAATAGGAGGATCGTTCCTGCATTTAGTGCCAACATATCTAGCAAATACTTCACCATTCTGTGTTTTGAACAGTTTATAATTGGAGTCAAATGACTCATCAGAAGAATATGAAGATTCACATGTAAAACTAGATAGAGTAGATGGATCCACTAAAGGTCCCTTTGCAGCAACCCATGTGGTTTTGGGATACTGCTCAGGTTTCTAGTAGGTCCCATCAGCATTGATTTTCCTCTTGAAGGCAATACCCTCTTTCCTAGGGTTCCTGTTGAGGATCTGCTTTTTAAGCACATCACAAAGAGCGTGATGCCCTTTGAGGCTTTTGTACATGTCTGTCATATACAATTCCTTCAGCCCTGCATCATCACTGATACTAGCAATGTCCTCAGATGAGGAATTAGTGATAGCAGAGGCAGTTGAAGAATTTGCAGCAATGGAAGTATTTGAGCATTCAGGTGAAGAATTAGCAGTTTCACGTTCAATGCACTTCAAACATGGAGGAACAAATTCATCCTGAGTAGCGCTGATCTGTTGACAAAGTGATGAATCGCGCTCCTTCTGAAGATCTTCATAACTCACTCTTAACTGCTCAAGATCTTGCTTTCTTTGAAGAAATTCATAAGAAAGCTTCTCATGATCAGATAAGAGAGTGTTATGATGACTTTGAAGGGTGCCAAACTTAGACTGAAGTCTCTGAAGACTATCAGCCAAAGCTTTTGACTGATCCATTTCTTCACCCAGCATATCATCGCTTTTATCCAGCATGTATTGAACTTTTTCCAAAGCTCTTTGTTGTTTAGTGGCAAGGGAAGAAAGTTTGACATAACTGGGTCCAAATTCATCACCAGATTCATCATCACTGGACTCAGATAAGTAGCATTCAGTTACCTTGGCACCTTTTGCCATAAGACATGGTGCAGAGGATGATGATGATCGAAGGTCATAGCCTTGTGCGATTCCATGAATTCTTCGAACCGGGTTCATGGTGAGATCGATGACCTTTATAGACCTCGGAGAGTCGGTCCCAGATGAGTTTCGCATGGCTGAGATGCATAACGTTCCTGAACTGATTTTGTGACAAGCTGGAGCAGATGATGTCCTTCGCCGTGAGGTTGAGAAGTGTGTATTTGCGAATATCATCAGCCTCCACCATCTTGCATAGGTCAGTAAGACCAATCTCAGTGACGGTCCAGAGTTCGTTGTTCATCGCCATGAGGCGCTTCTTCATCATGGCCTTCCACTTGGAATAATCATGACCGTCAAAGATGGGGCAAGTCACAGTCTTCATTCATGTGGTTGACATAACTAAAACTCCAGGCGATTAAACCAAAATCACACAGAACAAGGGAGTACCTTGCTCTGATACCAATTGAAAGTGCGTTATATCGACTAGAGGGGGTGAATAGGCAATTTTTATGAAATCTTCACTGAGGAATTTCAGGGTGAGGAAATTCCTGAGTGAAGAACTACTTGCAGCGGAATAAGTACTCGGAAGTAAACATAACAGAACATGAGCATGGTCTTCATGATGAAATGAAAAATAAGCACATAGTACAGAAAGCGTAAACACAGGATAACACAAGATGAAGACAAACAGACTGAAGAAATTGAACTGAGGAAATTGAGAAAGTCTTCAGTCAAAGTCTTCAAACAGAAATGAACAAGCTCACTACACAGAAATGAGTAAATGAAAGGGTTGAGGAAATGGAACCAGGTAGCTTGGTGAAGACAATGATTTGGTAGACCAGTTCCAACTGCTGTGACAGTTGTATGTCTGGTTAGGGCGGCTAGGTATTTAAACCTGAGGACACACAGTCCCGGACACCCAGTTCTGAACACGCAGTCTAGAACACTCAATCCTCATGATATTCCCCTTGAGCTAAGGTCAAACAGACCTCGCCCAATCACTCGCGGTAAGTCTTCAGGTGACTTCCAAACCTTCACAGACTCGGTCACTCGACGATCCACAATTTCCTCTTGGACGCTCTAGACCATGGCGCCTAACCGTATGGAAGATGCACAGTCTTCAAAGGTAACAAGCATCGGATCCACGCAGGATAAATCTCTTCAGTGATGCTCAATCACTTGGGGTTTGTAGGTGTTTGGGTTTGGGTTTTCCTCACTTGATGATTTTCACTCAAAGTCCTCGGAGGATGGGATGCTCTCAAATGACAAGTGTCAGTTTCTCTCAGAGCAGCCAACCAACTAGTGGTTGTAGGGGTGGCTATTTATAGCCTAGGGAGCAACCCGACATGATAAGACATAAATGCCCTTCAATGTTATGATCGTTAGGTGGGTAGATATTTTGGGACAGCTTGCACATAGCACAACAACGGTCGGATATTTGAGTATCAAATTCCTCAGGGCTATCATGTTCCTCACTGTGTAGGAAATCCGCACTAGCAAATTCCTAACTCCCAGTCAGAACAAATTTCTCAGAGACCAGAAGAACTTCGTCTCTGTCACTGAAGAAATTGACTGAGCTGTATGAGATTTCCAACGACTTCACTCGAAGGGATTGGTAGGTGTAGGATTTGAGTTGAGCATCACTTGGAAATTTTTTCTTAGTATTTCCTCGACCCCCTTTAACAGTACAGTGTTTCCTATGACTCAAGAAAGAGAAAATGAAACTATGAAAACAAAAGTATTCACGCTTCATGTTCCTCAGATGAATACCAAGTCTTCAGGATCATGCCAATTTCTTCACTTTCAAAGTCTTCAGAAATCCAAAGTCTTTAGTCGAAGAACTTCATTTTAGGGGTCGACTTTCTCTGTAAATATCAAACTCCTCATAGACTTATAGACCTGTGTACACTCACAAATGCATCAGTCCCTTAACCTATAAGTCTTCAATACACCAAAATCACTAAGGGGCACTAGATGCACTTACAAAGAGCTTTTCAGCAAGTCCACATACTCAACCATCATTTAGTCTTTCACAATTGCTAACACTCACGCGATATTTATGAGTATGAAGTTTTAATCGGACACAGAGAAAGATAGGGGCTTATAGTTTTGCCTCCCAACCTTTTACCTCAAGGGTAATGTCAACAATAATAGTTCATGAAAACTCACATCCAATTAGCTATATATATCTGGATCTTTCCAACACGTTGTGCTTGCTAAAGGATAAAATGTAAAAAGGAAAGGTGAAGATCATGGTGACTCTTATATAAAGTAATAGACAAGAATAAAAGATAGGCCCTTCGCAGTTGGAAGCAGAGGTTGTCATGTGCTTTTATGGTTGGATGCACAAAATCTTAATGCAAAAGAACGTCACTTTATATTGCCACTTGTGACATGGACCTTTATTATGCAGTCCGTCACTTTTATTTCTTCCACATCACAAGATCGTATAAAGCTTATTTTCTCCACACTAATAAGTCATACATATTTAGAGAGCAATTTTTATTGCTTGCAACGATGACAACTTACTTGAAGGATCTTACTCAATCCATAGGTAGATATGGTGGACTCTCATGGCAAAACTGGTTTTAAGGATATCTGGAAGCACAAGTAGTATCTCTACTTGGTGCAAAGAATTTGGCTAGCATGAGAGGGAAAGGCAAGCTCAACATGTTGGATGATCCAAGACAATATAATTTATTTCAGATGTAGGAAAACATAACCCATTACGTTGTCTTCCTTTTCCAACGTCAACTCTTTAGCATGTCATATTTCAATGAGTGCTCACAATCATAAAAGATGTCCAAGATAGTATATTTATATGTGAAAACCTCTCTTTCTTTATTACTTCCTATTAATTGCAACGATGACCAAACCTATGCTTGTCAACTCTCAACAACTTTTATTCATCATACTCTCTATATGTGAAGTCATTACTCTCCATAAGATCCATATGATCTCTTTATTTATTTTTATCTTTTATCTTTTATTTTATTCCCTCAAGATCATAGCAAGATAATCAAGCCCTTGACTCAACACTAATCTTTATTATAAATAGCTCATGGACTCGATTACATAGAAGGATCATAAAGCAAAACTCAAAATTAAATCATACTAAAACTTTATTCTACTAGATCAAGATATAACCAAAAGGATCGAACTAAGAACGATAAAGATAAAAGTGATGGTGATACGATACTGGGGCACTCCCCCAAGCTTGGCAGTTGCCAAGGGGAGTGTCGTTACCCATGTGATTATGTCTCCTTATTTGTTGGTGAAGAAGGTGTTGGTGATGATAGATAATTGCACATCGAGCGTAGGAGATCCTCCAATTTGCGGATAATGCCCTTGAGTGCGATGATATGCTCCTTCAACAAAATATTTTCACTTGTGAGATACTTGTTTTGAATGCGAGCTAACTCAATCATCTTGAAAGCTTCAATCTCCATTGGGGTAAAGAGATAGTGATGAGGTTGAAGGATGTCTTCTTCTACTAATGTCGAAACTTGATCCCCCACGGCCTTCTTGATCCCATCATCCTTGTTGATCTCTCCGGGCTCTTCTCTCTTCAGCTCTATCTTCATTAGCCAAGCATCGTTGCCCTCATTGTTGGAAGAGGAAGGAGAAGACATGATGCTTGGCCTTGACAACCCTGACAAAAAACAGCTCGAAACAAAAAACAGAGGATATTTGCATGATACGGTGGTCAAAACCTTCGGGAGATTATATAATGAATTTTTACCGACCAAAATAAGTATCGTGCAAGAAAACGGAGTCCGGAGAGCACACGAGGTGCCCACGAGGCAGGGGGCGCGCCCTCCACCCTCGTGGAAGCCTCGTGTCCTTTCCGGACTACTTCCGATTTTTCTATTTTCTTAAATATTCCAAAACGGAGAAAAATTGCCATTAGAACTGTTTTGGAGTCGGTTTACTTACCGTACCACGTACCTATTCCTTTTCAGAGTCTGAAACTTTATGGAAAGTGTCCCTTATGTATTCCTCCGGGGTTACGGTTTTAGTAACATTAGTTTCAACATTTATAGGAGATATAATGTTTGATTCTTTGACCGTTCACGACCCTCGGATTTGTGCCTTCGAAGTTGTTGATTTTTATAGCACCGGAACAATAGACCTCCTCGATGACGTAAGGACCTTCCCATTTAGAGAGGAGTTTTCCTGCAAAAAATGTTAAACGAGAGTTGTATAACAATACATAATCACGTACATTAAACTCACGTTTTTGTATCCTTTTGTCATGCCATCTTTTAACTTTTTCGTTAAACAGTTTGGCTTTCTCGTAAGCCTGGGTTCTCCATTCATCAAGTGAGGTAATGTCAAAAAGCCTCTTCTCACCGGCAAGTTTGAAGTCATAGTTGAGCTATTTAATGGCCCAATATGCCTTATGTTCTAGTTCAAGAGATAAGTGACATGCCTTTCCATAAACCATTTTATACAGAGACATACCCATAGGATTTTTGTATGCAGTTCTATAGGCCCATAATGCATCATCAAGTTTCTTGGACCAATTCTTCCTAGATCTATTAACAGTCTTTTGCAAAATTAATTTAAGCTCTCTATTACTCAAATCTACTTGACCACTAGATTGTGGGTGATAAGGAGATGCAATTCTATGATTAACATCATACTTAGCAAGCATTTTACGAAAGGCACCATGAATAAAATGTGAACCACCATCAGTCATTAAGTATCTAGGGACTCCAAACCTCAGAAAAATAACTTCTTTAAACATCGTGTTATGATCAGCACTACTAGTTGGAATAGCTTCTACCCACTTAGTAACGTAATCAACAGCAACTAAAATATGTGTATACCCATTAGAGGAAGGAAATGGTCCCATATAATCAAAGCCACAGACATGAAATGGTTCAATAACAAGTGAATAATTCATAGGCATTTCTTGACGTCTACTAATATTACCAATTCTTTGACATTCATCACAAGACAAGACAAACTTATGGGCATCCTTGAAGAGAGTAGGCCAATAAAAACTGGATTGCAATACCTTATGTGCAGTTCTATCTCCAGCGTGGTGTCCTCCATAAGCCTCGGAGTGACACTTGCATAGGATCCATTCCCGTTCATGCTCAGGTACACAACGTCTAATAACACCATCCACTCCTTCTTTATAAAGATGTGGGTCATCCCAGAAGTAATGTCTTAAATCATAGAAGAACTTTTTCTTTTGCTGGTATGCGAAACTAGGTGGTATAAACTTAGCAACAATATAATTAGCATAATCGGCATACCATGGAGCAGTACGAGAAGCATTTATGACAGCTAATTGTTCATCAAGAAAGCTATCATCAATAGGTTGTGGGTCATCAAGAACATTCTCTAGCCTAGACAAGTTGTCTGCAACGGGGTTCTCAGCTCCCTTTCTATCAATAACATGCAAATCAAATTCTTGTAGCAAGAGAACCCATCTAATAAGTCTAGGTTTAGCATCCTTCTTTTCCATAAGGTATTTAATAGCAGCGTGATCAGTGTGAACAGTTACTTTAGAATCAACTATATAAGGTCTGAACTTATCACAAGCAAATACAACTGCTAAAAATTCGTTTTCAGTAGTAGCATAATTTCTTTGGGCACTGTCTAGAGTTTTACTAGCATATTGAATACCATTTAATTTCTTATCAACTCTTTGTCCTAGAACAGCCCCTACAGCATAATCAGTAGCATCACACATGATTTCAAATGGTAAATTACAATCAGGAGGCTGAACAATAGGTGCATAAATCAAAGCTTTCTTAAGTATTTCAAATGCTTCTACACAATCATTATCAAAAAACAAAAGGAACATCTTTTTGTAAGAGATTAGTCAGAGGTCTAGAAATTTTAGAGAAGTCCTTAATGAACCTCCTATTAAAACCAGCATGACCAAGGAAACTTCTTATACCTTTAATGTCCTTAGGACACGGCATCTTTTCAATAGCATCAACTTTAGCTTTATCAACTTCAATACCTCCTTTAGAAATTTTATGCCCCAAGACAATACCTTCATTAACCATAAAGTGGCACTTCTCCCAATTCAAGACAAGATTAGTTTCTTCACATCTCAGCAAAACTCGATCAAGGTTGCTTAAGCAATCATCAAAAGAAGTTCAGTAAATAGAGAAATCATCCATGAATACCTCGATAATCTTTGCAGAAAAGTCAGAGAATATAGCAGTCATACATCTTTGAAAAGTAGCAGGTGCAATGCATAAACCAAAAGGCATACGTCTATAAGCAAAGGTACCAAAAGGGCAAGTAAAATTTGTCTTTTCTTGATCCTCTTTTGACACAGATATTTGAAAGAAACCAGAATAACCATCTGGAAAGGAAAAATGTGTATGTTTGGATAATCTTTCTAGCATTTGATCAATAAAAGGTAAAGGGTAATGATCCTTTTTAGTAGCTTTATTTAATTTGCGGAAATCAATTACCATTCTATAACATGTAACAATTCTTTGTGGGATCAATTCATCTTTATCATTAGGAACAACAGTAATACCTCCCTTCCTAGGGACACAATGGACAGGACTTACCCATTGACTATCAGCAACGGGATAAATTATACCTGCCTCCAGAAGCTTTAGTATTTCTTTTCTTACCACTTCTTTCATATTAGGATTTAACCGTCGTTGATGATCAACAACTAGTTTAGCGTCTTTCTCCAATTTTATTTTGTGCTGACATAGAGTGGGACTAATGCCCTTAAGATCATCAAGAGTGTATCCAATAGCAGCAAGGTGCTTCTTCAGAGTTTTCAATAATTTCTCCTCTTCCTTGGCTGAAAGGTTAGCACTAATAATAACAGAATATATCTTCTTTCCATCAAGATAAGCATATTTAAGAGTATCAAGTAAAGGTTTAAGCTCAAACACAGGATCACCCTTAGGTGGAGGAGGGTCCCCTAGGATTTCAACAGGCAAGTTGTGTTTCAAAATAGGTCCCTGTTTAAAGAATACTTCATCTATTTCCCTTCTTTCATTCATAAACATATCATTCTCATGGTCTAGCAAATATTGTTCTAAAGTATCATTAGGAGGCACGGCAATAGAAGCAAGACCAATAATTTCATCTTTACTAGGCAATTCTTTATCATGGGGTTGTCTATGAAATTTAGCAAAATTAAACTCATGAGACATGTCCCCTAAACCAATAGTAACAACATCCTTATTGCAGTCTATCTGGGCATTAACAGTATTCAAGAAGGGTCTACCAAATATAATGGGACAAAAGTCATGTTGTGGGGAACCAAGAACAAGAAAATCAGCAGGATATTTAACTTTCCCACACAAGAATTCAACATCTCTAACAATCCCAACAGGTGAAATAGTGTCCCTATTAGCAAGCTTAATTGTAACATCAATTTCTTCTATCTCAGCAGGTGCAATATCATGCATAATTTATTTATATAAAGAATGAGGTATTGCACTTGCACTAGCACCCATATCAAACAAGCCATGATAACAATGATCCCCTATCTTAACTGAAATAACATGCATGCCTACAACAGGTCTGTTTATATTTAGTATCGGGTCTAGCAATTCTAGCAGCTTCATCATAGAAGTAAATAACATGCCCATCAATATTATCGGCCAAGAGATCTTTAACCATAGCAATACTAGGTTCAACTTTAATTTGCTCAGAGGGTGTAGGTGTTCTAGTATTACTCTTATGAACCACATTTGAAGCTTTAGCATGATCCTTTATTCTAATAGGGAAAGGTAGTTTCTCAATATAAGCAGTAGGAACAACAGGATCAACATTATAAGTGATAGTCTTTTCTTCAACTTTAATAGGTGCAACTACTTTTACTTCAATGGGAGGATTATATTTAAACCACTTCTCCTTAGGGAGATCAACATGAGTAGCAAAGGATTCACAAAAAGAAGCTACTATCTCAGAGTCAAGTCCATATTTAGTGCTAAATTCATGGAAAGCATCAGTATCCATAAAAGATTTAACACAATCAAACTTAGGTGTTATACCTGAATCCTTACCTTCGTCGAGATCCCAATCTTCAGAGTTGCGTTTACTTCTTTCCAATAAATCCCATTTGAATTCAATAGTCTTCATCATAAAAGAACTAGTACAAGAAGTATCGAGCATGGAGCGATTACAGAGAGAAAGCCGAGCATAAATTTTTTTGAATAATCATTTCTCTTGAGAGCTCATGATTGGGGCATGAATATAACATTGACTTAAGCCCCCCCCCCCCAAGCTTGAGCGATGCTTTCTCCTTCGCGAGGCCAAAAATTATATATATATAATTATGATCACGATGAACAAGATGCATAGGATAAAACTTCTGATGAAATTCCAATTTCAATCGGTTGTAGTTCCATGATCCCATATCATCACATAGTCTAAACCATGTCAATGCCTCTCCCTTCAAAGATAAAGGGAAGACCTTCTTCTTGATAGCATCCTCGGGCATACCTGCAAGCTTAAATAATCCACAAACATCATCCACGTAGATTAGGTGCAAATCGGGATGTAATGTTCCATCTCCTGTAAAAGGATTAGCTAGCAGTTTCTCTATCATACCCGAAGGAATTTCAAAGTAAACATTTTCAGTAGGTTCAGTAGGTTGAGGAGCAACTCTTTGCTCTATTGGTCGGGGTGAAGATACCCCAAACAAGCCCCTCAAAGGATTATGTTCCATAGTAACAAGTGACAGTAAATTTCAGCACACTATATAAATTTTTCCTTACCAAAGGCGCTTCACTCCCCGACAACGGCGCCAGAAAAGAGTATTCATGACCCACAAGTGTAGGGGATCTAGCGTAGACTTTTCGATAAGTAGGAGTGTCGAACCCAACGAGGAGCAGATAGTTTTGCAAGGTATTCTCTGCAAGCACTGAAATTATCGGTAACAGATAGTTTTGTGATAAGGTAATTTGTAATGGGTAACAAGTAATAAAAGTAAATAAGGTGCAGCAAGATGGCCCAATCCTTTTTTGTAGCAAAGGACAAGCCTGTACAAACTCTTATATAAAGGAAAGCGCTCCCGAGGACACATGGGAATTATCGTCAAGCTAGTTTTCATCACGTTCATATGATTCGCGTTCGGTACTTTGATAATTTGATATGTGGGTGGACCGGTGGTTGGGTACTGCCCTTACTTGGACAAGCATCCCACTTATGATTAACCCCTATTGCAAGCATCTGCAACTACAACAGAAGTATCAAGGTAAACCTAACCATAGCATGAAACATATGGATCCAAATCAACCCCTTACGAAGCAACACATAAACTAGGGTTTAACCTTCTGTCACTCTAGCAACCCATCATCTACTTATTACTTCCCAATGCCTCCCTCTAGGCCCAAACAATGGTGAAGTGTCATGTAGTCGACGTTCACATGACACCACTAGAGGGATGACAACATACATCTTATCAAAATATCGAATGAATACCAAATTCACATGACTACTTATAGCAAGACTTCTCCCATGTCCTCAGGAACAAATGTAACTACTCACAAATCATATTCATGTTCATAATCAGAGGGGTATTAATATGCATAATGGATCTGAACATACGATCTTCCACCAAATAAACCAACTAGCATCAACTACAAGGAGTAATCAACAGTACTAGCAACCCACAGGTACCAATCTAAGGCTTTGGGACAAAGATTGTATACAAGAGATGAACTAGGGTTTGAGATGAGATGGTGCTGGTGAAGATGTTGATGGAGATTGACCCCCTCCCGATGAGAGGATCGTTGGTGATGACGATGGTGATGATTTCCCCCTCCCGGAGGGAAGTTTCCCCGGCAGAACAGCTTCGTCGGAGCCCTAGATTGGTTCCGCCTCATGGCGGAGGAGTTTCGTCCCGACAGCTTGCTTATGATTTTTTCCTCGACAAAAGACTCCATATAGTCAAAGATGGGCATCAGAGGGCCACAAGGGGGCCCACAAGGCAGGGGGTTGCGCCCAGGGGGGTAGGGCGCGCCCCCACCCTCATGGACGGTGGGTGGCCCCCCTCTGGTACTTCTTTCTGTTGGGGAACGTAGTAATTTCAAAATTTTCCTATGCACACGCAAGATCATGGTGATGCATAGCAACGAGAGAGGAGAGTGTCGTCTACGTACCCTCGTAGACCGAAAGCGTAAGCGTTAGCACAACGCGGTTAATGTAGTCGTACATCTTCACGGCCCAACCGATCAAGCACCGAAACTATGGCACCTCCTAGTTTCTAGCACACGTTCAGCTTGATGATGATCCCCGGACTCCGATCCAGCAGAATATCGAGGAAGAGTTCCGTCAGCACGACGGTGTGGTGAGGATCTTGATGTTCTACCGTCGCAGGGCTTCGCCTAAGCACCGCTACAATATTATCGAGGATTATGGTGGAGGGGGGCACCACACACGGCTAAGAGATCAATGATCAATTGTTGTGTCTATGGGGTGCCCCCTTGCCCCCGTATATAAAGGAGCAAGGGGGAGGAGGTGCGGCCAGGCAAGGGGCGCGCCAAGAGGAGTCCTACTCCCACCGGGAGTAGGACTCCCCCCTTTTCCATGTTGGACTAGGACTTGGGGGGAAGGAGAGAAAGAGGGGAAAGGAAAGGGGGGGGGGCGCCGCCCCCCACCTTGTCCAATTCCGACTTGGGGGGAGGGGCGCGCGGCTGCCCCTTGGCCTCCTCTCTACTTCCTCCACTAGTCCCATTAAGGCCCATTAGGTTACCGGGGGTCCCAGTAACCTCCCGGTACTCCGGTAAAATGCCGATTTCACCCGGAACACTTCCGATGTCCAAACATAGGCTTCCAATATATCAATCTTTATGTCTCGACCATTTCGAGACTCCTCGTCATGTCCGTGATCACATCCGGGACTCCGAACAACCTTCGGTACATCAAAACATATAAACTCACAATGAAATTGTCATCGTAACGTTAAGCGTGCGGACCCTACGGGTTCGAGAACAATGTAGACATGACCGATACACGTCTCCGGTCAATAACCAATAGCGGAACCTGGATGCTCATATTGGCTCCTACATATTCTACGAAAATATTTATCGGTCAGACCGCATGACAACATACGTTGTTCCCTTTGTCATCGGTATGTTACTTGCCCGAGATTCGATCGTCGGTATCTTAATACCTAGTACAATCTCGTTACCGGCAAGTCTCTTTACTCGTTCTGTAATACATCATCCCGCAACTAACTCATTAGCTGCAATGCTTGCAAGGCTTTAAGTGATGTGCATTATCGAGAGGGCCCAGAGATACCTCTCCGACAATCGGAGTGACAAATCCTAATCTCGAAATACGCCAACCCAACAAGTACCTTCGGAGACACCTGTAGAGCACCTTTATAATCACCTAGTTATGTTGTGATGTTTGGTAGCACACAAAGTGTTCCTCCGGTAAACGGCAGTTGCATAATCTCATAGTCATAGGAACATGTATAAGTCATGAAGAAAGCAATAGCAACAAACTAAACGATCAAGTGCTATGCTAACGGAATGGGTCAAGTCAATCACATCATTCTCCTAATGATGTGATCCCGTTAATCAAATGATAACTCATGTCTATGGTTAGGAAACATAACCATCTTTGATCAATGAGCTAGTCAATTAGAGGCATACTAGTGACACTCTGTTTGTCTATGTATTCACACATGTATTATGTTTCCGGTTAATACAATTCTAGCATGAATAATAAACATTTATCATGATACAAGGAAATAAATAATAACTTTATTATTGCCTCTAGGGCATATTTCCTTCAGTCTCCCACTTGCACTAGAGTCAATAATCTAGATTACACAATAATGATTCTAACACCCATGGAGCCTTGGTGTTGATCATGTTTTGCTCGTGGAAGAGGCTTAGTTAGCGGGTCTGCAACATTCAGATCCGTATGTATCTTGCAAATTTCTATGTCTCCCACTTGGACTAAATCCCGAATGGAATTGAAGCATCTCTTGATGTGCTTGGTACTCTTGTGAAATCTGGATTCCTTTACCAAGGCAATTGCACCAGTATTGTCACAAAAGATTTTCATTGGACCCGATGCACTAGGTATGACACCTAGATCGGATATGAACTCATTTATCCAGACTCCTTCATTTGCTGCTTCTGAAGCAGCTATGTACTCCGCTTCACATGTAGATCCCGCCACGATGCTTTGTTTAGAACTGCACCAACTAACAGCTGCACCGTTTAATGTAAACACGTATCCGGTTTGCGATTTAGAATCGTCCGGATCAGTGTCAAAGCTTGCATCAACGTAACCATTTACGATGAGCTCTTTGTCACCTCCATATACGATAAACATATCCTTAGTTATTTTCAGGTACTTCAGGATGTTCTTGACCGCTCTCCAGTGATCCACTCTTGGATAACTTTGGTACCTCCCTGCTAGACTTATAGCAAGGCACACATCGGGTCTGGTACACAGCATTGCATACATGATAGAGCCTACGGCTGAAGCATAGGGAACATCTTTCATTTTCTCTCTATCTTCTGTAGTGGTCGGACATTGAGTCTTACTCAACTTCACACCTTGTAACACAGGCAAGAACCCTTTCTTTGCTTGATCCATTTTGAACTTCTTCAAAACTTTGTCAAGGTATGTGCTTTGTGAAAGTCCAATTAAGCGTCTTGATCTATCTCTATAGATCTTAATGCCCAATATGTAAGCAGCTTCACCGAGGTCTTTCATTGAAAAACTTTTATTCAAGTATCCCTTTATGCTATCCAGAAATTCTATATTATTTCCAATCAATAATATGTCATCCACATATAATATCAGAAATGCTACAGAGCTCCCACTCACTTTCTTGTAAATACAGGCTTCTCTAAAAGTCTGTATAAAACCAAATGCTTTGATCAACTATCAAAGCGTTTATTCCAACTCCGAGAGGCTTGCACCAGTCCATAAATGGATCGCTAGAGCTTGCACACTTTGTTAGCTCCCTTTGGATCGACAAAACCTTCTGGTTGCATCATATACAACTCTTCTTCCAGAAATCCATTCAGGAATGCAGTTTTGACATCCATTTGCCAAATTTCATAATCATAAAATGCGGCAATTGCTAACATGATTCGGACAGACTTAAGCATCGCTACGGGTGAGAAGGTCGCACCGTAGTCATTCCCTTGAACTTGTCGAAAACCTTTCGCAACAAGTCGAGCTTTATAGACAGTAACATTACCGTCAGCGTCAGTCTTCTTCTTGAAGATTCATTTATTCTCAATTGCTTGCCGATCAACGGGCAAGTCAACCAAAGTCCACACTTTGTTCTCATACATGGATCCCATCTCAGATTTCATGGCTTCCAGCCATTTTGCGGAATCTGGGCTCACCATCGCTTCTTCATAGTTCGTAGGTTCATCATGATCTAGTAGCATGACTTCCAGAACAGGATTACCGTACCACTCTGGTGCGGATCTTACTCTGGTTGATCTACGAGGTTCGGTAGTAACTTGATCTGAAGTTTCATGATCATTATCATTAGCTTCCTCACTAATTGGTGTAGGTGTCACAGAAACTGGTTTCTGTGATGTACTACTTTCCAATAAGGGAGCAGGTATAGATACCTCATCAAGTTCTACTTTTCTCCCACTCACTTCTTTCGAGAGAAACTCATTCTCTAGAAAAACTCTGAATTTAGCAACAAAAGTCTTGCCTTAGGATCTGTGATAGAAGGTGTACCCAACAGTCTCCTTTGGGTATCCTATGAAGACACATTTCTCCGATTTGGGTTCGAGCTTATCAGGTTGAAGCTTTTTCACATAAGCATCGTAGCCCCAAACTTTCAGAAATGACAACTTTGGTTTCTTGCCAAACCACAGTTCATAAGGCGTCATCTCAACGGATTTCGATGGTGTCCTATTTAATGTGAATGCAGCCGTCTCTAAAGCATAACCCCAAAACGATAGTGGTAAATCAGTAAGAGACATCATAGATCGCACCATATCTAATAAAGTACGATTACGATGTTTGAACACACCATTACGCTCTGGTGTTCCGGGTGGCGTGAGTTGCGAAACTATTCCGCATTGTTTCAAATGTAGACCAAACTCGTAACTCAAATATTCTCCTCCATGATCAGATCATAGAAACTTTATTTTCTTGTTACGATGATTTTCAACTTCACTCTGAAATTCTTTGAACTTTTCAAATGTTTCAGACTTATGTTTCATTAAGTAGATATACCCATATCTGCTGAAATCATCTGTGAAGGTGAGAAAATAATGATATCTGTCACGAGCCTCAACATTCATTGGACCACATACATCTGTATGTATGATTTCCAACAAATCTGTTGCTCTCTCCATAGTACCGAAGAACAGCGTTTTAGTCATCTTACCCATGAGGCATGGTTCGCAAGTACCAAGTGATTCATAATCAAGTGGTTCCAAAAGTCCATCAGTATGGAGTTTCTTCATGCGCTTTACACCGATATGACCTAAATGGCAGTGCCACAAATAAGTTGCACTATCATTATCAACTCTGCATCTTTTGATTTCAACATTATGAATATGTGTATCACTACTATCGAGATTCATCAAAAATAGACCACTCTTCAAGGGTGCATGACCATAAAAGATATTACTCATATAAATAGAACAACCATTATTCTCTGATTTAAATGAATAACCGTCTTGCATCAAACAAGATCCAGATATAATGTTCATGCTCAACGCTGGCACCAAATAACAATTATTTAGGTCTAATACTAATCCCGAAGGTAGATGTAGAGGTAGCGTGTTGACCGCGATCACATCGACTTTGGAACCATTTCCCACGCGCATCGTCACCTCGTCCTTAGCCAATCTTCGCTGAATCCGTAGCCCCTGTTTTGAGTTGCAAATGTTAGCAACAGAACCAGTATCAAATACCCAGGTGCTACTGCGAGCATTAGTAAGGTACACATCAATAACATGTATATCACATATACCTTTGTTCACTTTGCCATCCTTCTTATCCGCCAAATACTTGGGGCAGTTCCGCTTCCAGTGACCAGTCTACTTGCAGTAGAAGCACTCAATATCAGGCTTAGGTCCAAACTTGGGTTTCTTCTCCTAAGCAGCAACTTGTTTGTTGTTCTTCTTGAAGTTCCCTTTCTTCTTCCCTTTGCCATTTTTCTTGAAACTGGTGGTCTTATTGACCATCAACACTTGATGCTCCTTCTTGATTTCTACCTCCGCGGCTTTTAGCATCGCGAAGAGCTCAGGAATAGTTTTATTCATCCCTTGTATATTATAGTTCATCACGAAGCTTTTGTAGCTTGGTGGCAGTGATTGAAGAACTCTGTCAATGACATTATCAACAGGAAGATTAACCCCCAGTTGAGTCAATTGATTATGATACCCAGACATTTTGAGTATATGTTCACTCACAGAACTATTCTCCTCCATCTTGCAGCTATAGAACTTATTGGAGACTTCATATCTCTCAATCCGGGCATTTGCTTGAAATATTAACTTCAACTCCTGGAACATCTCATATGCTCCATGACGTTCAAAACGTCGTTGAAGACCCGGTTCTAAGTCGTAAAGCATGGCACACTGAACTATCGAGTAGTCATCAGCTTTGCTCTGCCAGACATTCATAACATCTGGTGTTGCTCCTGCAGCAGGCTTGGCACTTAGCGGTGCTTCCAGGACATAATTCTTCTGTGCAGCAATGAGGATAATCCTCAAGTTACGGACCCAGTCCGTGTAATTGCTACCATCATCTTTCAACTTTGCTTTCTCAAGGAACGCATTAAAATTCAACGGAACAATAGCATGAGCCATCTATCTACAATCAAACATAGACAAGCAAGATACTATCAGGTACTAAGTTCATGATAAATTTAAGTTCAATTAATCATATTACTTAAGAACTCCCACTTAGAAAGATATCCCTCTAATCCTCTAAGTGATCACGTGATCCAAATCAACTAAACCATGTCTGATCATCACGTGAGATGGAGTAGTATCAATGGTGAACATCAATATGTTAATCATATCTACTATATGATTCACGCTTGACCTTTCGGTCTCCGTGTTTCGAGGCCATATCTGTTATATGCTAGGCTCGTCAAGTTTAACCTAATTATTCCGTGTGTGCAACTGTTTTGCACCCGTTGTATTTGAACATAGAGCCTATCAAACCCGATCATCACGTGGTGTCTCAGCACGAAGAACTTTTGCAACGGTGCATACTCAGGGAGAACACTTATACTTTGATAATTTAGTGAGGGGTCATCTTATAATGCTACCGTCAATCAAAGCAAGATAAGATGCATAAACGATAAACATCACATGCAATCAATATAAGTGATATGGTATGGCCATCATCATCTTGTACTTGTGATCTCCATCTTCGAAGTACCGTCATGATCACCATTGTCACCGGCGCGACACCTTGATCTCCATCGTAGCATCGTTGTCGTCTCGCCAATCTTATGCTTCCACGACTATCGCTACCGCTTAGTGATAAAGTAAAGCATTACAGCGCGATTGCATTGCATACAATAAAGCGACAACCATATGGCTCCTGCCAGTTGCCGATAACTCAGTTACAAAACATGATCATCTCATACCATAAAATTTAGCATCATGTCTTGACCATATCACATCACAACATGCCCTGCAAAAACAAGTTAGACGTCCTCTACTTTGTTGTTGCAAGTTTTACGTGGCTGCTACGGGCTTAGCAAGAACCGTTCTTACCTGCGCATCAAAACCACAACGATAGTTTGTCAAATTGGTGTTGTTTTAACCTTCGCAAGGACCGGGCGTAGCCACACTTGGTTCAACTAAAGTTGGAGAAACTGACACCCGCCAGCCACCTGTGTGCAAAGCACGTCAGTAGAACCAGTCTCGCGTAAGCGTACGTGTAATGTCGGTCCGGGCCGCTTCATCCAACAATACCGCCGAACCAAAGTATGACATGCTGGTAAGCAGTATGACTTATATCGCCCACAACTCACTTGTGTTGTACTCGTGCACAACATCAACGCATAAAACCTAGGCTCGGATGCCACTGTTGGGGAACGTAGTAATTTAAAAAATTTCCTACACACACGCAAGATCATGGTGATGCATAGCAACGAGAGAGGAGAGTGTTGTCTACGTACCCTTGTAGACCGAAAGCAGAAGCGTTAGCACAACGCGGTTGATGTAGTCGTACGTCTTCACGGCCCGACTGCTCAAGCACCGAAACTATGGCACCTCTGAGTTCTAGCACACGTTCAGCTCGATGACGATCCCCAAACTCCGATCCAGCAGAATGTCGGGGAAGAATTTCGTCAGCACGACGGCGTGGTGACGATCTTGATGTTCTACCGTCGCAGGGTTTCGCCTAAGCACCGCTACAATATTATCGAGGATTATGGTGGAGGGGCGCACCGCACACGGCTAAGAGATCAATGATCAATTGTTGTATCTATGGGGTGCCCCCTTGCCCCCGTATATAAAGGAGCAAGGGGGAGGAGGTGCGGCCAGGAAAGGGGCGCGCCAGGAGGAGTCCTACTCCCACCGAGAGTAGGACTCCCCCCTTTTCCATGTTGGACTAGGACTTGGGGGGAGGACAGAAAGAGGGGAAAGGAAAGGGGGGCGCCGCCCCCCCCCCCCCCTCCTTGTCCAATTTGGACTTGGGGGGAGAGGCGCGCAACTGCCCCTTGGCCTCCTCTCTACTTCCTCCACTAGGCCCATTAAGGCCCATTAGGTTACCGGGGGTTCTGGTAACCTCCCGGTACTCCGGTAAAATGTCGATTTCATCCGGAACACTTCCGATGTCCAAACATAGGCTTCCAATATATCAATCTTTATGTCTCGACCATTTCGAGACTCCTCGTCATGTCCGTGATCACATCCGGGACTCCGAACAACCTTCGGTACATCAAAACATATAAACTCATAATGAAACTGTCATCGTAACGTTAAGCGTGCGAACCCTACGGGTTCGAGAACAATGTAGACATGACCGAGACACGTCTCTGGTCAATAACCAATAGCGGAACCTGGATGCTCATATTGGCTCCTACATATTCTACGAAGATCTTTATCGGTCAGACCGCATAACAACATACGTTGTTCCCTTTGTCATCAGTATGTTACTTGCCCGAGATTCGATCGTTGGTATCTTAATACCTAGTTCAATCTCATTACCGGCAAGTCTCTTTACTCGTTTGTAATACATCATCCCGCAACTAACTCATTAGCTGCAATGCTTGCAAGGCTTTAAGTGATGTGCATTACCGAGAGGGCCCAGAGATACCTCTCCGACAATCGAAGTGACAAATCCTAATCTCGAAATACGCCAACCCAACAAGTACCTTTGGAGACACCTGTAGAGCACCTTTATAATCACCCAGTTACATTGTGATGTTTGGTAGCACACAAAGTGTTCCTCCGGTAAACGTGAGTTGCATAATCTCATAGTCATAGGAACATGTATAAGTCATGAAGAAAGCAATAGCAACAAACTAAACGATCAAGTGCTATGCTAACAGAATGGGTCAAGTCAATCACATCATTCTCCTAATGATGTGATCCCGTTAATCAAATGACAACTCATGTCTATGGTTAGGAAACATAATCATCTTTGATCAACGAGCTAGTCAAGTAGAGGCATACTAGTGACACTCTGTTTGTCTATGTATTCACACATGTATTATGTTTCCGGTTAATACAATTCTAGCATGAATAATAAACATTTATCATGATACAAGGAAATAAATAATAACTTTATTATTGCCTCTAGGGCATATTTCCTTCACTTTCGCCTAATATTTTTTTTTATATTCTGAAACATGCTCATGTGAAGTATCACGACTTTTGGAGATGTGCAGAATAGGTCTCTAATATTTGCTCCTTTTCCAGCCTAGAATTCCGGCTGCCGGCATTCCCCCTCTTCATGTAAACCTTGTAAAATAAGAGAGAATAGGCATAAGTATTGTGACATAATGTGTAATAACAACCCATAATGCAATAAATATCGATATAAAAGCATGATGCAAAATGGACGTATCAACTGCCAAAATGTTTGGCGTGATTTCACCAGCCGAGATGCCCTCTCGATCCACCAATCCACCTGAAAAACAATCGTTCTTCCGTCCCCAATGGCGCATGCAGCCGAAAGCGCAAACAATGCTTGTCGCCTCCTTTTTTTAGGGTAACTAGGGAATTTATTCAAAATTCAAAGCCGGAGCAATACAAGCAATGTCTGGCAAGGTCCCTAGCCACAAACAGCGACTAGAGGGAAACGCTGAAGCCGCCTTAGAAATGGCGTGAGCTTCCAAATTTGCTCCCCTACACTCATAACGAAAACTAATCTTTACAAAGTCAATCATGGACTCCTTTATTTCATCTATAACCAAAGCGTATGAAGATAGTGTACTCCCTTTTATATCCGTCACCACTTGCATGCAGTCCGAAGCTATCATCGCATGTGTGACGTTTATATCTCTCGCCAGAGCAAGCGCCTCGCTGCATGCATGTGCTTCAAGGCTCGCTACATCCACCAAGCCATCAATGGTGATAGCTGACGCGCCAAGATAGTTGCCATCTTTGTCCCTGCAGATCGCTGCGGCCGCCCCTGTCCTGCCATTGCGAGATATGGCCCCATCAACATTAATCTTTACTTCATCATTACCTGGTGCACTCCACCTATGAACTCGTTTCTCTGGAATTGTAGTATTGGTGGCTGGCTTCATAACTGTGGCTATGTTCAGGTCCTCCAAATAACGGTTTATGAAGCTCAAAGTAGACAAAGGGCTTTGAAATTCATCATCATGTATGGCTCTTCTCCTCGCCCCCTGGGTAACCTGAACTTGCATGTCGTGCCACGGTCTTTCAGGACCCATCCGTGCAAACCAGGCCCATCGCACCTAAGTGCCACATTAAGGAGAAAAAAGTTGTGGATCCCGAGTCCACCTAATTCCTTGGGCCGACACCCCATATCACATGCCACTTCGGCCTTCTCTTTGGCTTCTCTAAACCAGAACAATTATCTTTTATGGATGTTTATTTTATGATCTGACATTTGTTCATAAGCTAAATTAGTACTTGCGCATGTTTGATCAGTTATCCACACAACACATTTCCCTGGGCCCGCCAGCAATCCTTCCTTTTTTTCTTTGGTTATCTTCTTCCTCTCGCCCTTCCTTCCTCTTTCCTGCATGCCTCTCTCCCTTCGTCCTTATCTCTCTCTTTTCCCCTTCTTCCCTGTTGTTCCCTTCCACCTCCTGCGTACTAGGCCCGCAGCCACTAATACGTCCATTTTGCATCATGCTTTTATATTGATATTTGTTGCATTATGGGCTATTATTACACATTATATCACAATACTTATGCCTATTCTCTCTTATTTTATAAGGTTTACATGAAGAGGGAGAATGCCGGCAGCTAGAATTCTGGACTAGAAAAGGAGCAAATATTAGAGACCTATTCTGCACAACTCCAAAAGTCCTGAAACTTCATGGAGCTTATTTTTGGAATATATAAAAAATATTGGACGAAGAAAGTACCAGAGGGGGGCCACCAGCCAGCCATAAGGGTGGAGGGCGCGCCCCGACCTTGTGGGCCCCCGGCAGGCCTCTGGTGCCCATCTTTGGATATATGGTGTGTTTTGACCTGGAAAAAATCAAGAAGGAAGTTTTTGGGACAAAGCGCCTCCGTCTCGAGGCAGAACTTGGGCAGAACCAATCTAGAGCTCCGGTGGAGCTGTTCTACCAGGGAAACATCCCTCCGCGAGGGGGAAATCGTCGCCATCATCATCACCATCGATCCTCTCATCGAGAGGGGGTCAATCTCCATCAACATCTTCACCAGCACCATCTCCTCTCAAACCCTAGTTCATCTCTTGTATTCGATCTTGGTCCCAAAACCTCAGATTGGTACCTGTGGATTGCTAGTAGTGTTGATTACTCCTTGTAGTTGATGCTAGTTGGTTTATCCGGTGGAAGATTATATTTTCAGATCCTTAATGATAATTAATACTCCTCTGATTATGATTATTAATATGCTTTGTGAGTAGTTATGTTTGTTCCTGAGGACATGAGAGAAGTATTGTTATAAGTAATCATGTGAATTTGGTATTCGTTCGATATTTTGATGAGATGTATGTTGTCTCTCCTCTAGTGGTGTTATGTGAACGTCGACTACATGACACTTCACCATTATTCGGGCCTAGGGGATAGGGGAAGGCATTGGGAAGTAATAAGTAGATGATGGGTTGCTAGAGTGACAGAAGGTTAAACTCTAGTTTATCTGTTGCTTTGTAAGGGGCTGATTTGGATCCATATGTTTCATGCTATGGTTAGGTTTACTTTAATACTTCTCTCGTAGTTGCGGATGCTTGCGAGGGGGGAGGGTTAATCATAAGTGGGAGGCTTGTCCAAGGAAGGGTAGCACCCAAACACCGGTCCACCCACATATCAAATTATCAAAGTAACGAACGTGAATCATATGAGCATGATGAAAACTAACTTGACAACAATTCCCATGTGTCCTCGGAAGCGCTTTGCTTTATATAAGAGTTTGTCCAGGCTTGTCCTTTGCTACAAAAAGGATTGGACCACCTTGCTGCACCTTGTTTACTTTTGTTACTTGTTACCCGTTATGAATTATCTTATCACAAAACTATCTGTTACTGATAATTTCAGTGCTTGCAGAGAATACCTTGCTTAAAACCACTTGTCATTTCCTTCTGCTCCTCGTTGGGTTCGACACTCTTACTTATTGAAAGGACTACGATAGATCCCCTATACTTATGGGTCATCAGCCACCCAGTGCCGCAAACCTCCACCCATTGAAGCTGCCACGGCTGTCATCGGGGTGCTGCAAGGGTGGAGACCACACGGGGGATGCTCCAACGCTGCCTAGGACAGGCGACAGGACCTAGCTACATTGTTTTGCTATGACCAGCAAGGTATTTTTCTGGAACCAGCAACATCAATTGTTGGAACCGGGGAGCTAGCATGGGGAGGGGGCATGAGAGCTACAACCTCCAACGCCGGGAGCTGCAACCACCCGCAAAATATGCTACTACCGGCAACCAAAAAAGTTACGACCGGCGAACTGATTTGTTACAACCATCGAACATGAAGCCGCAACTCGTCTTTGAGAAAGCTACTACAGGCAATGAAAAAAGCTACTTGTAGGATCGAAAGTATGTCTAGAGGGGGGTGATTAGACTACTTGACCAAATAAAAATCTAGCCTTTTCCCAATTTTAGTTCTTGGCAGATTTTAGCTATCTTAGCACAAGTCAAGCAATCTCCACACAATTCAAGCAAGCATGCAAAAGAGTATATGAGCAGCGGAAAGTAAAGCATGCAACTTGCAAGAATGTAAAGAGAAGGGTTTGGAGGATTCAAACACAATTGGAGACACGGATGTTTTTGTCGTGGTTTCGATAGGTGGTGCTATCGTACATCCATGTTGATGGAGACTTCAACCCACGGAGGGTAACGGTTGCGCGAGTCCATGGAGGGCTCCACCCACGAAGGGTCCACGAAGAAGCAACCTTGTCTATTCCATCACGGTCGTCGCCCATGAAGGACTTGCCTCACTAGCGGTAGATCTTCACGAAGTAGGCGATCGCCTTGCCCTTACAAACTCCTTGGTTCAACTCCACAATTTTGTCGGAGGCTCCCAAGTGACACCTAGCCAATCTAGGAGACACCACTCTCCAAGAAGTAACAAATGGTGTGTTGATGATGAACTCCTTGCTCTTGTGCTTCAAATGATAGTCTCCCCAACACTCAACTCTCTCTCACACAAGAATTGGATTTGGTGGAAAGAAGATTTGAGTGGAAAGCAACTTGGGGAAGGCTAGAGATCAAGATTCATATGGTTGGAATGGAATATCTTGACCTCAACACAAGTGTAGGTGGTTCTCTCTCAGAAAATGTGTATTGGAAGTGTAGGTATGTTCTGATGGCTCTCTCCACGAATGAAGAGTGGGTGGAGGGGTATATATAGCCTCCACACAAAATCTAACTGTTACACACAATTTTCCAAACTCCGTGGGACCGAATGGTTAAACTCGGTCGGACCGATTCAGCAAACCTAGTGACCGTTAGGATTTTCGGTGGGACTGGGATGCAACTCGGTAGGACAGATATGGTTAGGGTTAGGGCATAACATAATCTCGGTGTGAACGGTTACACAAACTCGGTGGGACCGATTTTGGTAATAAGCTAACCAGAGAGTTGGTCAGGTAAACTCGGTGGGACCGATTCGCTCATCTCGGTGAGACCGAAATGTTACGAAAGGGAAACAGAGAGTTTACATTGCAATCTCGGTGGGACCGTTCGCTCATCTCGGTGAGACCGAAATGTTACAAAGGGAAACAGAGAGATTACAATCCCATCTCGGTGAGACCAAGATCCCTATCGGTGAGACCGATTTGCCTAGGGTTTGTGGCAGTGGCTATGACATTTGAAACTTGGTGGCGCCGGATAGAAAGAATCGGTGGGGCCGAGTTTGACTTTTGGTTTAGGTCATATGTGGATGTGGGAAGGTAGTTGAGGATTTTGGAGCATATCACTAAGCATTTTGAGCAAGCAAGCCATTAAGCAACACCTCATCCCTCCTTGATAGTATTGGCTTTTCCTATAGACTCAATGTGATCTTGGATCACTAAAATATAAAATGTAGAGTCCTGAGTTTCAAGCTTGAGCCAAACTTTTTGTCCTTAGAATTTTGAGGGATCCACTTTCCTCATCCATGCCATGCCATTCATTGAGCTTTTCCTGAAATATTAATCTTGGAATAATGTTAGCTCAATGAGCTATATGTTGTTAGGAATTACCAAAACCACCCAGGGATAGTTGCACTTTCAATCTCCCCCTTTTTGGTAATTGATGACAACATATAGATCAAAGCTTTGATGAATGATAATAAGAGTGAAAGATATTGTCGCTTTGAGAAGTATGTGAAAAGCAAGAGCTCCCCCTAAATTTGTGCATATCTTAAGATTTGCTTTGGACTGCAAATGCACAATGAGTTAGGATCATGGGTTACTCTTCCATGTCACATACATCTTGGTGGAGCGCTCAAAATAATAAAGATTGAATACATGCACTCATCACCAAGCAAAGTGAATGATCATATAAGGATAAGTAAGATAATATCATCTAACAAGCATAAGTGTAGCTTATGATCAACCACATGATCATCAATGTCTCACAGATAATAGCATAGTATCTCAAGCAATCAAAAGACAAACAAAGTTCAACCACCAAAGCAAGAGAGAATAAAAAGCAACGCTCTCTCTCGAAGCCTATGATCTATACATGTTTCTCCCCCTTTGGCAACAAGTTACCAAAAAGTTCATAGAAAATGCATAGCACTAAAACGTCTCTCAAGCTTGGTCTTCAGGTGGTGGCGTAGAGATGGCTCCTTGGACGAAGACTTCAGTTGATGTGGATGGAGCTGAAGGAGTTGGTGCTGGAGCTGGTTGCGCTGAAGCTGTAGCTAGTGCAGATGAAGTGGCTCTAGTGTCTGGAACAGGCACTGCAGCAGACCTCTGAGCTCTAGGCACTCTGGCAAATGCATCAGTGGTTGTCTTGCCCTTCCTCTCCTGCATATCATCTTGAAGTTGCTCCACAACAGACTGAATCTCAGTTACCTTCACATCCAAGTCATAGAATTTTTGCTCCACAATTCTTTCCAAGCTCTCCTGGTTTCGAGTCAGGGTGGCCAGTCCCTTCTCAATCCTCAGAGTGGATGCAATCAGGTAGCCAAGCTGATCTTGCTTGCTCTTCAGGAGATACTGAGATGCTTCTTCAGTAGTTGGCATCCTTGCAGCCTTTTCAGCTTTTGCCTTCTCCTTCTTGGCTTGTGCATGCACAGAAGATGGTTCATTCTCGTTCATAACCACAATGTTGTCCTCAAAGTCTGGATAGATAGGCATGTGCTCCTTGTCCAGCAGATATGTACCAGTGCCCATCTTGGAGTTGATTAGCTCCTGGATTTGTGGGGCATACCCACAACTCCTCTTCTGATCTGCAGCTGTCCTCTTGATAGTTTCAACTATTAGGCTCATGACTTTGAACTTCTGTGGGACATCAAAGATGTGAAGCAAGTTAATTGCATGGCCTCTGATCATCTTGTGATCACCTGACTTTGGCAAGAGAGTGTGCCTGAGGATCCAGTTGATCGTTGGCAGTCATGACAGAAGAAAATGGATTGACCCAAACTTGAAAGTCTCAAGAGCTTTGTCTGGGATCTCTTTGTACATCTGTGACATAGAATTGTGATCCATCTTTTTCTTGGCATAAACATCCAAGTCATCTTCACTTTCCTTTGGGGCATTGATCAGATTGGCCCATTCCTCAATAGTTGATTGGTATCTTGTTCCTTCAGACATCCAAACTATTCTGCCATCTGGATAGAAATGTGCTGTGGAGTAGAATTGCATAATGAGCTCATCATTCCACTTTGTGAGCTTCTACCCAACAAAGTCTGCAACTCCACATGCACTGAAGCTGTCATACACTCCAGGATAGTGTTCTTCATTCTCCTTCATGTAGGTCCAGTCGACCCACCTCATATCACACACTATAGGCTTCTTGTCCACCAAAATTGTCTCATAGAAATCCTGTTGTTCCTTTGTGTGGAACCTGTAATCAGCAGCAGTCCTTCTCCTGGTGGTATATGGATCTGACTCTCTCCATAGCCTCAACCCTGAGTCTCTCCTGATCTTCATGTTCTCAGCCACAGGATGAGCATCATTGTGGTCCGGAATCTTGGGTTTGAGCTTCCTCAGGACTTGTCCTTCATCATCTTCATCAGCAGCAACTTCAGGCACTAGGGCCTTGTTCTTCGCAGTAGCTAGTATACTCCTGGTATTCCTTTTAGGTGCACTCTTGGGCTTGGAGGCTGCTTTGGGTGCTTCTTTGGGCTTTGATGTTGCAGCCCTGACTTTATAGCATCACCCATCAGCTTTTGTGCCTTGGGTATTGGTGCAGCAACCTCTTCTTCTTCCATCATGGAAGCCTTTCCAATCACTCTGGCCATGGTCTTCTTGACCCTTTCCTTCCTTTTCTTTCCTTCTACAGCAGGCTCTTTGGGTTTGGATTCCAAAGATGCTTGAGTGGTGGCTCTGGCTTTTGACATGGGTTGTCTTCCTGCTGGCCTTTTGATCTTCATCCCTGGCTTAACTGCAGCTGAGTTGTACTCCTTCTTGTGCACTTTCTTCTTTGATGTGGCATCATCCTCAGTGGCCACATAGTCTTCATCCTCAGACTCTGAAGTTTTCTTCTTCCTTGTTCTGGTGGCAGCTTTGGGCAAGTTGCTGGGAGTGCTCCTGCTTCCATCATTTGAGCTGCTAGAGGGACTAGTGCCCTCACTCATGGGAACCTACTCCTCTTCCTTGTTCTGACTGTCACTCTGATCAGACATGATGCAAACACTGACAGCAGACCCTCTGAATAGATATAGATGAGATAGAGTGGATGAGCATCACAAAATGCAGAGGTTTTTGCAAAAGAATGAGTCAAAAACTTAGTTTTAGTTTTCCACAGAAAGCATTTCGGATCAACCGATTTGTAAACTCGGTGATATCGAAGCAGCTGTTGGAACCTAAACTAGTGAACTCGGTCAGACCGAGTCACAGTTCGGTGGCACCGAGACTGCTAGGGTTTCACAAAGTCCTGAACTCGGTCACACCGATTTGCAATTCTCGGTCAGACCGAAAATTACATGTGCAATGGCCTAAGCCGAATCGGTGGTACCGAGTTCCACAACTCGGTGGGTCCGAGATGGTTTTGGCGGAAACCTAACCCTAAATTTTCAATTCATGACTAAACTACGGAGTGTTTTGACCGGATAAGATCGTTTCAATCGTGGCAAGATTCATGGCAAACACAATGTGCTAGGAATCAGATAGGGATAGCACAGTCAACGAGTTCATACCCTAGTCCGGCGATGAACTCGCTACGGCGGCAATGGCGGGGATGATTCCCGTTGACGGCGGCGGAGACCAGCCGCAGGAGGCGGCTGGCAACGAGGAAGACGATGCGGAGACCCTGGAGGCAGAGCAGGCTAAGCGCGGGCGAAAAGACTTTGGAGAAATTTCCAAAAGTTTTGCCCGTGGATATATATAGCTCAACCCTGTCGGTGTGACCGAAAGGTTCAAATCGGTTGCACCGAGATTGAAAACCTAGATCGACTTAGTGATCTCGGTATGACCGAAATGGATGAATCGGTCAGACCGAAATGCACAAAGAAGTTTTGGAAGTTTAAGTCTATGACGAATCGGGGACTCCGAGTGCTCCTTGTTCTGGTGGCAGCTTTGGGCAAGTTGCTGGGAGTGCTCCTGCTTCCATCATCTGAGCTGCTAGAGGGACTAGTGCCCTCACTCATGTGAACCTACTCCTCTTCCTTGTTCTGACTGTCACTCTGATCAGACATGATGTAAACACTGACAGCAGACCCTATGAATAGATATAGATGAGATAGAGTGGATGAGCATCACAAAATGCAGAGGTTTTTGCAAAAGAATGAGTCAAAAACTTAGTTTTAGTTTTCCACAGAAAGCATTTCGGATCAACCGATTTGTAAACTCGGTGATACCGAAGCAGCTGTTGGAACCTAAACTAGTGAACTCGGTCAGACCGAGTCATAGTTCGGTGGCACCGAGACTGCTAGGGTTTCACAAAGTCCTGAACTCGGTCACACCGATTTGCAATTCTCGGTCAGACCGAAAATTACATGTGCAATGGCCTGAGCCGAATCGGTGGTACCGAGTTCCACAACTCGGTGGGTCCGAGATGGTTTCGGCGGAAACCTAACCCTAAATTTTCAATTCACGACTAAACTACGGAGTGTTTTGACTGGATAAGATCGTTTCAATCGTGGCAAGATTCATGGCAAACACAATGTGCTAGGAATCAGATAGGGATAGCACGATGATCGAGTTCATACCCTAGTTCGGCGATGAACTCGCTACGGCGGCAACGGCGGGGATGATTCCCGTTGACGGCGGCGGAGACCAGCAGGAGGAGGCGGCTGGCGACGAGGAAGATGATCCGGAGACCCTGGAGGCAGAGCGGGCTAAACGCGGGCGAAAAGACTTCGGAGAAATTTCCAAAAGTTTTGCCCGTGGATATATATAGCTCGACCCTGTCGGTGTGACCGAAAGGTTCAAATCGGTTGCACCGAGATTGAAAACCTAGATCGACTTAGTGATCTCGGTATGACCGAAATGGATGAATCCGTCAGACCGAAACGCACAAAGAAGTTTTGGAAGTTTAAGTCTATGACGAATCGGGGACTCCGAGTGCTCCTCACACAGAGTGGTTCGAATCTGACTTGATCAAATTTTGTGATGTAGCATGAATAGAGTTTGAGACGAGAAAAGCATAGATAGCTAGAGAGGGTTCTTAGGCATTCTTGTCCATCCACTTGGCAAAAGAAAAGAAACCCAATCAATCAAAACAACAAGTGGATGTCCTCGAATGAGTAAAATATGCAATCAACATGCTCACACAATAAAATGGCAATTGAAATATGTGGCAAAGCATGCACAACCAATTCTAGCATCTATCAAACAATTTGCGATGATTAGGTCATCTATATATGATTATATTGACTTAGGAGTCAAATGAGAACATTTGATCATAGGTCATACTCATCGTTTAAGCACAAGTGGGGTTAGCACTTTTACATAAAGTATTGTTGTGTTCACACCATTAGAGTTGCTTTAGCTCAATTCTTAGAGTAAAGCTCCCCCTAGATGTGAGATCCCCCCTAAGAGGGATGAACTAACCTTGGGTATTGTCGATAATGACTTCATGTAGATGTTGAAGATGTGGATGCTCAATGTTGATGTAGATCATTTGAAGCTATCCATTGGAGTGAGTTGCACTTTCAATACCTACACGGGTTAGTCCCACAAGGAACAAACAAGGATATCTATAGACATAAAGTGATGCACACACAAGATGATGTCTATGAAAGATTTTAGGTTACCTTGTCCCTTGTCTTACCAACAAGAGGGTTTGTGACTCCTTGAACTAGTGCAAGATGTGGAAGTTGATTGCACTTGTTCTTGCCAAGATGATAAGAGTGAAGTATGTTGGCGGAGTCACCCTCAAGAACTCTCTAGTTCTTCTTCTTCGGGATCCACACCATCTTGATGGGAATCCTCGGTGTTGTAGTTGTACTTGATGAAGTGGAACTTGAAGTAGTCTTGGGAACCCACTTGACCAAGGCCTTAGGAGCTTCTTCAAATGCATCAATTTCCTCTTGAAGCTTGTCCTTGCCTTTTTGCTTGTGGTCTTGTGGTGGAAGATCATCTTGAGCTTGTGTCCCTTTGAAAGAAGTAGGATCACACTTCTCTTGTTGAGGAACAAACTTCGTCTTGGGGTATTGATCTTATTCCCACTCAACTCCATTAGCATTGAACTTTCGTTCAAAACCAACACCTTGATTCTTCCGGTGCCTTCCTTGCTTGCGTACAATTTCCTCGAATTGCTTACTTCCGGCAGGGCTCTTGTAAACACCTTTCTCTATAATTCCCTTCAATAAGCTATTTTCTTGCTCAAGTGTAACTTGGCTAAGAGAATCATTAGTGGAATCAAGAGAACTACTAGAAGCAACAATATTGGATTTAGCATGATTATTGTTACTACTAGAGGAAGAATCTTTCTTGTTCTTGTTACTAGACTTGACTTGAGGCATGTAAGTGGATAAGAGTAAACGCTTGGCAATGTAAGAAGAACTTTTCTTACGAAGATCATAATTGATTGCTTTTAAGAACTCATGCTCTTGCTCAAGGTTGAGCTTTTCAAAGGGTAATTTCTCATGAGTCCTTAAAAGTTCTCGATGATCTCCTAAGATAGTTTCATGAGCTAACTTAAGAGTGTTTAGTTCTTTAGTTAGAGACTCAATCTTCTCCTTATCATTGTCATTTGTTTTATCTTGATTAGCATGATTAATTGACATTTCATCACAGTATTCATCACTAGAGTTGTCAACAAGTAAATCATCATCACCTAACAAGTCATCTTCATCACTATTGAAATCAACATACTCGGGGTGTGATACCTTTGGGCCTTTAGCCATGAAGCATGTTCCAAATCCTTCATTTGGTGAGTCAAATATGTCATAGGAGTTGGTTGTCACAAGTGCTAGACCGGCAACACCTTCATCTTGAGTATATTCGGAGTCGGAGTGATAGCTTCTCTCGGAGTGGTTGTCAGAGTCGGAGTCGGATACCCATTCACCAACATGAGCTTGATGTCTTTGTTTTGTGTAGCTCCTTGATGACTTGTCCTTTCTTTCTGAATCCTTGCTTCTCCGTGAGGGTCTTCGTTCATAACGATCATCTCTACTCCTTCTTTCTCTAGATGGTGATTCTTCTCTTCTACTTCTTCTCTTGGGAGAATCTTCTCTTCTCTTGTAGGGGGTCGTACACTCATTGGAATAGTGTCCGGGCCTTCCACAATTGTAGCAGTTTCGCTCTCGACTAGAAGATCTTTTGTCATTGTAGGACCTTGACTTGGAGCTTCTCTCTTTACTTCTACTCTTGTAGAACTTGTTGAAGTTCTTCACCATTAAGCTCAATTCTTCATTGAAGGTTTGTTTCTCACTCGATGATGTGGGGGCTTCACATGAGGCTTTGTAAGCACCACTTGATTTGTTGTGAAGTTCCTCTTTATCCTTGAGTGACATCTCATGAGCAACAATTCTTTCGATGACTTCCGTTGGCTTGAGATCTTTGTAATTTGGCATCATTTGGATCAATGTGCACACGGTATCATATTTTCCATCCAAGGCTCTTAGGATCTTCTTGATGATGAATCTATCGGTCATCTCTTCACTCCCTAAGCCGGCAATCTCATTTGTGATAAGAGCAAGCCTAGAGTACATTTCAGCAACACCTTCACCATCCTTCATTTTGAACTTGTCAAGTTGACTTTGAAGCACATCCAATTTGGATTCCTTGACGGAGTCGGTACCTTCATGCATATCAATCAAAGTATCCCAAATTTCCTTTGCATTCTCAAGACGGCTGATTTTGTTGAATTCTTCGAGGCACAATCCGTTGAAGAGGATATCACAAGCTTGAGCGTTGTATTGCAGCATTTTCAACTCTTCTGCGGTGGCTTCACGGTTCGGTTCTTTCCCGTCAAAGAATTCACTTTGCAAGCCAATACACACAATAGCCCAAACGGCGGGGTTATGTCCAAGAATATGCATTTTCATCTTATGCTTCCAACTAGCAAAATTAGTGCCATCAAAGTAAGGACCTCTACGGTGATAATTTCCCTCGCTAGACGCCATACTCTCCTAGGTTGTGAAACCAAGGCTATGACTGCGAAAAGCTATGAAAATCAAAGCAAATGGAGACCAAAGCTCTGATACCACTTGTAGGATCGAAAGTATGTCTAGAGGGGGGTGATTAGACTACTTGACCAAATAAAAATCTAGCTTTTTCCCAATTATAGTTCTTGGCAGATTTTAGCTATCTTAGCACAAGTCAAGCAATCTCCACACAATTCAAGCAAGCATGCAAAAGAGTATATGAGCAGCAGAAAGTAAAGCATGCAACTTGCAAGAATGTAAAGAGAAGGGTTTGGAGGATTCAAACGCAATTGGAGACACGGATGTTTTTGTCGTGGTTCCGATAGGTGGTGCTATCGTACATCCACGTTGATAGAGACTTCAACCCACAGAGGGTAACGGTTGCGCGAGTCCATGGAGGGCTCCACCCACGAAGGGTCCACGAAGAAGCAACCATGTCTATTCCATCACGGTCGTCGCCCACGAAGGACTTGCCTCACTAGTGGTAGATCTTCACGAAGTAGGCGATCTCCTTGCCCTTACAAACTCCTTGGTTCAACTCCACAATCTTGTCGGAAGCTCCCAAGTGACACCTAGCCAATCTAGGAGACACCACTCTCCAAGAAGTAACAAATGGTGTGTTGATGATGAACTCCTTGCTCTTTTGCTTCAAATGATAGTCTCCCCAACACTCAACTCTCTCTCTCACAAGAATTGGATTTGGTGGAAAGAAGATTTGAGTGGAAAGTAACTTGGGGAAGGCTAGAGATCAAGATTCATATGGTTGGAATGGAATATCTTGACCTCAACACAAGTGTAGGTGGTTCTCTCTCAGAAAATGTGTATTGGAAGTGTAGGTATGTTCTGATGGCTCTCTCCACGAATGAAGAGTGGGTGGAGGGGTATATATAGCCTCCACACAAAATCTAACCATTACACACAATTTGCCAAACTCGGTGGGACCGAATGGTTAAACTCGGTCGGACCGATTCAGCAAACCTAGTGACCGTTAGGATTTTCGGTGGGACTGGGATGCAACTCGGTAGGACCGATATGGTTAGGGTTAGGGCATAACGTAATCTCGGTGTGACCGATTACACAAACTCGGTGGGACCGATTTTGGTGATAAGCTAACCAGAGAGTTGGTCAGGTAAACTCGGTGGGACCGATTCGCTCATCTCGGTGAGACCGAAATATTACAAAAGGGAAATAGAGAGTTTACATTGCAATCTCCGTGGGACCGATCGCTCATCTCGATGAGACCGAAACGTTATGAAGGGAAACAGAGAGATTACAATCCCATCTCGGTGAGACCGAGATCCCTATCGGTGAGACCGATTTGCCTAGGGTTTGTGGCAGTGGCTATGACATTTGAAACTCGGTGGCGCCGGATAGAAAGAATCGGTGGGGCCGAGTTTGACTTTTGATTTAGGTCATATGTGGATGTGGGAAGGTAGTTGAGGATTTTGGAGCATATCACTAAGCATTTTGAGCAAGCAAGCCATTAAGCAACACCTCATCCCTCCTTGATAGTATTGGCTTTTCCTATAGACTCAATGTGATCTTGCATCACTAAAATATAAAATGTAGAGTCTTGAGCTTCGAGCTTGAGCCAAACTTTTTGTCCTTAGAATTTTGAGGGATCCACTTTCCTCATCCATGCCATGCCATTCATTGAGCTTTTCCTGAAATATTAATATTGGAATAATGTTAGCTCAATGAGCTATATGTTGTTAGGAATTACCAAAACCATCCAGGGATAGTTGCACTTTCACTACGATCGGTGGACATTTTTGCTACAAACGACGATGACAGACGGCTGCAACCGTCGAACGGGAAGCTGCAACCCGCCTGTGAAAATGCTACTATCAGCAACGGAAAAAGCTACCACCGATGGAGATTTTTGCTACAATCGATGTTTGTGGCCGGCGGCGGCTATATCCGATGATCGAGGAAAGATGCAACCCGCAAATAAAATTGCTACAGCCGGCAAACGAAAAAGCTACGACGCGCGGCGAGTTAGGATGGCCACCACACAGAGCTGCAATGGTCACCATGTCGTTTGAGACCATGGTTGCAGCTGCGCCGAGCTGGAACCGTGGTTGCGTCTTTGCTGCATATGCAACTTGGGACTCCTTTTGCTACAAACCGCGGATTTCCCCCGATTTGCTGCATCCGCGACGACGAGCCGGCAATGACGAGATGGTTGGCGGGGGAAACGGCGCTCGGGAAGCTGGCATGATGGGCGGCGCCCTCTCCTGCAACGCACACAAATCCGGCGCGCGTCAATGGATGAGGCACCGCTGTGTGGAGGATTGGTTGTGGGGGATTAGCAGTGTTGACTGAGGTAAGAGAAGAAAGCCCCCCAGATCTAACGGCCACGCGGTCTCGCATCGAATGGTAGGCAGCGGGCCGGCCGAAAGTTGGGTCGGCGCGTCGGCGCAGAGTAGTCGCCAAGCTGAAAACCAAAGTTTCAGATTCCTCGCCTTGTCCAAGTCATGTTTTATAAAAAGAATCGTATGATTGACATATTGCAATATAAAGAGGCCCACGTCCACACGGTGCGGCACTACTCTTGTGATTTGAGCATTCTATTTAGCACATTCGATTAGGATGGCTAACATGTGAGCAACGATGTTGAATAATATTGGAGACAGAGAGTCACCCTGGCGTAGTCTTGTCAAAAAGTAATGATCTATGTCATTATTAACTTTGATAGCCATACTACCTCTAGTGACAAAATTTTGGATCCATTCATGTCATTACTCAAAGAAACCTCTCATTCCAATGGTCTGTTGGAACAACGGTCATTTGGCTTTATCATAAGTCTTTTGAAAGCCGGTCTTGAATACTACCCAACTCACATTCGTCTAGTGCATGTCAAGGACGGTTCCAGGATAACTACTCAATCGAGTATATTTCCTTCTTATATGAAAGGCGTTTGGGATGACCGAACAATATAATAGGCTACCGCGCTGAGCCTATTAGTAGGAACTTTAGTGAAAATTATGAAGTTGAGATTGAGGAGGCATATCCATGTGTATGTTGGATTCTAAAGTAGCCACAAACTGTCACAAACTTAACTCTGTATCATCGAGAGTGCAGGAATGGAAAAACCAAGCCAAATCCGTGCAAGTTTAAAGTACGCGATAATTGCCATCTCCTCCCGTGAAAGTAGAAGAAACAAGGAACGGATCAAACTGAAAGACTGCACATTTTCCTGAAACCGAGTGAAAGTTGCAGACCAGAGAGCAGTCCAATCAACACCGCGCGCACCTTCTTTTCACTTGTACTAGTAAGTATGCACGTACAACGCACGTTTTAACAAATATAAACCAGGATAAAAATCCACTTCAAGGTAAATAAATCTAGAATAAGGTTTCAGCAAAAATATTTTACAAAAATCCGTGGTTCCCAAATATGTTCAGTAAGAACATCTCCAACAGGTGCCCAAAAATTGCTCCGCGCGTTAAAATTCATTTTTTTGCGCGCCAGACAGCTCCAGCAGAAGCTGTAAAATAATGCGCCCGCAAAAAAAGGTTGGGCGTGCGATGAAAAAGCTATCGCATGCCCGCGCTTCACAATTTATACTGCGTGTTTTTTTGGCGCGCGTTTTTGGGCATCTGATAAATCAATGTTGGTTCCAGCATGTTAAAGGTGCTACAGTGACACGCTAAAACTATTTTAGGGTGCAAAAATTTTGTGCGCCTGTTGGAGATGCTCTTATAACCATCCTATAGAAGCAATCGAATATACCTTGACTCACTTTATCGAAGAGGTTGTAGAAGTAACTCCAACTCATGTCTTGACAAATACACCATTTTCCTTAGTTAGAACTTGCAAAGAAATGGCAACCCATCATCTCTAACGATTCCATATTAAAAGGAAAAAAAATACATCATGAAATGACATAGAGACAATATGCACACAATTATGTTGAACAATGATATGGGTCAAACATATGGAGTTAGTTGTTTCCCGAAAACAACTTTCTTGAAAATAATTATCTCTACATTGTGCCTGCAAAAGGAAAGAGAAACTTTATGTGAACCCAAAAACTACAATGGACAAACACACAATTTTTCAACAAATAAAAAAGAACACTGAGCAGGAAGCTTCCAATCCTCGTACGAAGGACAACCTTCCTACAAATACACAATCCGGTGCAGGTTCATACAATTTTCATTCTGCGCAAGTGATGCAACATAGAAATTCAAGCCACTGCGACAAAATATGCAGGGAGAAATCTGTTTAAAGGCAATAATTGTTTATCAACAAGTTGGTACAAGTTGTTATCAAATACTTCAACACATTTCCAATTTCAATTATGAATATGCAATAAGATCCTTGCACCTTAATGATTTTTAACCAAACTATAAAATTAGTAGGCCAACCATAAATATTTTTGTTTTCGTACCTGAAGTACCTTTGAAATCTTGAGAAACAACAAGTACTATACAATCAAACTGGCTTCTTCTTGGGATAAGCCAATGTTCCAGCTCCAAGGTTTGATATGCCCGAAAGCTACAACATCTTTTAAATGGCACATGTTAAAACTGAGAAGTCCATTGTTTCCACTAAGCATTTTCATTGACATCTGCAAAGTTCAAGGAGCTTTAGCGACACATATTATTAATAGAAGTCTACATTTGATAGTACAAAACAATTTACTCCCGGCAATTAAATCTCATTGTACAACAATTGCTCACACATGAAATCTCAACCTGATGGCTCCATCCTTTTTGTTGCATCGGCATCTGTTGAAGCCCTTATTTTAATTCCTGGTCAGCATTGACTGATGCAATAATAAAGCAGCAGCTTCCCAACCAAAACCCTTAGTGATGTAGCTATCGTCTTCGACCACTTGGATCTCGAAGAATCCAATTAAGCTAGCTTAGCTACAAGCACAATCTATGCCTCGTTCTCCAGCTGATATCTTTGCTCAACTTGGGCACCAGTTCTTGCAGGGCCTTTATCCTCTCGGCTATCCTCTCCCGGCAAAACTGCGACAAGGACCAGATGGTTAATTAATTAGAATAAATCATCCAGCATTCAGTTTATAGAGGAAGAGAGGTCCATGGAGCTAAATAGAACTGCACATGAGTAGAGAAGAACAAGAACAGTATGGGCAACTAAAAGGACGAAAACACGGGAAACTAATCAGATTAGTGCTAAGAAGCTAACTGCTCCCCTTGGTTTTATATTCTATAAGGTTAATTGTCGGCCAAATTGACAGTAAAACTATATGAGCGTCACTCGATAGATAGTTCACTCCCTCCGAGGTGCTGTGTGGGTTGGTGGTCTGGCCTGGCCGCGCGCGCACCCGCTGCCTTGGCGGCGCCGGCGCGCCACCTCCTCCTCAACCGGCTTGTGGTGGTTGCGCCCTGCAGCCGGAGCACCTCCTCCTCCTCCGGCTTGTTGTGGTTGCACCCTGCAGCCGGAGCACCTCCTACTCCGCCAAAGGTCTGGTTCGGCATGGGCACCGTTTGCTGCTGCAAGAACATCTGTTGTTCTCAGGAAAAAGATCGGGGGGCTGCAACTGGATTAATTCGAGAGAAAAAGACCTGCACGCACGTCGCCGCCCGATCCGCCCTTGCCAAGGGTGAGTGGGAGCAGCAGGACGCCATCGCCGCCGCCGTCGACCCCGATGGATGGCGAGCAGCCCATGCCCTTGAGAAGCATGTCGTTGTGGTGGCCCTATCTCAGATCGGCGAGGTTCTGTAGCACCATCTCTACTTCGCCGCTGTGACGCCGCAGCCGGGATGCCGCTAATCTGGTGCTGACAAAGCCGCGACGCCAGCATCACCGACAGGTCGTACGGCCCCCTAAACAGCTGCTGCTTTATCCCATCAGGCTGGGCGCGGTCCTCAGGCTTCGTCCTAGCGGCATGGTCGTGTCAAGCCGAGGGCGGCAGGCTGCCGAGCATCTGGTGGAGGAAATCGTCGTGCACGCCGCCATTGCCATTGGCGTGGCATGGGGCGGCTGAGACAACCACCTCTGACCCAGGAACGTCAGTTGGGAGGAGGGTATGGAGGGGGCGAGGGCCGAGGGGTCGTGCGGGCGTGCGGTGTTGACAGCGGTTCTGTTTTTCGAACGGCAGGTGGGTTAGCGATCGATGGAGGCTTATTGCGTGGCTTGTTAGCGTTAAACACCTAAGGATTCAGGGCCATTAGATCTTGATAATGGATGGGTCTGATTGTTTGAATCTGCCCCTCTCTTTCTTTTATAGTGGTAGTAGATACTCAGATGATGATGGCACCGGAGGACTGGGTGCCTCAAAGCTTTCTAATACCTCCGACTTGCCGCCACTGCCGCTGCTGGCCTTCTCCTCCTCCTTGCCGAAGAGGCCGCCAAACCAGCTACCCCCACCGCTCGAGCTCGCGACGTCTGCAGGGGACACGGCTGGCCGAGGCGGGCATGGGGTCGCCGCGGTGGCCAAGCTGGGGTCATGAGCAGGGCGCGGCCGCGGCGGGGGGTTCTTATTTGCGTCGAAGACACGATTTAGCATGAGGGCGCCGCCCTCGATGAGCGCGAGGAGACAGCCGCCATAGACCGCCCTGCGGCCTGCAACTCCGAGGCCCATGCGCAGGTGGAGGAACCCGTGCGTGGCGGCGCCGGCGACGACGGAGTTCCAGGGGTCCTCCTTCTGGCGCACGGAGACCGCGGCGCAGCTGGTGATGGAGAAGACGGTGCCCCACACGGCGAAGCTCCCGCCGATCCGCGGGGCGTTCGACCGCACGGCCTGCATGCCGCCGCTTATTCGCGCGCCATTGGGCGAGTTGTGGAGGCCCTTGAGGAGGTGGATCACAGAACCTCCCACGGCGCCCATGGCGAAAGTACCGCCGGCGTCCTCGATGATGCGGTCCGGGCACGGGTCTCTGTCCAGAAGAGGCGCCGACATGGCATCAGCCGCGTTGTGGTAGAAGTAGGGTTCGATCGATCCACTCTTTCATGAGCCGGCGGTTATGGCGTTGTGATCGGAGTTTTTTTTTAACTTGTAGCACACTTTATATTCAACTCAAATAAGGGATACATCAGAAATAAGTTCAGCTGTAATAAACTGTGGAGGAACATTATCCCACAAGATTATAGAATTAGAATCGTAACAACATCTAGCTAACTTGTGTGCCACTTGGTTTGCCCCTCTTGGACAATGAGCATAGAATACTGACCCAATTCTTTAAGCTAATATAAAGCAGTCACTCAAAATCGCCGAATAAGGGCCTAGAATGTCCACTTCCCCCTTGCATGCTAAGATAATTTCGAGAGTTTGTTTTATTGGAATCGCCAATACATCAGGAAACCGGGGGGGCGGGGGGAAGGTTGGCATATTTGGCGAACGCTCGCCACAAGAGATGTCGTTTGCAGTTTCAGTGTATTTGAAGAAACTGGCTGGCCATTTTGCAAAACTGCCATGGCATTTCTTTAATTTTGAGTGTGAATAAGTCGTTCGACATACAACATAGGATCAAAATCATGTGGCAGCTTAGGCGTTTGTTGGGAAAAAAACAATTTCGATCAATTCTATTTGAACCATTGGATTCACATCCAATGGCGTGAGCCTCCGACATGCTCTGGCCTAACCGCCTGCTCCCCCCTCCCACGGCTAGCAGGCGTTGCCTAGAGCCGACTCGCAACCCTGGCCTCCCCTTGTACTCGCCCACCATCATCACCCCAGGCATCCCTCTACCCCCCCTCCCAAACACCACCACCACCTCGACCGGTCAACCTCAGACTCCCCTTCACCAGGGCATCGTTTGTACTCTAGTCCGCTCTCATCTGAGGCCTTGCCATCGCCTTGATGCCGTCGTCTTCATCTTTAGTGCATCGCGAATAATCGGCTCTTCTTGGAAAGGTTAATGAACCATGCACAAGTGCAAGGTGTCCTCTCTCCTCTTGGAAACCAAGTCATTAAAACACCGGACTTCAGTTTATGCGAGTACGTCATAATTTTCAGCAAGCCTTTGTCTTCAGGACTGTCGTTGCTCTGTTGGATTTTTTTGGTGCTGTCACTGTGTAACGCCCCGAGACCGATGTGCCAGGTGTCTTCCTGTTATTCGTTGTTGTTGCCTTGTCATTGCTTGCGTGTCATGCATTGCATATCATGTCATCATGTGCATTTCATTTGCATACGTGTTCGTCTCATGCATTCGAGCATTTTCCCCGTTGTCTGTTTTCCATTCCGGCGCTTCGTTCTCCTCCGGTGGTCATTTCTACCTTTCTTTCGCGTGTGGGGATTAAACATTTCCGGATTGGACCGACACTTGCCAAGCGGCCTTGCTTTACTACCCGTAGACCGCCTGTCAAGTTTTGTACCATTTGGACTTCGTTTGATACTCCAACGGTTAACCGAGGGACCGAAAAGGCCTCGTGTGTGTTGCAGCCCAACACCCCTCCAATTTGGCCCAAAACCCACCTAAACCTCTTCCATCATCTAGAGCGTTCGATCACGATCGCGTGGCTGAAAACCGCACCTCTTTTGGACTCTCCTAGCTCCCCCTACCTATATATATGTGGCCATCCCCGAAATTTTCACGGATGAACCCTAGCCTTCCTCTTCCTCGCGCTGCCGGACATGTCCGCCCGGCGACCGGACGTGTCCGCCCTCACCCTCAGCCAATCAGGCCTCGCCACCTCATCAACGCCGGGCCTCCTCTCTCCTCCCCGCCGCCGAAGCCCGCCGGCCCAGATCCCGCACGCGCGGGGCCGAACCGGGCCAGATCCCGCCGCCACCAACCGCGTGCGCCGCCCCGCCCGCGACCACCGCGCCACGGCGCGCCTCTCTGCCGCCTCCTCCACCGGCCATCGCCGCCGGCCGCCTAGCCGCCACCGCGCGCACCCTCCGCCGTCGAGCTCCGCGCCTCTGCCCGGTCGGTGTTCCGCCGCCGCCGCCTCGTCGACCTCGCCCAACGCCGGCGCCGCCCCTTCTCCGGCGAACTCGAGCAGCTCCGGCCGTCCTCGCATTCCGCGCCCGATCTGGATCCAGATCCAGATCCACCTCGCGGTTGACTTTTTCCCCCGAACCCTAACTATTTTGCATATTTCATCGTGCTATAACTCCTCATCCGTAGCTCCGTTTTGGGCATATAGCATATCAAAATGTTCATCTCAGAGAGTACATAATTTCATTCCATTGCATCATTTTCATCTGAGTTCATCTTGTGCCCGAAATTCTGTTGGAAGAGTGCTATTTGAGATAATTGTCAGATCTGCTGCTCCAAATAGATATTTGTCATTTTTGCCATGATTGTTGTGTGCATGATATGCCCATGAGCTCTAAATATGTTTTGTTAAGGGTTTTTCCATCTTTCCGGAGGTGCAACCCATGTATTTTTGTGATGTGTGTGGTGACTAGCACAAGCTTGCAAAGTAAGGCACTTGGTAATGCTGATTTCAGGGACTTAGCATTTCCACTAAGTCCTTGACCTGTTTATCTCATATGGTCATATGTTCATGTTGTTTCCTAGTGATCTGTGCCTCTTTTGAGGATAATCAGTAAGGATGTTTTGTTAATCTTGTAGTGCTCTATCCATCCATGTCTTTGTTTGCAATTATGGAGCACCCTAGCTTGAGTCAATCGAGCTCTACTTTTGTCATTTCGTGAATCTGGGCAGATTGTCTACTTATTAGCGATTTTGCCGCTGATGTTGTAGTTGATCCGTGCATACTATGTTATTGTTCTTGCCATGTCTAGCTTGAATTTTGTGTATTCTTGATGGATGTATGCTTAGTTTGTCATGACTTGCTCTGTGATGAGTGCATCGAGCTCGTAAACATGCCTACTTGATATCTGTTTTCAGCATGCTCCAGTTTTCACTAAGTCTGAGAACTGATTATGTTTTTACCATGTTCACATGCTTGCAAATGTATTTTTTGATCCCTTTTGGCTCAAGGTCACTAAGAAACTTTTGTTAAGCTCTTTGAGTAGCTCCATGCCATGCTTTAATTTGCCATGTTCAGGTCCTATAGCATATAGTTTTCATGCTCCGAAGAGTGCTATCTGATCTGAAATTTCAGACAAGTGTTAATTTCACTAAGTCTGAGATCTGTTCGCAAATGCATTTTTGCTATGCTTGTTTGAACCTGTTAATGGATGAATTGGTCGTAGCTCAGTGCTAGACTTTTTTTAAGCATCATGAATGCATCCCTTCCATGTATTTTGGTGCCATGTTTGGGTGCTATAGCATGTTCATCTTGTTGCATTTAGATGGCTACTTGCTGTAAATCGCAGAACGTGGTCATAATTGAATTGCTTGCCATTTCCAAACCGTAACTCCGATTCCGGCGTTCTTTATATCGTTTTCAAGCGATTTCATCTCATCTTTCCAGTGGCACACATGGATTTCCAAGCTGAGGCCAGATTCATGTATTCCTTGTCACATCTTGCATATGCAACCCGCATCGCATCCTGTATAGCATACCATCATTGCATCATATTGTTTGAGCTTTGCACGTGGTTGATTGTGTTCCGTTTGCTTGTTTGTCTTGTTTGGGTAGAGCCGGGAGACGAGTTCGCTAATGAGGAGCCCGTTGAGTTTGCTTTCGAGGATCCAGTCAACTCTGACAACTTTGCAGGCAAGATGATCATACCCTCGAAATCACTACTATCTTTGCTTTGCTAGATGTTCGCTCTTTTGCTATGCCTATGCTATGATGCCTACCACTTGCTTTCAAGCCTCCCAAATTGCCATGTCAAACCTCTAACCTACCATGTCCTAGCAAATCGTTGATTGGCTATGTTACCGCTTTGCTCAGCCCCTCTTATAGCGTTGCTAGTTGCAGGTGAAGATTGGAGACCGTTCCTTATTGGAACATTATTTACTTGTTGGGATATCATTATATTGCCATGTTATCTTAATGCATCTATACACTTGGTAAAGGGTGGAAGGCTTGGCCTCTCGCCTAGTGTTTTGTTTCACTCTTGCCGCCCTAGTTTCCGTCATATCGGTGTTATGTTTCCGAATTTTGTGTTCCTTGTGTGGTTGGGTTATAATGGGAACCCCTTGATAGTTCGCCTTGATTAAAGCTTTTCCAGCAACGCCCAACCTTGGTTTTACCATTTGCCACCTAGCCTCTTTTTCCCTTGGGTTTCCGGAGCCCGAGGGTCATCTTATTTTAGCCCCCCTGGGCCAGTGCTCCTCTGAGTGCTGGTCCAAACTAGAGTCCTGTGCAGCGCCCCCTCGGGGAAACTCGAGGTTTGGTTTTAGTTGCATGGAGCACTCATCTGAGTGTGCCCTGAGAACGAGATATGTGCAGCTCCTATCGGGATTTGTCGGCACATTCGGGCGGTGTTGCTGGATTTGTTTTAACCTGTCGAAGTGTCTTGAATTACCGAGGTACCGAGTCTGATCGGAACGTCTCAGGAGGAGGTCTATTCCTTCGTTGACCGTGAGAGCTTGTCATGGGCTAAGTTGGGACTCCCCTGCAGGGATTTGAACTTTCGAAAGCCGTGCCCGCGGTTATGGGCAGATGGGAATTTGTTAACGTCCGGTTGTAGAAAACCTGAAGTTGACCTTAATTAGAATACATCAACCGCGTGTGTAACTGTGATGGTCTCTTTCCGGCGGAGTCCGGGAAGTGAACACGGTGTTGGAGTTATGCTTGACGTAGGTTGTTCTAGGATCACTTCTTGATCATACTTTTATCGACCGTGCTTTGCCTTCTCTTCTCGCTCTCATTTGCGTATGTTAGCCACCATATATGCTAGTCGCTTGCTGCAGCTCTACATACTTTACCTTGCCTTACCTACTAAGCTTAAATAGTCTTGATCGCGAGGGTGCGAGATTGCTGAGTCCCCGTGACTCACAGATACTTCCAAAACCAGCTTGCAGGTGCCGATGAGTCCGTGCGGATGACGCAACCCAGCTCAGGAGGAGCTCGATGAAGATCTTGTCCTTTGTGTTGATTCGTTCTAATTGATCAGTAGTGGAGCCTAGTTGGGGTCGATCGGGGACCTTGTCGCATTTGGGGTTCTTCTTTTATTTTGGTTCCGTAGTCGGACCTTGAATGTATTTGGATGATGTAATGCTTTATTCATGTAATTGTTTGAAGTGGCAATTGTAAGCCAACTATGTATCTTTTCCCCTATTGTATTACATGGGTTGTTTGCGAAGATTACCTCACTTGCGACATTGCTTTCAATGTGGTTATGCCTCTAAGTCGTGCTTCGACACGTGAGAGATATAGCCAAATCGAGGGCGTTACACACTGGCACAAGACCAATTTGGCTAAAAGTAAGATCCTGCCTATTACTCAAGATGTGAAGATTTCGATCTATCTGATATCCAGGCAGGGCTTGGCTGCCAAACCGCGAGCTTTCCATGTACTCCCTCCGGTACTCTTTAGTTTGCATATACTCTCTCCGTTTCTAAATATTTGTCTTTTTAGACATTTTAAATGACTACTACATACGGATGTATGTAGACATATTTTAGAGTGTAGATTCACTCATTTTGCTCCGTATGTAGTCACTTGTTGAAATGCCTAGAAAGACAAGTATTTAGGAACGGAGGGAGTATAAGTTTGTTCAAAGTTGTTTCTACTTTGACCAAATTTATAGAAATAAGTATCAACATTCACACTGCCAAATCAACACTGTTAGATTCATCATGAGATTTAATTTTATAGTATATATATTTGGTATTGTATATATTGATATATTTTAAATATAAATTTGGTCAAACTCTGCAAAGTACGACTTACACAAATCTAATAAGCAGAGTAAAAGGGATCGAATGGAGCACCTTTATTTCTTTGAGGGAAATTGGAGCACCTATTTAGGTATGTCGTTGTGTGATAACTGAAATGGGGTGCTTTTCAGGAGCTGTTGGATAAACTAATTAACGAGTTTTTTTGACAATCAACTAATTAACGAGTTGGCTTGTTGTGGAAGGCTAAACGGATTAACTCTGTTGGCCGCCTAACTCTGGTCCGTTTTGTGACCTCGGCAATGACGATCTTCCGACTCATATGTATTGACACGCCCAAACGGATTATAAACCAGAAGATTGAAAAGCTTAGGCGTGCCTTCCATTGGACTGGTGTTGATCATGTTAGTGTGGTAAGGATGTGTGTGTGATGTTCAAAGCTTCCACTGTTATTCACTCACCTTGGAGATGGCAAGGGGACTTTTTCTGGCATGATCATTGGATGCAGGGCAACGGGCCAATGATGGCTTTGTGGTGGCACCGTGGCACATCGTAGGGAGAGAAATTATTATTTTTTTAGAGTACGCCTAGGCGTACCATAGCTTTATAGAAGGCAGAATTTAGTTATAAGAAAGCTACCGCTCGATACGAACAACGAGTGTAGCACGAACACCACACCGACAAGACCACAAACAAACACCACCGCTAGGCAAGCTACTATGCAAAAAGCCTATCCTAAACTGATACACAGCACCGCGTCTCGATCGACGCCGGACACCTCCGAAGACCACACTTCCACAGAACTTCTCTTGTCGACGCACCATCCACCCTGAGCGCCTAAGAGAAAGTGGCAGATGAATGGCAGGACTCGATCCAATCCGGGAAGACGCCGCCTTGGATTCACCAACGACCAACGTACATAGCGCCACTAAAGATCAGAAAAGGATAGCGGCGAACACCGGAGGAGAGCAACGAGGAACCAGCCGTGTCTCCAAACACAATGCTCCCAACAGAGGAGCGGCGTCGAGGACACCGCCATCGTGCCAATCAGAACATCGAATCTAGGCTTTCACCCGGAGACATCCACCAACACCGAGAGCGCGAGGGATGAGGCGAACACGCTCGACGATGCCTCCAAGGAGGGGAATGACATCCACAGATGCCATCACCGCCGGCCCGGCAGAAGCCGTGCAAAATTTTCATCCGCGCTTCGCCCATCGCCACGCCTCCATGGGATTGGTAGCACTGCCAAGAAGCCTCACACCGCCGCCACCACAGCACTTGCCGAAGTAGCTGCATAGCCGAGGACCAACGACCGACCACCCGGCAGGGAAACCGCGGCCACACATCCACTCCCAGCTTGCACGAGGGTCCACAGCCAACCAGCACCTCCGGCCAGGTCCAGGACTGCCCGCAACGGCCGTCACCCACTCCAAGGAACGACCTTGCGACAATCAGACCCGCCTCTCCACGGAGAAATCCCAGGCCGGCATCACCAGGAAAGCACCGCCGCTCTCCACGCCGCACAGGGATGACCGAAAGCTCGCTGCTCGCAAGACTCCATCTTGACCGAGCCATCGCAGCGCCGCCACCAACCAGCACAGGGAGAGAAATTATAGGATTTTCAACAACCAGGATTTCACTGCATGTGATGTTCCTATATGCAGATCTGACAACATGGATAGCGGCTGACTTGAAAGGAGTTCAGTGGATGCCCTATATGCAGAATTGAGAACTTCAGGGAACGAACTGCCTCACTATAGATAACCTCCCGATCTCACGAGCCAGATGACCATAGGCTGGAAAGCGCGACCGAAGAATCCGACCGAACCACCAATCGGACCGATCCGTCGGCTAGGGCCTAGGGCACATCAGCAGTTCCACAAAACTGGTTAGCTCACCATGTTGGTACCAAACCATCGGTAAGCAATGTGCTTACTACTGCAGACATCGAAACCGGAAGGCAGAAGAAGAACCCTGATGTCACACCAGAAGCAAGACAGACAGACAGAGGCGTAATTTTAATTGAAGGCTTTTCAAGCGCAGCAGTACATCTGCACCATATGACGCTATAGGCATTATTACCGTCGCTACCACGGCAACAACAAGAACATGCAAAGTTTAAAAAGCTCGCGTACAATAGACTAATAATCCAAAACCTTTTCCCAGCGACTGGTCGGCCCATAGATAACAGTACTAGAAGTTGAGCTGCGCAAGCGTCACTTCGTCTACCTCTCCTCCAAGATGGAAGTAGATTGCACTCCCAGCTTCAGACTACTACCTGTGGGTCGAGCGCCGCTGCGCATCGGCGGCGCCATCAGCTACCTGCAGGAAGTAGGAACAAATTGTCACACACACTCATGGAGCATGCAAGCATGGAAAAACCGAGCTAAATCGGCGCAACAACATAATAACCAAACCACATGAACCTGCACGCTGCGCAACAAAAGCACGCCATAGTTTAACATCACATCAAACAGAGAGGACGGAACTAAAAAGCATATGACGGATATTGTCTAACATACATCTCGATAGATTAGACAAAACGATGGAGACCTTCTCTTAGTTCCATATATAATTAGAGTCATTCACTAGTAAAATGTCCAACAGAACTTGAGCAATATAGACACATGAGCATACAGAGGTGCATGACTCAGGCATTCCTGGGGCACTTGACCTTACAGCAGCTTGTTTCTTTTTAAGTTCCAAGGTGGCATCCTAAATGTACAGTTGAAGAACAAGGACCATGGATAAAGAATTGTGAAAACACTGCACTGAAATAACCGATCCCTGATAACCGGGAAAAAATAAGCTAAAATCATGTGTAGTACTTCCATATTTGCATCGAAACAGCTTGAAACCAAAATCTACTTTATATCTTCAAATCCATGGGAGCCGTATCTGCTACTTGCATAAGATTTTATTGACCCAGTAAGTACAATATGGAATTTATATATCTTATTAACAAATAACAAGTTAGGCTAGGCAGTCGAGGGGCATGTTCGGGACATGATTTCAGATGCTAAGAGGCACAATCAGTCCCTAACATCATATAAAAAGGTAAGCATGTAGCAAGATATTGGTTAAGAAAACTGCATTCACGTCAACAGGAATGTCAATTTTGTAAGCCAGATAGAACATTTTTTTCTTCTGTCTGTCAGAAGAAATAATTCAGTCCAAGTAAATGGCCAATGCAGCCCATCCATAACCAGGACTAGATAAAAAAGGAATATTTACCATGTTCCCTATCACAACGAAACACAGATTTATGAGTTCTCAAATGGAGTAGGACAACATGATAAAAGCAAACCAGGCCTAATATTCTTGACAGATTTATTCTCATGTCCATACAGAACATAACAAGCTCTAAAATAATTTTGATACATGCAAATGCTTTATTTTGAGATGTTTCATTGGCCAGAAGAACAACCAGCTTATAAACGGACAGCCATAGAACAACTCACCACTAATAAACCAACATTGAAAGTCCACAAACCTACGTACTGAACTGAACTACTCGTAGATCACATAAAGCTATTTTACAGTCTAGAGGACATGCAGCCTTGAGAAAATGGAAGGCAGAACCTCCCACAACCCATGGCGCTGCATCATCAAAAATATGGTCTGGGAATGGGTCCGTTAATTATCTTCAGGTAGGGTCACACAACCCATGGTGAAAGGTACACATAGTATCTGTCGTGTGACCCTACCTGAAGATTTAGTGCTTTGTGGTGGAAGTAGGAGGTAGAACTCAGCGGAATATAATTAACCACAAAAGCTTCCTCGGAGCTCAGAGTGATGAAATAAAACCACAGCAGCTATATACGACAATCAATCATGTTCTGTAATTGAATTCTGTAATTGGAAGCTAATAAAGCTTCTTGATTATACGGCATGGACAAGTAAATAAAGTGGCATGTTGCATTAGCAAGAAAAACTCAGCGGCAGAATCATTTAGAACAGACACCTCAATAAATCATTGCCACCTCGTCGGGTAAAGTATCAGAAACAAGGAGTGGATCGAACTTAAAAACAACAACCTTTCTGAATTAAATCCAAAATACAGATCAGAGCAGTCAAACAAACACCGCACCTTCCTTCACTTGTACTCAAACGATGGTATCGGAGGGCTGGGCGTCTCGAAGCTCTCTAATATCTCCGACATGCCAGTACTGCCGCTGGGCTTCTTCTCCTCCTTCTTGCCAAAGAGGCCGCCAAACCAGCTACCCCCACTGCTTGAGCTCGGGACCTCTGCAGGGGACACGACAGGCTGAGGCAGGCCTGGGAAGCCACCTCCTCCCGTCGAGATAGCGGCGGCCATGTTGGGATCATCAGCAGGGAGCGGCGGGAGCATCTGTGGTGCGAATCGGTTGGCCATGAGGCCGGCGCCCTCTATGAGGGCGAGGAAAAAGCCGCCCGCGAGTGCCGAGCGGCCAGAAGCTTTGATGCCCTGCCGCATGGAGAGAACCCCTCCAGTGGTGGCGCCACCTATGATGGAGTTCCAGGGGTCCTCCTTCCGGCGCACGTAGGCCGAGGTGCAGTGGAAGGTGGAAAATAGGGTGCCCCACACAGCAAAGCTCCCCCCGAGTTGAGGGGCGTTCATGCGAGCTGCCTGCATGCCGCCAGTAATTCGCGCACCATTGGGCGAGTTACGAAGGCCCTTGAGAAAGTGATAGACAGAACCACCGACAGCACCCATGGCGAAAGCACTGCCTGCATCATCAATGATGCGGCCTGGGCACGGTTCTCTCTCGAAGAGATCTCTCTCGGAGACAGGAGCCGACATAGTATTAGCTGCGTAACCCTATCTGAAGATTCGATGCGTTGTGGTGAACTAAAATCTTCCCGGGGTTCAGAACGAGAGTATATATAACACGGTCGATCGTCCCTGATATATAAGGAGGTAATAAGGCTTCTTGATGTACACGACATGGACTCCTAACCGCGGACGGCCTCAACACCAAGTAATAAATAAGCTAAGAGAGAAACCGGATCGAACTGAGAAAACATCTGAAACTGAATCCAAAATACAGATCGGAGAGAAAAACCGCACCTTTTTTTCTCACTTGTAGTCGAACGATGGTATCGGAGTGCTGGGCGTGTCAAAGCTCTCTAATATCTCCGACTTGCCGACGCCGCCGCTGGGCTTCTTCTCCTCCTCCTTCTTGCCGAAGAGGCCGCCGAACCAACTACCCCCGCCGCTGGAGCTCCCGACCTCCACGGGGGGCACGAGTGGCTGGGGCATGCCTGGGAAGCCGCCGACGCCTCCCCCCGCCATCGCGGCGGCCAGGTTGGGATCGTCGGTGGGGAGCGGCGGGAGGTTCTGCGGCGCGGCGAGGACGCGGTTGAGCATGAGGCCGGCGCCCTCGATGAGCGCGAGGAGGCAGCCGCCCATGAGCGCGGAGCGGCCGGCGGCGCCGGGACCCTGGCGCATGGAGAGGAAGCCGCCCGTGGCGGCGCCGGCGATGATGGAGTTCCAGGGGTCCTCCTTCTGGCGCACGAAGACCATGGTGCAGTCGAAGGCGGAGAAGAGGCCGCCCCAGACGGCGAAGCTCCCGCCGACGCGCGGCGCGTTGAGGCGCACCTGCTGGGCCCCGCCGAGCAGGCGCTCGCCGTTGGGCGAGTTGTAGGTGCCCTTGAGGAAATGGAAGACGGAGCCGCCCACCGCCCCCATCCCGAACGCGCCGCCCACGTCGTCCAGGATGCGGTCCGGGCACGGCTCCCGCGAGGTCTCCGGCGTGCCCATCTCCTCCTCCTGCGGCGATTCGGCGGCGGGGGCGGCGGCGGCGAGGAAACCCTAGGTCCCGGGCGGCGGCGGGCGTGGGGAGGAAGAAGAAAGGGGTGGGGGAGAGATGGAAGGGAGCTCCGTCCAAACGTGGGGGAGGGGGAGCTTTTTAGCCGTGGCTGGATCTTGTTTTTTTTTTTTTTTTTTTTGAGACAACGTGGCTGGATCTTGTGGTTTACGTGTTCCCGTCGGGTGGGGTCCGCTGTCAGAGGCCCATTCGTCTGCGTGCTCCCGCAGCTCGCCTTGCGAGGCCCGGAGATATTTTAGGGGCGGCGGCCCGGCACCGTTTTTTCTCGTCCGGTGTGTGTCACGAACTTGCGAGGCTCCTCCGTATTTTGGGTCCAATGGAATCTCGCTGTTTGGGCCGGGTACACTGTACTCATTGTATAAAAGTGTTGCGTCTATAAGTAGATTTTTTTTCTCCCCTAATATAGAGGCCCATAATCTTGTAAAGGCTACCTAATTTTATTGACATGTCTTAGTCGGCACATTGGAATGGAGGGAGACTTCGACGGCGTTTCCTATTTAGCGCTTCAGGCGCCGGTTGTAGATCATTTGACAAACCGGCGCACACCCCTACCCCTTGTTAGGACGGCCCATTCCACTTTTTTTTTCTGGTTTAATATGCTAAAAACATGCATGGCTGGGATTCGAACTGGCGACCTCCAACGTATGTTTACTAACCAACCCAGCAAATGACACGTCATGATAATATATTTCCTTTTATTGTTTTGTATAGTTTCTCCAGCCGTTTTTCTTCTTCTTTTGTTGTGGGTTTTTTTGGACCGGTTTTTTGTCTTTCTTTTTTTGTTACATTTTTCATGTTTTTTCCTTTTTTCTTTAATTTTTCCTCAAAATGTAAAAAACAAATTTGATGAACTTTTTTCACATTGATGGAAATTTTCCAATTTTTATGAACATTTTAAATAATTTGATGACCTTTTTTCCAATCGTTGAACTTTTCAAAATTGGTGAACTATTTTCAAGTTCAATGATCTTTTTTGTAATGATGAAATTTTCCAAATTTGATTTTTTTTCAAATCGATGAACCTTTCAAAATTGGTGAACTATTTTCAAATTCAATGATCTTTTTGTAATGATGAAAAATTTCACATTTGATGTTTGTTTCAAATCCATTAACTTTTTTACCAATTTGATGATTTTTTTCAAATCGTTTTTTAATTTCATGAATATTTTCAAAATACGTGAACTTATTTGGATTCATGAATTTTTTGCGAATTTTATCATTTTGTTTTTGTTTTTTAAATGCAATTTAGCGAACCGGGGGAAATAAATGTGCAATCTACATGGATCGGCCCACTAGCGTTGGTGTGTGTGCGCCGGGGAGCTTCCTTGCTGCCTAGCACCGAATAGGAGCTCCTGACTTCGACAATAATCTTTGTTGATGGACGTGGGCATTATAAGGGGATCCCAATTAGCGCCCCGCTATGTGAAGATTTCTGGGCATGGCATTTTGAAAAGATTGTAATCTTCACCGGTCGTTCGGCTTACCAGATGCTTGCGAAAACAAAGCAACGGTGGGAGAAACGGCTAGAGGGGAGGCTAAGCTCATCGACCAGCGATGTGGGCCACTGGAGAAAATTATAAAAATGTGTGTACCTTCGAAGCCGAAGGTGTTTCTGTGGAGGCTTGCACAATATTCACTTGTAACACGAGATGTTCTAGCTAAAGACACATGGCCAAAAGTATTACCCATGAATTATGTTTTTCGATAAAGACCCGCGAATTATGTGGCGCGGGAGATTCATGGGGCACTCGCTAATCAGTTGTGCGATGCCGAGATATGTGTGGGCACTAGGGATGAATTGATCGTTGACCTACATTGCAATTCTTCAAAACCGACGGCTCTTTTCCTTGATGGACTCCATGACACGTGAAGAATTTACTCGAACAGTCATAACCATGTGGGCAATCTAACACGCCCAAAGGAAAGCTATTCGTGAGAATGTTTTTCAAAGCTCTTTCTCCAGCACGTCTTCGTGGATAGCTTCTTAATGGACGTCGGGTTGGCCAAGGCACCAAGGGTCCTTATATGTCTAGACAGGTGGTGGAGTGGTTTCCACCACCTTCTAGATTGGGGGGAAACTGGGTCCGAAAATAGAGAGAAATTGGGTTTCCACCTCCTGGCCTTTTTTTTGGTTGCATCTATACCAATATAAAAAGATCCAAATGGGCAGATCCAAACCATCCCGACCATCAAATCATGTTATCTAACGGTTCAAATCGCTCCAATGTTGAGCACCAAACACGTTTAACGCTCTAATTACCCATCACTGGCATTGGTTATAAACATATTTTGACTCAACGCTATCCCTTGAAATCTGGCATGTAATTAATATCCTATCATTTCCATGTAAAAATAATTGATATCTTACCAAATACCATCGTGCAACAGATATATCTTACCTAATATAAATGTGCATTATACGTACATTATTACTAGTCAACGTAAATTTCACGCCACGCCGTAATGCCGTATCAATGTATCATTAATGTTCAAAACCAGATTCGCTCCCATGGTTTCAGAGATCCAGGCGTATCTATCTGTATCCTCGTCTCCACCGAATGCGAGGAAGACGCCAGTTTTGACTATGGAAATGCTACGCACGTACGTACGTGCCCATCGACCGAAACGAAAGAGATACGATGACGACGCATAGGCAGTGCGGCAACGTTGACCCGGCCTGGCATCGGCCGCGGGAGAGAGGCGGGCGGGCTGACCTGACACGGGAACTGTTCAACCTTTGACGAACGAGCTCCAAAAACCGCAGGCCGCTCATGGTTTCTCGATAGATCCCGCGCTCGCCCACAGAAATCGGTCGTCCGAGGCGTCGTCGCAGCCCCCTCTCCTCGCTGGACGCCGCCCCACGTACGCACGGCATGTATGTATGTATGTATATATATCTCTGCATACAAACAACGGGCAAACCATTGGCCGGGAAGAAGAACACGAGGGAAAAGAAGATAGCAGCAGCGTCTTTCATCAGAGTTTAGATCATCGCAGAGCGCAACGCTAGGCCAGGCGACGACGACATGGGCCGTTGGTTGAAGCCAGATGTACGTGCAAGACCGTTCGATTACTTCAGAGTTATTTTTGTATCTTGCCTTAACGATCCTGGTGGTGGTGCAGGTTTACCCGCTGATCGGCGCCATGTCGCTGGTGACGGGGATGTGCATCTTCCAGCTCACCCGGAACGTCTTCCTCAACCCGGACGTCAGGTGAGGCCTCCAAGCCGCCCCGATCGATCGATCGGATCATTTCGAATTTCGATGCATGCATGTGGTTAACCGTTTTGCTCTCTTGCTTTGTTCAGGGTGAGCAAGAGCAACCGGCAGAGCGCGGTGCCGGAGAACGAGGAGGAGGGCGAGAGGTACAGCCAGCACGCCTTCCGCCGCTTCGTCAGCGCGCACCGCCCGGAGGTCTTCCCCGCCATCAACCGCTTCTTCTCTGGGTTCAGCGCCAAGTGATGTGTCCATTGCATGTGTGTGTACGTGTGTCGCGTGTGAATATGTTGGTTCGTGATTGTGTCATTAGCGTGGAGGCATGCCATGGATATGTGCTCCTAGACACGCCTCAGGTGAATAAATGGTGTGTTGGAAATATAAGAGCAGCTCTAGAAGAGTTGCCATAATTTGAATCGTGGTCCGCTGGCTATATGGACTGCGTTTCATAATAATTTGAATTTGAAGGCTGTCGGCTTGTGCGCAAATACAAAATCACCAAACGGCATTTTTTTTATCTGCTCTCCTGATTTTAGTTTCAATTCAAGTAGCAATTTTCTTTTGCAGCCAAACAGCTCATAATTGTCACCAAATGCGATAGACATAATTAGCAACTACTATATGTTAGTGGCCAAAAGTCGTATTATTACATATATTTTTACGACTTGAAATATCGTTAAGCGGCATTTTCAAAATATACAATGCCCCTAATCGACATTGCAAACTACTACTACCTTCACTACGCCGTTTCCACCGCCGCCTAGTCATTGTCCTCCTCATCGGTACACAGTCAAACGTAGTCTGAGAGATCTCGCCTCCCGTGTCGCTCTCACGGGCGGCTCGGGATAAACCCCAGCCGCCGCCGACAGCCACCCTCGCCTCCCCCCTCCTCCTCCCGCCGCCGCCGGAGGGCGTCCCCGGGCAAGACGGCTCTCCCTCCTCTTCTCCAGGCGTGGCGGCGCGGGACGCTGGCCGGCGACGGGGACTCGCGGGCGGTCGGGGGCGCGCACCGGCAATGGTGGCGCAGTGCGCCGGCGCGAGCGGCGCGGAGGTGTGGGCAGCTGGGTCTCCAAGGATCCGACGCCGCTCTGCCCAGGGGAGCTCCAGATTCCGCTCCCTTCGAACAGCGGCCCGTTCCCTTGGCCGGCGGTCCCTGCGGCCGCGACTGGGGGCTGGTGGCGTAGGCGGGTGTGGTGGTCAGCGCAGCGTGGTGAGCAGGCCATGGCGGTGCCTGGTGACTGCCATGCCTGGTCTGGGTGCCTCTCTTCGCCCAGATCTGGATCCTTCTGGGGCGGTGGCTCGCACGACTGGTGCTCTCCATGGTTGTGGCTGGGGGGTCGGTGGTGGCTGCTGTCGGCGGGGTAGGCGTGTGGTGGTGTGGTGTTGTGGCCGGCGGTGAGGGGTTGGGCGCAGGTGGCAGCCGAGACAGAACCAACTCTGTCTGTGCAGGTGCTCGAGGTGAGCGGCTGTGTTTGCGGATGACTCTTGCTGGACCAAGCGGGGACGCTCGCCGTGGACTGGCAGGAGAGGGGAAGGTCTAGCGCCGCCGGACTCGGTGGCCGGCGTTTGCGGAGTCGGCCGGGCTGGGATGCTTCGGGCGAAAGCCTATTGCCGACCTCGTCGGCAACGATGATGACGACGTCTCCTGGCGCCGTGTCCCTTCGTGAAGGCATCATTGGGGAGCTACCGTTGCCGGCTATTTCTCCGTGTTTCGGGTGAAAGCCTCAGATCCTTCTCTGGATCGGATGACGACGACATCTTCCATGTTGTTTCCCCCTTGGGGGCGTCGTTTCAGGAACCAGGGATCCGCGGTTGGTTGTCTGATGTCTGGGCTGGAGTGTTGGTTCAGGTTGCTGGTTTGTAGGGCGGTGGCGGTGAGGTGCACTATGATGGCGACCAGTACCTTGGTCATCCTATGCTGATGGTTGACTTCTCTTTTTGGGGCTCGTGGCAACGGTGAGGTCACGGTTTTGGGCACCCTTCGATGGCTTTTGAGGTTTGGTGGCCTGCGGAGTGCTATGGTTCTCTCTATTTGTGATGGTGGCCGTGGTGTGGCTCAGAGGAGGTGTAGGGCTATCTCGGCGGAAAATTGCCCTTCGGCACGGTCTGTGGCTTTCTCTGCCGCGACGTTCCTAGGCAGCAGGATGCTCTTCGATGGTGGCTACGATCTCCTAGCTCTTCAAGGTGCAGAGATCGCATGGTAGCAGGTAACTTCTTCTCTACGTCTTCTCGGTGGCGGATGTCCTTTCGACGGATCCAACAAAGCTAGTTCCCGCTCTTCTCGGTCCACTGATGGTGATGGATGCTAAGTTCTTGGTGTTGGCTGCTTGTCATAGCTCGCTTCTGGTTCTTTTTCTGTTGTTCCTTGTTCCATCTTGTATTCTGTTGTTCCTGGTTCCTTCTCCTGTGTGTCGGGTGATATCTGTTGTAACTGTCGTGTTGTATCTCAGTCTTATCTATAATGAAAATGGTTCAGGCTGGCGTAAGCCCGCCGTAGCACCGTCAAAAAAAAATTGTCCTCCTCATCCTCCTCGCCTGACAACCCATCGATGTAGGCAAAGTCGTCGTTCTCCTCCTCAGAGCAATGAGCAACGACCGCGAGCTGTTGCTCCTCCTCTTCGTTGCTGGTTGTGGGGCCGAAGCGCTCGTGGATGTTTATTCCAATAACCCTTCCTCTATAATCTATTTATTATTAGCATGTTCGAAAACTTTAGAAATTGTAGATCCCATATCCATGATGTTATTGTTATAACAAGGTAAAAGGAGGATAATATTGAAATATTTTTGGTATTTTGAGTTTTTTGTGAATAGCATCAAAGCAAACAAACGATATATAAAATATAACTAACAAAGATAGATAACAAGAAATCAAAGTGGTAACGGCAATGCCTTCACAAATCTTGCTTGGTCTCCTGTATGAGTTGTTGGTGACCCCCAAGTATAAGAGTGACGTGACCTAGCAATAATTATTTCACTGATTGAGAACCAAGGTTTACCGAATCAGTAGGATTATCTCTGCAAAAACTAATGGTTGGTACCTACACACAACACACAAAACAAACTTGTCCCTAATGATTCAAGAATGTTTTGTCAATCTTCTTATCTTGCTAGCTACAAGGGTAAATTATATGGTATGATAGGAATTGATAAATAGATAAAATAAATAAAAGGATACAACAAGAAAATAAAATGATAATCATGATTGAAATTAAGGAAAAAAGACCCGGGGCCATAGATTCAATAGAGGCGTCTCTCAAAGTAGGATAAATGTGTTGTGGTGAACAAAATACAGTTTGACATTGATTAAATTGTAATATTTATATTTACCACTACGAGCATTCATGACACAATCTTGTATAGGCATTAAGGCCGTGATATATAGACCATTAATCCAAATGCATATACAACTGATACTCCACTCAAAGACCGCTATCGAGCATGCATCTCGAGATATTAAGTTTGTACAAACAAAGCATTACAATAAGCATGATGACATAATATAGACAATAATTAAAACTATCATCCGACTATGATAAAGAAACCATCATTTTATCCTTAGTAGCAACAATACAATACATGTCTTGTCCCTTATTGTCACTGGGATATAGAACACCGCAAGATTGAACTCACTGCCATACACAACCCCCTCCGAAGATCTGCACATCAAACTTGGTCGAAGAAGACAAATAGACCCAAAAGCATATACGACTACTTAATTATGCAGCAAAGAAACCATAAGAAATTCAATATAATTCATGAACAAATCCGATCATAAAGTGCCAATTCATCACATCCCAACAAACACAACACTGATTACATCATAGGGATCCAATTGTGTGAGGCAGCTGACAGAAACTTTGTATCGAATCACAAGGGAGAGAGGATGCCATCTAACTACTGCTATGAACCCAAGGTCCTAATAAAACTACTCACACATGGTCATGGTGATAGCAAGGTTGAGGAGGATGGCTCCGGTGACGGATGCCCCTCTGGCAGCTCGTCGGAACAGACCCCCAGATTGGATTTCCTTGGAAGAGGAACTTGTGGCAGCGGGGAAAAATCACGAAAAATGGTACAAATTGTTTTGAGAGTAATAAGATTTATAGGAAAAATATGGGTGAAAGGCGTGTCGGAGGCTTGGCTGTCTAGTGGCTCCTGGCTCCTTCCAGTGCTTTCTGAAAGCTTCGTCCTCCAAAAAAATCATCAAAAATCCCGAGGGTATTTTAAGGTCTAGAGATATCGATTTTCTGTAAACCAAAAACATGTAGTAACAACAACAAGCTCTGTGCACTGAATTAATAGGTTAGTCCATGAAAATAATATAAATTTGTTATAAAAATATGTAAACATGGTATGATAATAACATAAAACGATAAAAATTATAGATACATTTGAGACGTATGAGCACGTAAACTAATGTACCCCACATGTCATTTGCACTTCTTTGTGGTTAAATCAAGTAATAGATTAAGTGCATCTTCTAAATGCTACAGATACAAGCATCACAAAAAATATGTATGCACCTTGACAAACTAAGTGTAAGGACAAAGTTGACGATAGTCGGCATTTAGAGTTAGATGATATCTCGCGAGTTGCTATGCAGATTATTTATAGTGTATTTTGGTAAAATTTGATTATATGAATGAGTATTTAGATTAATAATGTAAGAACTACAACTTAAAGTAGCGTCTAATTGTAAAATATTTAGTAAACGTAAGTAGCACAAGATAATTAAGACATTTGAGCCTTTTTTACATCATGTTGCATGTTGAGGCAGATCATTTTCCGTATATATTTGCACGACGAAGTGACATAGTTGCATGTTGAGATAATATGTTAGTAGGGATGAGTGGGGTGTTTTGGAACTCGGCCTCCATGGAGGCCGAAATGAATGTTTTTTTAAATTCAAACATTTCAGTTTCAAACAAATACATAAAAAAATTGTACAGAATATGAATTCGTCAAAATCGGGGTTCCCGTAGCCATCATTCCACGACAAATCCATCAATGACCTACAAGTAGAGACCAAAAGAATAAAAACCGGCTCAGACATTTCGTCAAACACCTAGAACACAAGGTGTATATAGGGGAGAGTTGGACGTACCAGGGCAGCGTCTAGTGGCGACGACATTGACCGGTTGCGGCACAATTGGCGGCGGTGTGGGTAGGAGCCTCCGGTGGCGAAGCCCTGAGTTGAGGATGATGGCGATGCAAAGTTGGCGGCGGAACTCCGGTGATGGTTGTGCGAACGAGGGAGAAAAAAGAAGAGAAAAGGGTTGGTCGGGCAAGGAAGAAGGTGGAGATATGCGAATTGGCGCGTGCTCCTGTAGTTTGTCCGTCCTACGCAGCGGATGCGTCCGGGCAATTAGGCGGATTTAAGGGCTCTGATTGTAGATCCTCTAACATAATAGATTTTTATATAAGTGTGGCCCACCCACCCAGGCAACGCGCTCACACTCTCACACGCACTAGAAAACCCGAAGACATCCTGAAGTCGAGGTTCCACAATTTCTGCCTAGACACAAGCAATTGGATCTCTTGTACGCCAAGCTAGCGGAACAGAATCACCCGCGCTTCCTGCAAATTGGACTCTCAGCAAATCCAATGGGCCGACCCAAACGGTAATTTCGTCTGCTTTTTATTCGTTTGGATCGGTCAGGCGAACACGAATGTCCGCTTCGGTGTTTAGGTCGGTGTATGTGCCCAACGCTTGCCCAACCCATTTTTACGGCGCCGACAAAAGAAGCTGTGCATGCATATTTCAAATGAAAACAACTTAATTAAACATCAAAACCGGCCAGGAAGGCCGGCAAGAGTCCACGCGTCCACATTAGCATTAAAAGAAATTATAAACAACCTAACTACGAGGCGGCGCGCTGCCCAGCGCGCCCTAGGCGTCGTCGTCCTCGGGGTGGGTGAGGTCGATGAGCGTCGACGCAGGGCCGACCCAGGGGAACGCCACGTTTCAGGCGACGGCGATGTAGGCCGCGGGCAGCTGTTCCGGCGCGGGCAGTGCTGGCGCGGAGGGCTGTGCGGCCGCCTGTGCAGCCGTGGCTTGACGCGCCTCCTCCTCGAGGTCGCGCTCGAGCATCTCCTTGTACTCGCCGCGACGGCGCTCCTCGGCGAGCCGTCGCTGGCGCCACATCTCGAGGTACGCCGCCTCCTGCGCCAGGGTCGCCCCCATCCAAATCGGTGGCGCGGACACCCACCCGCGCACCACTCCCGTCCAGGAGAAGTGCACGATGGGCTCCGGCTCCGGCTGCGGCTCCGGGTCGGCCTTGACGAGCCGTCGGGGAGGGGACGACAGGTCCACCGACGGCTCCACGCAATCGCCGGCCGCGGAGAGGGCGAGGGCCTACGCCATGGCCGCCTCGTAGCGAGCCTCCTCTTCCTCCACCGCCTCCACCCTGCGCCGCTCGTCCTCCTCGCTCTCGATGTAGACCGCCGCAAGGGACCGCCTGGTCTTCCTCCCGGACGATGAGCGAGGGCGGCGGCACGCTGCGGTCGACCTCCCGCACGCCGCGTCGCCTCGCCTCCTCGTGCTCGAAGGCGAACCACCTCACCCAGTTAGGTGATGACCCACAAGTATAGGGGATCTATCGTAGTCCTTTCGATAAGTAAGAGTGTCGAACCCAACGAGGAGCAGAAGGAAATGATAAGCGGTTTCCAGCAAGGTATTCTCTGCAAGTACTGAAATAAGTGGTAACAGATAGTTTTGTGATAGGATAATTTGTAACTAGCAACAAGTAACAAAAGTAAATAAAGTGCAGCAAGGTGGCCCAATCCTTTTGTAGCAAAGGACAAGCCTGGACAAACTCTTATATGATGTAAAGCGCTCCCGAGGACACATGGAAATATCGTCAAGCTAGTTTTCATCACGTTCATATGATTCATATTCGGCACTTTGATAATTTGGTATGTGGGTGGACCGGTGCTTGGGTGCTGCCCTTACTTGGACAAGCATCCCACTTATGATTAACCTCTATTGCAAGCATCCGCAAAATACAACAAAAGTATTAAGGTAAACCTAACCATAACATGAAACATATGGATCCAAATCAGCCCTTTACGAAGCAACGCATAAACTAGGGTTTAAGCTTCTGTCACTCTAGCAACCCATCATCTACTTATTACTTCCCAATGCCTTCCTCTAGGCCCAAATAATGGTGAAGTGTCATGTAGTCGACGTTCACATAACACCACTAGAGGAGAGACAACATACATCTCATCAAAATATCAAACGAATACCAAATTCACATGACTACTAATAGCAATACTTATCCCATGTCCTCAGGAACAAAAGTAACTACTCACAAAGCATAAACATTGTTCATAATCAGAGGGGTATTAATATGCATATAGGATCTGAACATATGATCTTCCACCAATTAAACCAACTAGCATCAACTACAAGGGGTAATTAACACTACTAGCAACCTACTAGCACCAATCCTGGACTTAGAGACAAGAATTGGATACAAGAGATGAACTAGGGTTTTTAGATGAGATGGTGCCGATGAAGATGCTGATGGAGATTGCCCTCTCCCGATGAGAGAAGCGTTGGTGATGATGATGGCGATGATTTCTGTCAGGACCCCGACTCGATGCCACATAGGTCTAGCATATAACACCTCATATCACTTTGCGACCTCACGCACGGTATTCCCACGGGTGTCGCCTTACCTTTGCCCGGGACCGTTTGCGCCTTTTGGCTCACGTATATGATAGTGTCGCTAGCATCCATATGATAAAGAGCCCGGGCTGACATGACTAGTCGTAAACCCAAAGTGGCACAGACTTACAGGGACAGGCATCCATGACCCAGCTTCGAACGTGTCGGTCATCAGCAAATGGGTCCGGGCTATAGCACTGGGCTAGCAGGACTCCGGTAAACCGGGCTGTAGCGGGCTAACAGGACTCCGGTACTCAAAGCGTGACATTTCCCCGAAGGGACAGACACAGGAACGAAGAAGGACACATGCCGGCCAGCCTAAGTGTTCCGGAGCAGTAGCAAGCTACCATGGCTCAGTGAAACACTAGGAGACATTTCCCGGTAAGAGAGGCTACTAAAGATAAACAACTAGATGGTCAGATCCCACACATACCAAGCATTTCAATAACATACACACAATATGCTCGATATGTGCAATACAACATGGCATCACAAAATGACTCTACGACTCAAGTAGTTTATTCAATAGGCTCCGAGGAGCGAGATATTACAAACATGGGTCTCATGACCCAACAATCAGAGCATACAAGTCAAAGCACAAGCGGAAGCTATCATGTCTGAGTACAGACATCTATAAATGAAAAAGGCTGAGAAGCCTGACTATCTATCAGATCCTGCCGAGGGCACAAGATCGTAGCTGAGGTATCAAGCTAAACGTCGAAGTCCACGCGGAACTACTAGTGAGACTGAAGTCTCTCTGCAAAACATAAAATAGGCAAACGTGAGTACAAATGTACCCAGCAAGACTTACATCAGATCTATCTACATATGCATCATTATCAACAAAGGGGATGGTGGGGTTTGACTGCAGCAAGCCAGCTCTGACTCGGTGGCTATCCTAAACTACGACTGCAATGTAACTCTTTGAGGTGGCGCACACGAGTCCACATATTCACCATATCAATACACCACTATGGATCCGCTCCCGTCTCCCTACGAGAACGCCATCCATAGCACTCACGCTTATCTTGCGTATTTTAGGGTATCCACTTTTACTTGTCTATGAACTGATATAAGCAACCCAGAAGTCCTTTTCCGCGGACACGGCTATTCGAATAGATTAGATTAACCCTGCAGGGGTGTACTTCTTCACACACGCTCTCACCACTTACCGCCGTTTACACGACATGTACTCGGCAACCTTCAAGCGGAAGCCCAACGTGGGTGTCGGCCACGGCCTACCTAAACACTCAAGTCTCTAGTCCAGGTTTATCGCCTATTCGGGTTCCATCCATGAGGAGATCCGGCCGGAGTTTCGCTCACAGCCCCAAACGATGTGAACAGGGTTCCCGAGACACCAAACGGGCGCCCGGTTACACCGTGCCACGTGCCTACCGCATCACAGCCCACCCCTACGGTCAGCGCTGTCCACGGCCTCCAGCATACTACAAACACCAGAAACTACTTGCAACTCCTGGACAGAGGACAAGGGTGATTAAGAAGCCGAGAGGGTCCATTGGTTTCGGGCCCAATGCGTGGTAGTAGCTGAATCATGGATCACAAACACAGAACTCAGTTCCTGAGGACGGCTGCAATGAGACAACCCACCATGTACTCCTACATGGCCTCTCACCGCTACCTTTACCAAATCGTGTTCACACGCTTAGCTCACACACCGTAGGACATGTTCACACACCTCTGATTCATCCCCGATGAATCAGACCTGACTCAACTCTAAGCAGTAGCAGGCATGACAAACAAGCATGAATGAGTAGGCACAACAGGGCTCAAACAACTCCTACTCATGCTAGTGGGTTTCATCTATTTACTGTGGCAATGACAGGTCATGCAAAGGATAAAGGGGTTCAGCTACCGCAGCAAGTAACAGATGAATCGGTGTTGTCCTAATGCAGTAAAAGAGAGCAGGAGCGAGAGAGTAGGATTGTATCGGAATGAACAAGGGGGTTTTGCTTGCCTGGCACTTCTGAAGATAACATTGAGTCTTCATCAGTGTCAACGATCACATCATCGGTATCACGTCTATCGAGAGGGGACAAATACCGGCAACACAGAAAGGAACACAATCAATGCAATGCACAATATGATGCATGATCATGACATGGCAAAATGAATGTGTTTTGGGCTAATGCAACTAGCAACAGATTAAATGAAGTTGGTTTGAATACAAGATTCAAATTCAAACTCCATATGTGATTATTTAAATGCCCTTTAATTGATTTGCCCTAAACAGTAGTGATAAGTTGTTCTAACATGCATGAAAATGGTACAGATGGATTCCTTGAATTTTTCTGATAATTTTTCATATATAATTTATTTAATTTGGAGTTACGGTTAATTTTCTATGATTTATTGAAGTTTTAGGCATTTTCTGAAATTTCAGAATTAAATTAAATCCAGAAAATGAGTTATGACATCAGCACTGCGTCATGCTTGCATCAGCAAGTCAACAGGGCTGCCCCGGGTCAAACCTGACGTGTGGGACCCACACGTCAGTGACAGGGGGTTAACAGGGGTTTATTTAGTTTAATTAAAAGGTTAGGGGGGGGTCGGGCCCACTGTCAGTGTCCGCAGGGGGGGTTGTTTAATTAAATTAAACTAACTAATTAACAGGGGGCTGGCCCCACCTGTCATCGACCCAGGGGGGTCAAACCTCGGTCAAATGACCCAAACAGGCCGGCGGCTCAACGCCGGCGGCAACAGGCACGGCGGAGGGCTTCGGGATCGCTCCTCCGGCGTCCAAATGGACGGAGGAGAGCGGCTACGGGGAGCTGGAGCTCACCCGCACCCGTTTCAGCAAGCAGCAGCAGCTAGGGCGGCCGGGGACGATGGCCCCGAGCTCGGCAGCGGCGGCCGGAGCTCGGGCGTGCTCGGGTTCGGCGTTACACGGCACGGCGAGGTCAGCTGATGGGCTCTACGGGATGCTGGGGTCACCAGGAACACCCGGAGACAACGAGCGCAGGCGGAGGAGCTCGGGAGCACGGAGCTCACCGGCCATGGCGGACGGCAGCTTCGGGTGCTCGTGGGGCGGCGGCTACAGGGTGCACGCGAGGGAGAGAGATGAGGGGAAACGAAGGCAAGCTCACAGGGGTTGCGACGGTGGCCTCGGGGAGCTCGGGGAGGCACCGGAGCCGACGAATTTGACGAAGATGGCCGGCGGGTCCGAGGTAGAAGACGACGGCGATGGCGGTGATGCAGGGGCTCCCGCGGTGTGCTTCTCGGCGAGGAGGAAGAGGGGGTCGGGGCGGATCTCCTGGGTACTTCGGGTGGCAGTGAGGAGCACGGTGGCTACGGCGAACGGCGTCGGCGACGACGAGCTCCGCTCGGGCGCGTGCAGGGAGAGAGCAGAGGAGGGAACGGGGTCCAGGGGAAGAGAGGGGAGGTGCAGGGGGCGAGGGGGAGTGCGTGGCGCCCTCGGGTGCCTCCAGCGGCGAGCGGGTAAGCAGGAGGTGGCCGGAGCGTGCGCGCGCGCGTCGGGCACACGCCCTCCTGCCTACTGGCAGGAGGTTGAAGACGGTGGCGACCGCGGTGGGCTGGGCCGCACAGTGCTGGACCAGCACAGGAGCTGGGCCGGCTCTGGTGGGCTGCACAGGTAAGCTTTGCTCCTTTTATTTTTTTCTGTTCTGTTTCCCTTTTTATTTTATTTTGCCACTGTTTTCAAATTCAAAATAATTTCATACAGTGCCAAAACATTCTGAAATATTTTATGTTACCTCTCTGGACTATTCCAAAAGTACATAAAATATTTCAAAGCATTTGAAAATATATTCATTATATATTATGAATATATCCCCAAATTCAAATAGATTATTTATTTAAATTCAGAGACCAAGTAATTCCTTAAAAATATTCCAGAATTTTGGTTTGATGTATAACCCTTGCCAAAATTCACAAAACTATTTTTAGGGCATTTTGGATTCACAGAATGCAATTTAAGGGTTGCTTGCCCTTCTTTTAATTAGGGTTTTGAGGCTTCTGAATTCCTCAGTTCAAATTTCATTTGAATTTAAACATGATGCATCAACCAAGCTAGTACAAGGCCAAGGTAGAGCTAGGGATGTGACAACTCACCCCCCACTAAACAAGAATCTCGTCTCGAGATTCAAGCGTAGGGTAAGGTGAAGGAAAACGCAACTAGTATAATCTTCACGATCCAGGGTGCACTTCAATTGAACGTTGATTCATTCACCATCTTTGCCTTGTCGTCTTGCTCTGAGAAATCCTGCCACATGACATGGAGGGAAGAAGGAGACTCTAGAAGGGTCGATCTTCTCGAAGATCGAACAACTCACGGAATGAGACATAGCAACATCTCTTGAGCTGGGAGACGAAGCACAGATTTGAAGAAATGGAGTGGAACAGATGACGAAGGTTCACTAGGTGGACAACGATTCCACGCTTAAGAAGGTGGTAAACGATTGCCAACGTAGCGAAGAGTTGAGTTGCCATGATACCACAGCGAGGCACCTTAGGGACGGTGACTCGTAGAAATATCCCCTTAAGTGGCAAAAAGAATTACCTTTGATATAGAGATCATTTAGACTCTCTAAACCAGCCTAAGGCAATTCTCGAGCGATCATTTGGAGGGGGCCGGTAGAATGGCATACTCGGACTTGGATGATGTGGATTACCTTGTTGAAGACAACGTAGTGGATGAATTTCCTTATCACCGGAGATGGAAGAGACCCGTGGTAGAATGGCACATTGGCGGTGCAAGCTGGGAACAAAATGCAAATGCTGGGAATGATTCTGGTAACTGGGGAGGAACCCAACAATAGGGAGTGAATTCACTGTTTGAAGAGGTCATAGCATTTCCGAGGAAGTTGAGAGCAAACCTAGTTAGTGTCGACGGTAACACCTAGAGCTTGTGCGTGCTCTCAAGAACTTGAGCATTTCCATATTCATCAAGGGTTTACCAACAACCGCGTCAAGGGTGCTGACAACACAACATACTACCATGATGAATAGCGATGGACGATGCAGATGCGAAGGAGGATAACACTTTCTCAGATTTCACCTTAGCGAGGCCAAGCAAATAAAATCTGGATGATCGACCGAGAGACATTTAGCACTCCGCTTCTAATGTTCTCCTTGATGTGCTAGTATAACCCATTCATAGATATGGTTTGATATCTAAAACATCAAGTAAAAGGTCGGACTTCGGGAACACAAAAATCCATAGGGGCAACTAGGGAGTAAATCCTACGAAATCCCTAGGGGGGGTGGCCAACTTCTTCAATCAAGATACTACAATAATAGGTCTTCCGGCTGGGTGTGTTGGCCATGACATCCACTTTATCGGTTATCGCGAGACCAATATTATAGTTCTTGGGAAATGTTCCAAACCATCATATCTGCCTGAGATTCAGATCTGGTTGGTGTCAGGATATTCCAGACTCATCGAGTCTAGGAAGAAAAACGAAAGTTTGCAACACAAATCGACGAGATGACGTTGCGGGATTCTCGGGAGATGAACTACGATAGCAAGCTCCAAAACATGAGCTGGTTCTGCTACAAACATGTGAACACGCTGTCCCAGACAAACATGACCACGTGGTAGTCTTATAATAAAACACTACCGAGTTCTGGTTGGGAACCATAATCGAGGATATGGAAGTCTTGTGCATGACCTAGGATTAGCACATCAACTCCTTTTCCGTGAACAAAACAATCAGTGGCTTGGTGTGCTAGGGTATACATATGGAATGGAGGTTGCAAGTCTCCGAACCACAGAATTCTTCGCACGTGTGCATGACTGATTTAGAATGGTTCCAAGAAAACAACATTGACTTTCTCGAATCCACGGCGGCAACTTGCATCAGATGCACATGAATTAAAGGAAGTCACTACCTTCATCCAAACATATGCTTCATGAGCTAGCATGAACAAATGCTTTCAAAAATTTCCAACACTAGCTTAATGTTCAACAAAATTATGGAGGAGATAAGGATGTTGTCAATGGGCTCAACAACAATTCATCTAGGTTTCCTTTTAAAAGGAATTCCATAGTTAAGTGAACACGGTGATAGCATTGGTCAGACCAAAGATATAATGGTGTATGCTCGAGGAATCAACCACGAGTAAGACAACATTACGAATATCGTTGGTTCTGATTTGATTTGACGATAGCCCACACTCAAATCAAAGGATTGATAAGACAATAGATCCAGCAACTGATCACAGGGACCAATCGATGAAGATATCATCTTTCTTCAACACACACTACACAAGAATATCCCTTTGGAACGAACTAAGTCAGCAAGCTTTTATCTTCCAACTCTCCAAGTTGTTGTCTAGCTTAACCAACTAGCTCAGGGATATCCAACACAGATTCTTGGAGAAGGTGGTTCACAAGAAACCAACTTGATCACGAGCTCAACATAGCGGTCAGGTGACAACCTGGTAATACTTCTGAGAAGATATTCAGAAATCACGAACCACCGGTATGTTACTAAGCTCGAGAACAATCTTGCTTTTCAGGGCAAGACGATATGATCAATAGAGTAAGAATTTGAAATAATCCTAACTCATCGATCGAGGAGTGAACCAGGAGAATGGACTAGGTAGCACGATCAATCTTAGAATGATGATTCAATAACCAACACACTAAGAATGAAATTATTGTCCTTTAACTACCAAGCAACGAGGTTGCTGGGAGTATTGATTTCACACATCACAATTCATTTGTCGGTATTCCGGTTACGATAACACAGGAACCGAGGAATGAACAGTGATGGCAAGAAGTATCACTGTACCAGGAGTTCATAGGATGGGGTGCAATTCCTATAACAATCCCGATTTAAAGATGGTAATACTCCAAGGTAGAACAGAACGAAAGCTGGATTAGCAATTTGATCTGCGGAGCACAACTTCTCTGACCCAATCCTGGATATGGAAGAGGTACTGGAGTTTGTTTCTCCTAGTCATTCTGCGATAGAATGGCTTGACGGACCACAAGAGTAATAGGCATCGATAAACGAACGCACGCATACTCTTGGCTATCAATTGATAGACGAGGGTCAGAATGCAACTAAAGAGAGACAACTCAAGGAACATATGATTTTCTGAGTTGTGGATGCATGGTTTAGCATGTCGAACGAATTCCACATGTTTCTTCCGGATAACCCATGCAGAAAAGTAGAACTGGCAGAGTCACAATATATAACGGAGAACTCATCAAGAATAATCCTGTTGTGATATTTCAGTTCAACGAGGAACTTCTGCCATAAGTAGTTCATGGTATTTGGAAGAAGAAGATACCACGGACTTTAAGGACTATCGCAAAGGTTACTAATATCCTAAAGGAACTAGCAAACACTATCAACATGAAGTAAGTAGAGTGAATCTCGGGTTCAAAGCCCAAGGAGTAGAATACCTACTACTAAGTGGCATCACGGGATGCTTTCGAGAATAAAAGCCAGAATCATCACACTGGGACACAAAACATTGCTAGATTACTAGGTGACTCCCTAAAACACCTAGGGTCATAATAATAGCTCCAACATATATGTCAAGGCAATAATTACCTCAACTCACCGATTAGTGTGGTTAATCTGGCCCAAAGGAACATCGGAATGGGAGGAAGGAATTTTGCAAATGCTTCAGACTATTCAGAAACGTGGGGTGACTCGGACAGCATAACGGCTGTAAATGCTCAGAAAAGATTTGAGACATTCACAAAAATGGTGGCATAACCACTCAAAGGCACAATATCAAGGTTTCGAGATCAACAATTTAACATACGGAAGTAATAGGAACTGAAACGAGGCTTAAGTCCAACAATTCTATAGGTCTACGGATTGGTAACACGTGATCCTAATAGAAAGAAGAGATAGCCTAGTTCTTAATCCCCGCGGGAAAGATAAGATGACTCAGATCAGAAGGGCATGAGGTATAAGGAGTAAAAAGAGCCTTACGTTCCATCCCACAATCAATTCCCTTATATAACTAAAGAATTTCTAGACTCAACTTCGACCAGTTTGGCTTGGTAATCCTACAGGCAGTCAAGCTCTGATACCAACGCTGTCAGGACCCCGACTCAATGCCACATCGATCTAGCATGTAACACCTCATATCACTTTGCGGCCTCACGCACGGTATTCCCACGGGTGTCGCCTTACCTTTGCCCGGGACCGTTTGCGCCTTTTGGCTCACGTATATGATAGTGTCGCTAGCATCCATATGATAAAGAGCCCGGGCTGACATGACTAGTCGTAAACCCAAAGTGGCACAGACTTACAGGGACAGGCATCCATGACCCAGCTTCGAACGTGTCGGTCATCAGCAAGTGGGTCCGGGCTGTAGCACTGGGCTAGCAGGACTCCGGTAAACCGGGCTGTAGCGGGCTAACAGGACTCCGGTACTCAAAGCGTGACATTTCCCCGAAGGGACAGACACAGGAACGAAGAAGGACACATGCCGGCCAGCCTAAGTGTTCCGGAGCAGTAGCAAGCTACCATGGCTCAGTGAAACACTAGGAGACATTTCCCGGTAAGAGAGGCTACTAAAGATAAACAACTAGATGGTCAGATCCCACACATACCAAGCATTTCAATAACATACACACAATATGCTCGATATGTGCAATACAACATGGCATCACAAAATGACTCTACGACTCAAGTAGTTTATTCAATAGGCTCCGAGGAGCGAGATATTACAAACATGGGTCTCATGACCCAACAATCAGAGCATACAAGTCAAAGCACAAGCGGAAGCTATCATGTCTGAGTACAGACATCTATAAATGAAAAAGGCTGAGAAGCCTGACTATCTATCAGATCCTGCCGAGGGCACAAGATCGTAGCTGAGGTATCAAGCTAAACGTCGAAGTCCACGCGGAACTACTAGTGAGACTGAAGTCTCTCTGCAAAACATAAAATAGGCAAACGTGAGTACAAATGTACCCAGCAAGACTTACATCAGATCTATCTACATATGCATCATTATCAACAAAGGGGATGGTGGAGTTTGACTGCAGCAAGCCAGCTCTGACTCGGTGGCTATCCTAAACTACGACTGCAATGTAACTCTTTGAGGTGGCGCACACGAGTCCACATATTCACCATATCAATACACCACTATGGATCCGCTCCCGTCTCCCTACGAGAACGCCATCCATAGCACTCACGCTTATCTTGCGTATTTTAGGGTATCCACTTTTACTTGTCTATGAACTGATATAAGCAACCCAGAAGTCCTTTTCCGCGGACACGGCTATTCGAATAGATTAGATTAACCCTGCAGGGGTGTACTTCTTCACACACGCTCTCACCACTTACCGCCGTTTACACGACATGTACTCGGCAACCTTCAAGCGGAAGCCCAACGTGGGTGTCGGCCACGGCCTACCTAAACACTCAAGTCTCTAGTCCAGGTTTATCGCCTATTCGGGTTCCATCCATGAGGAGATCCGGCCGGAGTTTCGCTCACAGCCCCAAACGATGTGAACAGGGTTCCCGAGACACCAAACGGGCGCCCGGTACACCGTGCCACGTGCCTACCGCATCACAGCCCACCCCTACGGTCAGCGCTGCCCACGGCCTCCAGCATACTACAAACACCAGAAACTACTTGCAACTCCTGGACAGAGGACAAGGGTGGTCAAGAAGCCGAGAGGGTCCATTGGTTTCGGGCCCAATGCGTGGTAGTAGCTGAATCATGGATCACAAACACAGAACTCAGTTCCTGAGGACGGCTGCAATGAGACAACCCACCATGTACTCCTACATGGCCTCTCACCGCTACCTTTACCAAATCGTGTTCACACGCTTAGCTCACACACCGTAGGACATGTTCACACACCTCTGATTCATCCCCGATGAATCAGACCTGACTCAACTCTAAGCAATAGCAGGCATGACAAACAAGCATGAATGAGTAGGCACATCAGGGCTCAAACAACTCCTACTCATGCTAGTGGGTTTCATCTATTTACTGTGGCAATGACAGGTCATGCAAAGGATAAAGGGGTTCAGCTACCGCAGCAAGTAACAGATGAATCGGTGTTGTCCTAATGCAGTAAAAGAGAGCAGGAGCGAGAGAGTAGGATTGTATCGGAATGAACAAGGGGGTTTTGCTTGCCTGGCACTTCTGAAGATAACATTGAGTCTTCATCAGTGTCAACGATCACATCATCGGTATCGCGTCTATCGAGAGGGGACAAATACCGGCAACACAGAAAGGAACACAATCAATGCAATGCACAATATGATGCATGCTCATGACATGGCAAAATGAATGTGTTTTGGGCTAATGCAACTAGCAACAGATTAAATGAAGTTGGTTTGAATACAAGATTCAAATTCAAACTCCATATGTGATTATTTAAATGTCCTTTAATTGATTTGCCCTAAACAGTAGTGATAAGTTGTTCTAACATGCATGAAAATGGTACAGATGGATTCCTTGAATTTTTCTGATAATTTTTCATATATAATTTATTTAATTTGGAGTTACGGTTAATTTTCTATGATTTATTGAAGTTTTAGGCATTTTCTGAAATTTCAGAATTAAATTAAATCCAGAAAATGAGTTATGACATCAGCACTGCGTCATGCTTGCATCAGCAAGTCAACAGGGCTGCCCCGGGTCAAACCTGACGTGTGGGACCCACACGTCAGTGACAGGGGGTTAACAGGGGTTTATTTAGTTTAATTAAAAGGTTAGGGGGGGGGGTCGGGCCCACTGTCAGTGTCCGCAGGGGGGGGTTGTTTAATTAAATTAAACTAACTAATTAACAGGGGGCTGGCCCCACCTGTCATCGACCCAGGGGGGTCAAACCTCGGTCAAATGACCCAAACAGGCCGGCGGCTCAACGCCGGCGGCAACAGGCACGGCGGAGGGCTTCGGGATCGCTCCTCCGGCGTCCAAATGGACGGAGGAGAGCGGCTACGAGGAGCTGGAGCTCACCCGCACCCGTTTCAGCAAGCAGCAGCAGCTAGGGCGGCCGGGGACGATGGCCCCGAGCTCGGCAGCGGCGGCCGGAGCTCGGGCGTGCTCGGGTTCGGCGTTACACGGCACGGCGAGGTCAGCTGATGGGCTCTACGGGATGCTGGGGTCACCAGGAACACCCGGAGACAACGAGCGCAGGCGGAGGAGCTCGGGAGCACGGAGCTCACCGGCCATGGCGGACGGCAGCTTCGGGTGCTCGTGGGGCGGCGGCTACAGGGTGCACGCGAGGGAGAGAGATGAGGGGAAACGAAGGCAAGCTCACAGGGGTTGCGACGGTGGCCTCGGGGAGCTCGGGGAGGCACCGGAGCCGACGAATTTGACGAAGATGGCCGGCGGGTCCGAGGTAGAAGACGACGGCGATGGCGGTGATGCAGGGGCTCCCGCGGTGTGCTTCTCGGCGAGGAGGAAGAGGGGGTCGGGGCGGATCTTCTAGGTACTTCGGGTGGCAGTGAGGAGCACGGTGGCTACGGCGAACGGCGTCGGCGACGACGAGCTCCGCTCGGGCGCGTGCAGGGAGAGAGCAGAGGAGGGAACGGGGTCCAGGGGAAGAGAGGGGAGGTGCAGGGGGCGAGGGGGAGTGCGTGGCGCCCTCGGGTGCCTCCAGCGGCGAGCGGGTAAGCAGGAGGTGGCCGGAGCGTGCGCGCGCGCGTCGGGCACACGCCCTCCTGCCTACTGGCAGGAGGTTGAAGACGGTGGCGACCGCGGTGGGCTGGGCCGCACAGTGCTGGACCAGCACAGGAGCTGGGCCGGCTCTGGTGGGCTGCACAGGTAAGCTTTGCTCCTTTTATTTTTTTCTGTTCTGTTTCCCTTTTTATTTTATTTTGCCACTGTTTTCAAATTCAAAATAATTTCATACAGTGCCAAAACATTCTGAAATATTTTATGTTACCTCTCTGGACTATTCCAAAAGTACATAAAATATTTCAAAGCATTTGAAAATATATTCATTATATATTATGAATATATCCCCAAATTCAAATAGATTATTGATTTAAATTCAGAGACCAAGTAATTCCTTAAAAATATTCCAGAATTTTGGTTTGATGTATAACCCTTGCCAAAATTCACAAAACTATTTTTAGGGCATTTTGGATTCACAGAATGCAATTTAAGGGTTGCTTGCCCTTCTTTTAATTAGGGTTTTGAGGCTTCTGAATTCCTCAGTTCAAATTTCATTTGAATTTAAACATGATGCAACAACCAAGCTAGTACAAGGCCAAGGTAGAGCTAGGGATGTGACAATTTCCCCCTCCGGGGGGGAAGTTTCCCCGGCAGAACAGCTCCGCCAGAGCCCTAGATTGGTTCCGCCAAGGTTCCGCCTCATGGCGGCGGAGTTCCGTCTGAGAAGATGGCTTATGATTTTTTCCCATCAAAAGACTTCATATAGCATAAGATGGCCACCGGAGGACCACCAGGGGGCCCACGAGGTAGGGAGGCGCGCCTAGGGGGTAGGGCGTGCGCCCACCCTCGTGGGAAGGGTGTGGCCCCCCTGGTGAGGTTCTTGCGCTCACTATTTTTTATATATTTGGAAAACATCATCCGTGAAGTTTCAGGACTTTTGGAGCTGTGGAGAATAGGTCTCTAATATTTGCTCCTTTTCCAGCCCAGAATCCCAGCTGTCGGCATTCTCCCTTTTTATGTAAACCTTATAAAATAAGAGAGAAAATGTATAAGTATTGTGACATAATGTGTAATAATAGCCCATAATGCAATAAATATTGATATAAAATCATGACGCAAAATGGACATATCAACTCCCCCAAGCTTAGACCTCGCTTGTCCTCAAGCGAAAAGCTGAAATCGAAAAATATGTCCACATGTTTAGAGATAGATGTGTCGATAAAAATAAAATACGGACATGAGGGCATCATGTTCATTCTTAGAACAGTAACTTACATAATTCTTTGTCATATAATATCTGATGCTAGAGTAACAATTCAATCACAATATCAAGTAGGAATCGTAAACTTCATTGAAAACTAACAAACTACAATCTCGGTCATTGAAGCAATTGCAATTCATCATAACGTAGGAAAGAGTCAATGTATAAGAGCTTTTCAGCAAGTCCACATACTCAACTATCATATAATATTTCACAGCTGACACTCACGCAATACTTATGGATATGGAGTTTTAATCGGACACAGAGAAAGATAGGGGCTTATACTTTTGCCTCCCAACGTTTTTACCTCAGGGGTAATGTCAACAGTAATAGTTCATGAAAACTCACATCCAATTAGCCATATAACCAGGATCTTTCCAACATATTGTGCTTGACAAAGGATAAAATGTAAAAAGGAAGGGTGAAGATCACCATGACTCTTATGCAATGTAGGAGATAAAAGTAAAAGATAGGCCCTTCGCAAAGGGAAGCAGAGGTTGCCATGCGCTTTTATGGTTGGATGCACAAAATCTTAATGCGAAAGAACGTCACTTTATATTGCCCCTTGTGATATGGACCTTTATTATGCAGTCTGTTGCTTTTATTACTTCCATATCACACGATCGTATAAAGCTTATTTCATCCACACCAATCAATCATACATATTTAGAGAGCAATTTTTATTGCTTGCACCGATGACAACTTACTTGATGGATCTTACTCAATCCATAGGTAGGTATGGTGGACTCTTATGGCAAAACTGGTTTAAGGGTATTTGGAAGCACAAGTAGTATATCTACTTGGTGCAATGAATTTGGCTAGCATGAGGGGGAAAGGCAAGCTCATCATGTTGGAAGATCCAAGACAATATAATTTATCTCAGATGTAAGAAAACATAACCCATTATGTTGTCTTCCTTGTCCAATGTCAACTCTTTAGCATGTCATATTTTAATGAGTGCTCACAATCATAAAAGATGTCCAAGATAGTATATTTATATGTGAAGACCTCTCTTTCTTTATTACTTCCTATTAATTGCAACGATGACCAAAACTGTGTTTGTCAACCCTCAATAACTTTTATTCATCATACTCTTTCTATGTGAGATCATTACTCTCCATAAGACTCATATGATCTCTTTGTTTCTTTTTATTTCTTTCCCTTTTCTTTTATTCCTTTAGGATCATGGCAAAATAATCAAGCCCTTGACTCAACACTAATCTTTATTATATAGCTCATGGACTCGATTACATAGAAGGATAATAAGGGAAAACTCGCAACTAGATCATACTAAGAACTTTCATTCTACTAGATCAAGATATTACCAAAAGGATCGAACTAAGAAAAACGATAAAGATAGAGTGATGGTGATACGATACCGGGGCACTCCCCCAAGCTTGGCAGTTGCCAAGTGGAGTGCCCATACCCATGTGATTATGTCTCCTTTGCTGGTGAAGAAGGTGGGGTTGTTGATGATGGATAGTCGCACATCGAGTGTAGGAGGTCTTCTAACTTGCGGATAATGCCCTTGAGTGCGATGATATGCTCCTTTAACAAAATATTTTCACGTGTGAGATACTTATTTTGTATACGAGCCAACTCAATCATCTTGAAAGCTTCGATTTCTGTTGGGGTAAGAAGATTGTGATCAAGTTGAAGGGTGTCTTCTGTTGCTGGAACATGGTCCTCCATGGCCTTCTTGATCCCTTCATCATTGTTGATCTCCATAGGTTCTTCTCTCTTCAGCTCTATCTTCATTAGACAAGCATCATTGCCCTCATGGTTGGAGGAGGAGGGAGACGAATAGTGCCTGGCCTTGACAACCCTAACAGAAAACAGCTCAAAACAAAGACAGGAGATTTTTGCGTGATACGGGAGTCAAAACCCCCGGGAGATTATATAATGAATTTTTACCGACCAAAATACGTGTTGTGTATGAAAACGGACTCCAGAGAGCACACGAGGTGCCCACGAGGTAGGGGGGCGCGCCCAGTAGGGTAGGGCGCGCCCTCCACCCTCGTGGAGACCTCGTGTCCTTCCCGGACTGCTACTTATTTTTCTATTTTTCTAAATATTCCAAAACGGAGAAATATTGCCTTAAAAACTGTTTTGGAGTTGGTTTACTTACCGTACCACATACCTATTCCTTTTCGGAGTCTGAAACGTTCCGGAAAGTGTCCCTTATGAATTCCTCCGGGGTTATGGTTTCAATAACATTGGTTTCAACATTTATGGGATTACCTGAGATATAATGTTTGATTCTTTGACCGTTCACCACCTTCGGATTTGTGCCTTCAAAGTTGTTGATTTTTATGGCACCGGAACGGTAGACCTCCTCGATAACGTAAGGACCTTCCCATTTAGAGAGAAGCTTTCCTGCAAAAAATCTTGAATGAGAGTTGTATAACAATACATAATCACCTACATTAAACTCACGCTTTTGTATCCTTTTGTCATGCCATCTTTTAACTTTTTCTTTAAACAACTTGGCATTTTCATAGGCTTGGGTTCTCCATTCATCGAGTGAGCTAATATCAAATAACCTCTTTTCACCGGCAAGTTTAAAATCATAATTAAGTTCTTTAATAGCCCAATAAGCCTTGTGTTCTAGTTCGAGAGGTAAGTGACATGCTTTTCCATAGACCATTTTATACGGAGACATACCCATAGGATTTTTATATGCAGTTCTATGGGCCCATAATGCATCATCAAGTTTCTTGGACCAATTCTTTCTAGACCTATTAACAGTCTTTTGCAAAATTAATTTGAGCTCTCTATTACTCAATTCTACTTGACCACTAGACTGAGGGTGATAAGGAGATGCAATTCTATGATTAACATCATATTTAGCAAGCATTTTATGGAAAGAACCATGAATAAAATGTGAACCACCATCAGTCATTAAATATCTAGGGACTCCAAATCTTGGAAAATAACTTCTTTAAGCATTTTAATAGAAGTGTTATGATCAGCACTACTAGTTGGAATAACTTCTGCCCACTTAGTAACGCAATCAACAGCAACTAAAATATGTGTATAGCCATTAGAGAAAGGAAAAGGTCCCATATAGTCAAAGCCCCAAACATCAAATGGCTCAATAACAAGTGAATAATTCATAGGCATTTCTTGACGTCTACTAATATTACTAATTCTTTGACATTCATCACAAGATAATACAAACTTACAGGCATCCTTGAAGAGAGTAGGCCAATAAAAACCAGATTGCAGTACCTTATGTGCAGTCCTATCTCCAGCATGGTGTCCTCCATAAGCTTCGGAGTGACACTTGCGTAGGATATGTTCCTGTTCATGCTCAGGTACACAATATCTAATAACACCATCTACTCCTTATTTATAAAGATGTGGGTCATCCCAAAAGTAATGCCTCAAATCATAGAAGAACTTTTTCTTTTGCTAGTATGTGAAATTAGGTGGTATAAACTTAGCAACAATGTAATTAGCATAATCAGCATACCATGGAGCAGTATGAGAGGCATTTATGACATTTAATTGCTCATCAGGGAAGCTATCATCAATAGGTAGTGGGTCATCAAGCACATTTTCTAACCTAGACAAGTTATCTGCAACGGGGTTCTCAGCTCCTTTTCTATCAACAATATGCAAATCAAATTCTTGTAGTAAGAGAACCCATCTAATAAGTCTAGGTTTAGCATCTTTCTTTTCCATAAGATATTTAATAGCAGCATGATCAGTGTGAATAGTTACTTTAGAATCAACAATATAAGGTCTGAACTTATCACAAACAAATACAACTGCTAAGAATTCTTTTTCAGTAGTAGCATAATTTCTTTGAGCATTGTCTAGAGTTTTACTAGCATATTGAATAACATTCAGTTTCTTATCAACTCTTTGTCCTAGAACAACACCTACAGCATAATCACTAGCATCACACATAATTTCAAAGGGTAAATTCCAATCAGGTGGCTGAACAATAGGTGCAGAAATCAATGCTTTCTTAAGTATTTCAAATGCTTCTACACAATCATCATCAAAGACAAATGGTATATCTTTTTGTAATAAATTAGTTAGAGGCCGAGAGATTTTTGAGAAGTCCTTAATAAACCTCCTATAAAAACCGGCATGACCAAGGAAACTTCTTATACCTTTAATGTCCTTGGGACATGGCATCTTTTCAATAGCATCAACCTTGGCTTTATCAACTTCAATACCTCTTTCAGAAACTTTATGCCCCAATACAATACCTTCATTAACCATAAAGTGGCACTTTTCCCAATTTAAGACAAGATTAGTTTCTTCACATCTCTGCAAAACTCGATCAAGGTTGCTCAAGCAGTCATCAAAAGAAGATCCATAGACGAAAAAGTCGTCCATGAAAACCTCACAAATCTTTTCACAAAAGTCAGAGAATATAGCCATCATGCATCTTTGAAAGGTAGCAGGTGCATTACATATACCAAAAGGCATACGTCTATAAGAAAAAGTACCAAAAGGGCATGTAAAAGTAGTCTTTGATTGATCTTTGGCTGACACAGGTATTTAAGAGAAACCAGAATAACCATCTAGAAATAAAAAATGTGTATGTTTAGTTAATATTTCTAGCATTTGATCGATAAAAGGTAAGGGGTAATGATCTTTTTTAGTAGCCTTATTTAATTTGCGGAAATCAATTACCATCCTATAACCTGTAACAATTCTTTGAGGAATCAATTCATCTTTATCATTAGGAACAACACTATGAAGGAAATATGCCCTAGAGGCAATAATAAAGTTATTATTTATTTCCTTATAATCATGATAAATGTTTATTATTCATGCTAGAATTGTATTTACCGGAAACATAATACATGTGTGAATACATAGACAAACATAGTGTCACTACTATGCCTCTACTTGACTAGCTCGTTAATCAAAGATGGTTATGTTTCCTAACCATGAACAAAGAGTTGTTATTTGATTAACGAGGTCACATCATTAGTAGAATGATCTGATTGACATGACCCATTCCATTAGCTTAGCACCCGATCGTTTAGTATGTTGCTATTGCTTTCTTCATGACTTATACATGTTCCTATGACTATGAGATTATGCAACTCCCGTTTACCGGAGGAACACTTTGGGTACTACCAAACGTCACAACGTAACTGGGTGATTATAAAGGAGTACTACAGGTGTCTCCAATGGTCGATGTTGGGTTGGCGTATTTCGAGATTAGGATTTGTCACTCCGATTGTCGGAGAGGTATCTCTGGGCCCTCTCGGTAATACACATCACATAAGCCTTGCAAGCATTACAACTAATATGTTAGTTGTGAGATGATGTATTACGGAACGAGTAAAGAGACTTGCCGGTAACGAGATTGAACTAGGTATTGGATACCGACGATCGAATCTCGGGCAAGTAACATACCGATGACAAAGGGAACAACGTATGTTGTTATGCGGTCTGACCGATAAAGATCTTCGTAGAATATGTAGGAGCCAATATGGGCATCCAGGTCCCGCTATTGGTTATTGACCAGAGACATGTCTCGGTCATGTCTACATTGTTCTCGAACCCGTAGGGTCCGCACGCTTAAGGTTACGATGACAGTTATATTATGAGTTTATGCATTTTGATGTACCGAAGGTTGTTCGGAGTCCCGGATGTGATCACGGACATGACGAGGAGTCTCGAAATGGTCGAGACATAAAGATTGATATATTGGAAGCCTATGTTTGGACATCGGAAGTGTTCCGGGTGAAATCGGGATTTTACCGGGTTACCGGGAGGTTACCGGAACCCCCCGGGAACCACATGGGCCTTCATGGGCCTTAGTGGAAAGGAGAAAGGGGCAGCCCAAGGGGGCTGCGCGCCTCCCCCCTTCCCCTAGTCCTATTAGGACTAGGAGAGGTGGCCGGCCACCCCTCTCCCTCTTTCCCCCTTGGGAATCCTAGTTGGAATAGGATTGGAGGGGAGTCCTACTCCCGGTAGGAGTAGGACTCCTCCTGCGCCTCCTCCTCCTGGCCGGCGCACCCTCCCCCCTTGGCTCCTTTATATACAGAGGCAGGGGAACCTCTAAACACACAAGTTGACACAAGTTGATCCACGTGATCGATTCCTTAGCCGTGTGCGGTGCCCCCTGCCACCATATACCTCGATAATACTGTAGCGGAGTTTAGGCGAAGCCCTGCTGCTGTAGTTCATCAAGATCGTCACCATGCCGTCGTGCTGACGAAACTCTTCCCCGACACTTTGCTGGATCGGAGTCCGGGGATCGTCATCGGGCTGAACGTGTGCTCGAACTCGGAGGTGCCGTAGTTTCGGTGCTTGATCGGTTGGATCGTGAAGACGTACGACTACTTCCTCTACGTCGTGTCATCGCTTCCGCAGTCGGTCTGCGTTGGGTACGTAGACAACACTCTCCCCTCGTTGCTATGCATCACATGATTCTGTGTGCGCGTAGGAAATTTTTTGAAATTACTACGAAACCCAACAGTGGTATCAGAGCCTAGGTTATTGATGTTGATGTTATATGCACGAGTAGAACACAAGTGAGTTGTGGACGATACAAGTCATACTGCCTACCAGCATGTCATATTTTGGTTCGGCGGTATTGTTGGACGAGACGACCCGGACCAACCTTACGCGTACGCTTACGCGAGACCGGTTCCCTCGACGTGCTTTGCACAGAGATGGCTTGCGGGCGACTGCCTCTCCAACTTTAGTTGAACCAAGTATGGCTACGCCCGGTCCTTGAGAAGGTTAAAACGGAGTCTATTTGACAAACTATCGTTGTGGTTTTGATGCGTAGGTGAGATTGGTTCTTACTTAAGCCCGTAGCAGCCACGTAAAACATGCAACAACAAAGTAGAGGACGTCTAACTTGTTTTTGCAGGGCATGTTGTGATGTGATATGGTCAAAGCATGATGCTGAATTTTATTGTATGAGATGATCATGTTTTGTAACCGAGTTATCGGCAACTGGCAGGAGCCATATGGTTGTCGCTTTATTGTATGCAATGCAATCGCGATGTAATGCTTTACTTTATTACTAAACGGTAGTGATAGTCGTGGAAGCATAAGATTGGCGAGACGACAACGATGCTACGATGGAGATCAAGGTGTCGCGCCGGTGATGATGGTGATCATGACGGTGCTTCGGAGATGGAGATCAAGCACGAGATGATGATGGCCATATCATATCACTTATATTGATTGCATGTGATGTTTATCTTTTTATGCATCTTATCTTGCTTTGATTGACGGTAGCATTATAAGATGATCTCTCACTAAATTATCAAGAAGTGTTCTCCCTGAGTATGCACCGTTGCCAAAGTTCGTCGTGCCCAGACACCACGTGATGATCGGGTGTGATAAGCTCTATGTCCATCTACAACGGGTGCAAGCCAGTTTTGCACACGCAGAATACTCAGGTTAAACTTGACGAGCCTAGCATATGCAGATATGGCCTCGGAACACGGAGACCGAAAGGTCGAGCGTGAATCATATAGTAGATATGATCAACATAACGATGTTCACCATTGAAAACTACTCCATCTCACGTGATGATCGGTTATGGTTTAGTTGATTTGGATCACGTGATCACTTAGAGGATTAGAGAGATGTCTATCTAAGTGGGAGTTCTTTTGTAATATGATTAATTGAACTTAAAATTTATCATGAACTTAGTCCCTGATAGTATCTTGCTTGTTTATGTTGATTGTAGATAGATGGCTCGTGCTGTTGTTCCGTTAAATTTTAATGCGTTCCTTGAGAAAGCAAAGTTGAAAGATGATGGTAGCAATTACACGGACTGGGTCCGTAACTTGAGGATTATCCTCATTGCTGCACAGAAGAATTACGTCCTGGAAGCACCGCTGGGTGCCAGGCCTGCTGCTGGAGCAACGCCAGATGTTATGAACGTCTGGCAGAGCAAAGCTGATGACTACTCGATAGTTCAGTGTGCCATGCTTTACGGCTTAGAATCGGGACTTCAACGACGTTTTGAACGTCATGGAGCATATGAGATGTTCCAGGAGTTGAAGTTAATATTTCAAGCAAATGCCCGGATTGAGAGATATGAAGTCTCCAATAAGTTCTATAGCTGCAAGATGGAGGAGAACAGTTCTGTCAGTGAGCATATACTCAAAATGTCTGGGTATAATAATCACTTGATTCAATTGGGAGTTAATCTTCCGGATGATTGCGTCATTGACAGAATTCTCCAATCACTGCCACCAAGCTACAAGAGCTTCGTGATGAACTATAATATGCAAGGAATGAACAAGACTATTCCCGAGCTCTTCGCAATGCTGAAAGCTGCGGAGGTAGAAATCAAGAAGGAGCATCAAGTGTTGATGGTTAACAAGACCACTAGTTTCAAGAAAAAGGGCAAAGGGAAGAAAAAGGGGAACTTCAAAAAGAACGGCAAGCAAGTTGCTGCTCAAGAGAAGAAACCCAAGTCTAGACCTAAGCCTGAAACTGAGTGCTTCTACTGCAAGCAGACTGGTCACTGGAAGCGGAACTGCCCCAAGTATTTGGCGGATAAGAAGGATGGCAAGGTGAACAAAGGTATATGTGATATACATGTTATTGATGTGTACCTTACTAGAGCTCGCAGTAGCACCTGGGTATTTGATACTGGTTCTGTTGCTAATATTTGCAACTCGAAACAGGGACTACAGAATAAGCGGGCACTAGCAAAGGACGAGGTGACGATGCGCGTGGGAAACGGTTCCAAAGTCGATGTGATCGCAGTCGGCACGCTACCTCTACATCTACCTTCGGGATTAATATTAGACCTAAATAATTGTTATTTGGTGCCAGCGTTGAGCATGAACATTATATCTGGATCTTGTTTAATGCGAGACGGTTATTCATTTAAATCAGAGAATAATGGTTGTTCTATTTATATGAGTAATATCTTTTATGGTCATGCACCCTTGAAGAGTGGTCTATTCTTACTAAATCTCGATAGTAGTAATACACATATTCATAATGTTGAAGCCAAAAGATGCAGAGTTGATAATGAAAGTGCAACTTATTTGTGGCACTGTCGTTTAGGTCATATCGGTATAAAGCGCATGAAGAAACTCCATACCGATGGATTTTTGGAACCACTTGATTATGAATCACTTGGTACTTGCGAACCGTGCCTCTTGGGCAAGATGACTAAAACACCGTTCTCCGGTACTATGGAGAGAGCAACAGATTTGTTGGAAATCATACATACCGATGTATGTGGCCCGATGAATATTGAGGCTCGTGGCGAATATCGTTATTTTCTCACCTTCACAGATGATTTAAGCAGATATGGGTATATTTACTTAATGAAACATAAGTCTGAAACATTTGAAAAGTTCAAAGAATTTCAGAGTGAAGTTGAAAATCATCGTAACAAGAAAATTAAGTTTCTACGATCTGATCGTGGAGGAGAATATTTGAGTTACGAGTTTGGTGTACATTTGAAAAATTGTGGAATAGTTTCGAAACTCACGCCACCTGGAACACCACAATGTAATGGTGTGTCCGAACGTCGTAATCGTACTTTACTAGATATGGTGCGATCTATGATGTCTCTTACTGATTTACCGCTATCATTTTGGGGATATGCTTTAGAGACGGCCGCATTCACGTTAAATAGGGCACCATCAAAATCCGTTGAGACGACGCCTTATGAACTGTGGTTTGGCAAGAAACCAAAGTTGTCATTTCTTAAAGTTTGGGGCTGCGATGCTTATGTGAAAAAACTTCAACCTGATAAGCTCGAACCCAAATCGGAGAAATGTGTCTTCATAGGATACCCAAAGGAAACTGTTGGGTACACCTTCTATCACAGATCCGAAGGCAAAACATTCGTTGCTAAGAATGGATCATTTCTAGAGAAGGAGTTTCTCTCGAAAGAAGTGAGTGGGAGGAAAGTAGAACTTGACGAGGTAACTGTACCTGCTCCCTTACTGGAGAGTAGCTCATCACAGAAAACTGTTTCAGTGACACCTACACCGGTTAGTGAGGAAGCCAATGATAATGATCATGAAACTTCAGATCAAGATACTACTGAACCACGTAGATCAACCAGAGTAAGATCCGCGCCAGAGTGGTACGGAAATCCTGTTCTGGAAGTCATGCTACTAGATCATGATGAACCTACGAACTATGAAGAAGCGATGGTGAGCCCAGATTCCGCAAAGTGGCTTGAAGCCATGAAATCTGAGATGGGATCCATGTATGAGAACAAAGTATGGACTTTGGTTGACTTGCCCGATGATCGGCAAGCAATTGAGAATAAATGGATCTTTAAGAAGAAGACTGACGCTGATGGTAATGTTACTGTCTACAAAGCTCGACTTGTCGCAAAAGGTTTTCGACAAGTTCAAGGAATTGACTACGATGAGACCTTCTCACCCGTAGCGATGCTTAAGTCCGTCCGAATCATGTTAGCAATTGCCGCATTTTATGATTATGAAATTTGGCAAATGGATGTCAAAACTGCATTCCTGAATGGAATCCTGGAAGAAGAGTTGTATATGATGCAACCAGAAGGTTTTGTCGATCCAAAGGAAGCTAACAAAGTGTGCAAGCTCCAGCGATCCATTTATGGACTGGTGCAAGCCTCTCGGAGTTGGAATAAACGTTTTGATAGTGTGATCAAAGCATTTGGTTTTATACAGACTTTCGGAGAAGCCTGTATTTACAAGAAAGTGAGTGGGAGCTCTGTAGCATTTCTGATATTATATGTGGATGACATATTACTGATTGGAAATGATATAGAATTTCTGGATAGCATAAAGGGATACTTGAATAAAAGTTTTTCAATGAAAGACCTCGGTGAAGCTGCTTACATATTAGGCATTAAGATCTATAGAGATAGATCAAGACGCTTAATTGGACTTTCACAAAGCACATACCTTGACAAAATTTTGAAGAAGTTCAAAATGGATCAAGCAAAGAAAGGGTTCTTGCCTGTGTTACAAGGTGTGAAATTGAGTAAGACTCAATGCCCGACCACTGCAGAAGATAGAGAGAATATGAAAGATGTTCCCTATGCATCAGCCATAGGCTCTATCATGTATGCAATGCTGTGTACCAGACCTGATGTGTGCCTTGCTATAAGTTTAGCAGGGAGGTACCAAAGTAATCCAGGAATGGATCACTGGACAGCGGTCAAGAACATCCTGAAATACCTGAAAAGGACTAAGGATATGTTTCTCGTATATGGAAGTGACAAAGAGCTCATCGTAAAAGGTTACGTTGATGCAAGCTTTTACACTGATCCGGACGATTCTAAATCGCAAACCGGATACGTGTTTACATTAAACGGTGGAGCTGTCAGTTGGTGCAGTTCTAAACAAAGCGTCGTAGCGGGATCTACATGTGAAGCGGAATACATAGCTGCTTCGGAAGCAGCAAATGAAGGAGTCTGGATGAAGGAGTTCATATCCGATCTAGGTGTCATACCTAGTGCATCGGGTCCAATGAAAATCTTTTGTGACAATACTGGTGCAATTGCCTTGGCAAAGGAATCCAGATTTCACAAAAGGACCAAACACATCAAGAGACGCTTCAACTCCATCCGGGATCTAGTCCAGGTGGGAGACATAGAGATTTGCAAGATACATACGGATCTGAATGTTGCAGACCCGTTGACTAAGCCTCTTCCACGAGCAAAACATGATCAGCACCAAGGCTCCATGGGTGTTAGAATCATTACAGTGTAATCTAGATTATTGACTCTAGTGCAAGTGGGAGACTGAAGGAAATATGCCCTAGAGGCAATAATAAAGTTATTATTTATTTCCTTATAATCATGATAAATGTTTATTATTCATGCTAGAATTGTATTTACCGGAAACATAATACATGTGTGAATACATAGACAAACATAGTGTCACTAGTATGCCTCTACTTGACTAGCTCGTTAATCAAAGATGGTTATGTTTCCTAACCATGAACGAAGAGTTGTTATTTGATTAACGAGGTCACATCATTAGTAGAATGATCTGATTGACATGACCCATTCCATTAGCTTAGCACCCGATCGTTTAGTATGTTGCTATTGCTTTCTTCATGACTTATACATGTTCCTATGACTATGAGATTATGCAACTCCCGTTTACCGGAGGAACACTTTGGGTACTACCAAACGTCACAATGTAACTGGGTGATTATAAAGGAGTACTACAGGTGTCTCCAATGGTCGATGTTGGGTTGGCGTATTTCGAGATTGGGATTTGTCACTCCGATTGTCGGAGAGGTATCTTTGGGCCCTCTCGGTAATACACATCACATAAGCCTTGCAAGCATTACAACTAATATGTTAGTTGTGAGATGATGTATTACGGAACGAGTAAAGAGACTTGCCGGTAACGAGATTGAACTAGGTATTGGATACCGACGATCGAATCTCGGGCAAGTAACATACCGATGACAAAGGGAACAACGTATGTTGTTATGCGGTCTGACCGATAAAGATCTTCGTAGAATATGTAGGAGCCAATATGGGCATCCAGGTCCCGCTATTGGTTATTGACCAGAGACATGTCTCGGTCATGTCTACATTGTTCTCGAACCCGTAGGGTCCGCACGCTTAAGGTTACGATGACAGTTATATTATGAGTTTATGCATTTTGATGTACCGAAGGTTGTTCGGAGTCCCGGATGTGATCACGGACATGACGAGGAGTCTCGAAATGGTCGAGACATAAAGATTGATATATTGGAAGCCTATGTTTGGACATCGGAAGTGTTCCGGGTGAAATCGGGATTTTACCGGGTTACCGGGAGGTTACCGGAACCCCCCGGGAACCACATGGGCCTTCATGGGCCTTAGTGGAAAGGAGAAAGGGGCAGCCCAAGGGGGCTGCGCGCCTCCCCCCTTCCCCTAGTCCTATTAGGACTAGGAGAGGTGGCCGGCCACCCCTCTCCCTCTTTCCCCCTTGGGAATCCTAGTTGGAATAGGATTGGAGGGGAGTCCTACTCCCGGTAGGAGTAGGACTCCTCCTGCGCCTCCTCCTCCTGGCCGGCGCACCCTCCCCCCTTGGCTCCTTTATATACAGAGGCAGGGGCACCTCTAAACACACAAGTTGACACAAGTTGATCCACGTGATCGATTCCTTAGCCGTGTGCGGTGCCCCCTGCCACCATATACCTCGATAATACTGTAGCGGAGTTTAGGCGAAGCCCTGCTGCTGTAGTTCATCAAGATCGTCACCACGCCGTCATGCTGACGAAACTCTTCCCCAACACTTTGCTGGATCGGAGTCCGGGGATCGTCATCGGGCTGAACGTGTGCTCGAACTCGGAGGTGCCGTAGTTTCGGTGCTTGATCGGTTGGATCGTGAAGACGTACGACTACTTCCTCTACGTCGTGTCATCGCTTCCGCAGTCGGTCTGCGTTGGGTACGTAGACAACACTCTCCCCTCGTTGCTATGCATCACATGATTCTGTGTGCGCGTAGGAAAAATTTTGAAATTACTACGAAACCCAACACAGTAATACCTCCCTTCTTAGGGACATAATGGACAGGGCTTACCCACTGACTATCAGCAACGAGATAAATTATACCTGCCTCAAGGAGCTTTAGTATCTCTTTTCTTACCACTTCTTTCATTTTAGGATTCAGCCGGCGTTGATGATCACAAACTAGTTTGGCATCTTCTTCCAAATTAATTTTATGTTGACATAGAGTGGGACTAATGCCCTTAAGATCATCAAGAGTATACCCAATAGAAGCACGGTGCTTCTTCAGAGTTTTCAATAATCTGTCTTCCTCATGTTCTGAAAGGTTAGCACTAATAATAATAGGATATATCCTTTTCTCACCAAGATAAGCATATTTAAGAGTATCAGGTAAATGTTTAAGCTCAAACACTGGATCACCCTTGGGTGGGGGCGGATCCCCTAGGATTTCAACAGGTAAATTGTTTTTCAGCATAGGTTCCTGTTTAAAGAATACTTCATCTAATTCCCTTCTTTCATTCATAAACATGTCATCTTCATGGTCTAGCAAATATTGTTCTAAAGGATCACTAGGAGGTACGGCAATAGAAGCAAGACCAATAATTTCATCCTTACTAGGTAATTCTTCTTCATGGAGTTGTCTACTAAATTTAGAGAAATTAAATTCATGAGTCATATCATCTAAACCGATAGTAACAACATCTCTTTTGCAATCTATGGTAGCATTAACAATATTTAAGAAGGGTCTACCAAATATAATGGGACAAAAGCTATCTTGTGGGGAACCAAGAACAAGAAAATCAGCAGGATATTTAGTTTTCCCACACAAGACTTCAACATCTCTAACAATTCCCATTGGTGAAATAGTATCTCTATTGGCCAGTTTAATTGTGACATCAATATCTTCCATCTCAGCAGGTGCAATATCATGCATAACTTCTTTGTATAAGGAATAAGGTATTGCACTAACACTGGCACCCATATCACATAAGCCATGATAACAATGATCTCCTATTTTAACAGAAATAACAGGCATGCCTACTACAGGTCTAGGTTTATCTTTATCACGGGGTTTAGCAATTCTAGCAGTTTCATTACAGAAATAAATAACATGCCCATCATATTATCAGACAAGAGATCTTTAACAATAGCAATATTAGGTTCAACTTTAACTTGCTCAGGAGGTGTATATGTTTTAATATTGCTTTTACGAACCACAGTTGAAGCTTTAGCATGATCCTTTATCCTAACAGGGAAAGGTGGTTTCTCAACATAAGAAGTAGGAACAATAGGATCATTATAAGTGATAGTCTTTTCTTCAACTTTAATAGGTGCAGCTACTTTTACTTCTATGGGAGGATGATATTTAAACCACTTCTCCTTGGGGAGATCAACATAGGTAGCAAAAGATTCACAGAAAGAAGCTACTATCTCAGAGTCAAGTCCATATTTAGTGCTAAATTTATGAAAAATATCGGTATCCATAAAAGATTTAACACAATCAAAACTAGGTGTCATACCTGACTCCTTACCATTGTCGAGGTCCCAATCTTCAGAGTTGCATTTAATTCTTTCCAATAGATCCCATTTGAATTCAATAGTCTTCATCATAAAAGAGCCAGCACAAAGCATGGTGCGATTGTTACCAGAAAGCCGAGCATAAATTTTTTGAATAATCATTTCTCTTGAGAGCTCATGATTGGGGCATGAATATAACATTGACTTAAGCCTCCCCCAAGCTTGAGCGATGCTTTCTCCTTCGTGAGGCCAAAAATTATATATATAATTGCGATCACGATGAACAAGATGCATAGGACAAAACTTCTCATGAAATTCCAATTTTAATCGTTTGTAATTCCAAGACCTCATATCATCACATAGCCTATACCATGTCGATGCGTCTCCCCTCAAAGATAAGGGAAAGACCTTCTTCTTAACAACATCTCCGGGTACACCTGCAAGCTTAAATAATCCACAAACTTGATCCACATATATTAGATGTTCATCAGGATGTTTTGTTCCATCTCCTAGAAAAGGATTAGCTAGCAGTTTTTCTATCATACCTGAAGGAACTTCAAAGCAAGAATTTTCATTTTCATTTTCATTTTCAGTAGGTTGAAGAGCAACTCTTTGCTCAACTGGTCGGGGTGAAGATACCTCGAACAAGCCCCTTAGAGGATTACCTTCCATGGTAACAAGTGACGGTAAATTTTAGCACACTATATAAATTTTTCCTTACCAAATTCCACCTACCAAAGGCGCTTCACTCCCCGGCAACGGCACCAGAAAAGAGTCTTGATGACCCACAAGTATAGGGGATCTATCGTAGTCCTTTCGATAAGTAAGAGTGTCGAACCCAACGAGGAGCAGAAGGAAATGATAAGCGGTTTCCAGCAAGGTATTCTCTGCAAGTACTGAAATAAGTGGTAACAGATAGTTTTGTGATAGGATAATTTGTAACTAGCAACAAGTAACAAAAGTAAATAAAGTGCATCAAGGTGGTCCAATCCTTTTGTTGCAAAGGACAAGCCTGGACAAACTCTTATATGATGTAAAGCGCTCCCGAGGACACATGGGAATATCGTCAAGCTAGTTTTCATCACGTTCATATGATTCGCGTTTGGTACTTTGATAATTTGGTATGTGGGTGGACCGGTGCTCGGGTGCTGCCCTTACTTGGATAAGCATCCCACTTATGATTAACCTCTATTGCAAGCATCCACAAATACAACAAAAGTATTAAGGTAAACCTAACCATAGCATGAAACATATGGATCCAAATCAGCCCCTTACGAAGCAACACATAAACTAGGGTTTAAGCTTCTGTCACTCTAGCAACCCATCATCTACTTATTACTTCCCAATGCCTTCCTCTAGGCCCAAATAATGGTGAAGTGTCATGTAGTCGACGTTCACATAACACCACTAGAGGAGAGACAACATACATCTCATCAAAATTTCGAATGAATACCAAATTCAGATGACTACTAATAGCAACACTTCTCCCATGTCCTCAGGAACAAAAGTAACTACTCACAAAGCATAAACATGTTCATAATCAGAGGGGTATTAATATGCATATAGGATCTGAACATATGATCTTCCACCAATTAAACCAACTAGCATCAACTACAAGGGGTAATTAACACTACTAGCAACCTACACTACAAAAAAAAGACACATCCGTGACATTTTGGGCCGAACGAATTTTTTTTCTGTCATACATATGACACTTCTATGACGATAATTGTGACAAAACCCGGTATCATCATAGATGTGGTGGGCTCCTACTTCTATGACAAAAAATCATGACAGAAAATGGGCTTTTCGTCCCGGGCGGGCCAGAGACGCAACTGCATGACATTCTTTGGGCCGTCCATGACAGAAAAAACCATGGTAGAAGCGAGGGGGAGGAAAATTTCGGGGAGTTCTCGGTTACGGTGGGAGGTCGGGGGCTGAGCGATGCGCGTTTGTCTCGTACACGTACGCGTATGTGTGCGAGGCGTTGGCTCTAACTGAACCCGAGCGAGGCGTTGGGCTCTAACTAAACCCGAGCGATTGCACTGCAGGCTACGCGTTACTGAACCCGAGCGATCGATCGATGGCTGTTAACTGAACCCGATCGAGTGATTCCTTGGCTACTGCTGCTAACTGAAGCCGATCGATGGGATGAACAGTGAGCGTTGCGAGGGAAGGGGGTTGGATGAACAGTGAGCGGTGGTGTTGCCTCTGGATGAACAAGACCCCGTGGTGTGGTGGAGGGCTGGATGAACAGTAGATGGTGGAGGGGTGCCCGTGGAGGGGTGCCCGTGGAGGGGTGCCCGTGGAGGGGTGGATGAACAGGACCCCGTGGTGTGGAGGGCATGATGAACAGTAGACGGTGGAGGGGTGCCCGTGGAGGGGTGGTTGAACAGGACCCCGTGGTGCGGAGGGTTGGATGAATAATAGACGGTGGAGGGGTGGTTGAACAGTAGCCGATGGAGTAGCGCGCGGTGGAGGCTGGATGAACAGGAGCCCGTGGAGGCTGGAGGAGGTCGACGGTGGATGAACAGTAGCTCGTGGAGGCTGGAGGGGGTCGACGGTGGAGATGAACAGTATCCTGTGGAGTCCCGTTTTGCGGTACGCCACACCCCTCCCGATGAATAGGACCCCCGTTTCGACCGTAGCGCTCCAACACAAGTCCGTTTCCTCCGTTTTGCGGTATGCCACACCCCTCCCGATCAACAGGACCCCCGTTTCGACCGTAGGAGGTCCGCTTCCTCCATTTTGCGCTACGCCACACCCCTCCCGATCAAGAGGACCCCCGTTTCCACCGTAGGAGGTCCGTTTCCTCCGTTTTGCGGTATGCCACACCCCTCTCGATCAACAGGACCCCCGTTTCGACCGTAGGAGGTCTGTTTCCTCCGTTGTGCGGTACGCTAGGCCTCGTTTCCATCGCCTCTTCCGTCCAAGCCCTCCCGATGAACACGACCACGCATTCCGTTCCGACCCATGAACACGACGATGACGCTGTTTCTCTGTTCCGACCCAGCCATGTACACGAGCCCTCGCCGTACGTATGCGCGAGTAGGCGTTCGAGACCCCGCCCGTATGTACACATACGTGGCCGTATTTTCTTTCTTGAACCCTGGCCGTTGTACGTACATGTACATGCTACGTGCGCGCCTCTACTACGAAACGTGCGCGCCTCTACTACGACATGTGCGCGCCTCTACATCCACCAGTATATATGTACGTACATGTTCGTGACCAGAATGACAACGCTACGTACGCTTCGACTAGGTGGGTCCCGACTGTCAGGCACTTCCTTGTGTGCGAAGGTGTAGCTAGTGGGTCCCAGCAGTCAGGGGGGAAACGTTTTTTTTTCGCGAAATACGGTGGCCCATCCGGTGGGTCCCTGCTGTCAAGTGGAGGAATCATTATTTTTCGCGTAATAAGGTGGCACTTCCTTGCTGCCGCCGTGGACCCAGCTGTCAGCCTCTCCACATACAGTCCACGTCCGATGGAAGTCGTTCCTTGACCATGTTGACCACGCCGCGCCGAGAGCACCAGGGCGGTGGACGACGGCGAGGCCTAGGAAGGGGACGACACGGAGCCGGTGAAGACGCGGCAGTGGATGCCCACGCGGAGAGGAGTATGAGGGTTCACTCGTTCGGCTGCGGTGTGAGGCTGCCATCGTCGCAGGGCCTGGCCAGCGGTGGGAATAGTAGGGGGCGGTGAGGCCTCCGCTGCAGCACAGCCGGCCACGGAAGGCAGGAGCAGGCGGCACGACCGGCGCTGCTTTGGGCGGCTGGAGCAAGAAGACCAGAGGTTGAAGAAGCACTATGGCCGTTGGATGGACATCGTACGGTCACTGGAGCTAGAATCGTGCATATTGACTAAGTTTACAAAGCCCTCCGTCCCCGTCAACTTAGTAGGCCCACAAGTCAGCCTTCCAGCAAGGTGGGTCCCAGCTAGCTGGGGGAGTATTCATTTTTTGTGCGTAATAAGGAGGCACTTCCGGTGGGTCGAGCTGACAGCGGGGGGAATGTTTTTTCGTGAAATACGGTGGCCCGTCCGATGGGTCCCATCAGTCAGGGGGAAACGATTTTTTCGCAAAATACTGGTGGCCCGTCCGGTGGGTCCCTGCTGTCAGGTGGAGGAATAATTATTTTCCGCGTAATAAGGAGGCACTTCCGTGCGGCTGCCGTGGACCCAGCTGTCGGCCTCTCCACGTACAGTATTCTTTCGATGGAATTCGGTCGTTGACCACGGTGCGCCGACAGCACCACGGTGGTGGACAACAGCGAGGCCTAGGAAGGGGACGACGCGGAGCCGGGGAAGACGCGGCAGTGGATGCCCACACGAAGAGGAGTACGAGGGTTCACTGGTTCGGCTGCGCTGCCGTCGCCGCAGAATAACAGGGGGTGTGGGTGAGTGGAGTGGAGGGATGGCCTGGACAGCGGTGGGAGTAGTATGGGGGCGGTGAGGCCTCCGCGGCATCACAGCCGGCCACGGGAGGCAGGAGCAGGTGGCACGACCGGCGCTGGTTTGGGCGGCTGGAGCAAGAAGACCAGAGGTTGAAGAAGCACTACGGCCGTTGGATGGACATCATACGGTCAGTCGAGCTAGAATCGCGCATATTGACTAAGTTGACAAAGCCCTTCGTCCCCGTCAACTCAGTAGGCCCACTATACTAGGTCCCAGCTAGCAGGGGGAGTATTCATTTTTTTCGCGTAATAAGGAGGCACTTCCTTGCATGCGAAGATATAGCTGGTGGGTCCGAGCTGTCAATGGCGGTAACGTTTTTTTCGCGAAATACAGAGGCCGCTTCGGTGGGTCCCAGATGTCAGGTGGAGGAAATCATTATTTTGCACGTAATAAGGAGGCATTTCCTTGCATGCGGTCGTGGACCCAGCTGTCAGCCTCTCCACGTACAGTCCACTTCAGATGCATGTCGGGCGTTGACCACGCTGACCACGCCACGCCGAGAGCACCAGGTGAGGGAAATATGCCCTAGAGGCAATAATAAAGTTATTATTTATTTCCTTATAATCATGATAAATGTTTATTATTCATGCTAGAATTGTATTAACCGGAAACATAATACATGTGTGAATACATAGACAAACAGAGTGTCACTAGTATGCCTCTACTTGACTAGCTCGTTAATCAAAGATGGTTATGTTTCCTAACCATGAACAAAGAGTTGTTATTTGATTAACGAGGTCACGTCATTAGTTGAATGATCTGATTGACATGACCCATTCCATTAGCTTAGCACCCAATCGTTTAGTGTGTTGCTATTGCTTTCTTCATGACTTATACATGTTCCTATGACTATGAGATTATGCAACTCCCGTTTGCCGGAGGAACACTTTGGGTGCTACCAAACATCACAACGTAACTGGGTGATTATAAAGGAGCATTACAGGTGTTTCCAAAGGTAGATGTTGGGTTGGCGTATTTCGAGATTAGGATTTGTCACTCCGATTGTCGGAGAGGTATCTCCGGGCCCTCTCGGTAATGCACATCACTTAAGCCTTGCAAGCATTGCAACTAGATGAGTTAGTTATGGGATGATGTATTACAGAACGAGTAAAGAGACTTGTCGGTAACGAGATTGAACTAGGTATTGGAATACCGACGATCGAATCTCGGGCAAGTAACATACCAATGACAAAGGGAACAACGTATGTTGTTATGCGGTCTGACCGATAAAGATCTTCATAGAATATGTAGGAGCCAATATGGGCATCCAGGTCCTGCTATTGGTTATTGACCGGAGACGTGTCTCGGTCATGTCTACATTGTTCTCGAACCCGTAGGGTCCGCACGCTTAAGGTTTCGATGACAGTTATATTATGAGTTTATGCATTTTGATATACCGAAGGTTGTTCGGAGTCCCGGATGTGATCACGGACATGACGAGGAGTCTCGAAATGGTCGAGACATAAAGATTGATATATTGGAAGCCTATGTTTGGATATCGAAAGTGTTCCGGGTGAAATCGGGATTTTACCGGAGTACCGGGAGTTTACCGGAACCCCCCGGGAACCATATGGGCCTTGATGGGCCTTAGTGGAAAGGAGAAAGGGGCAGACCAAAGGTGGCCGCGCGCCTCCCCCCTTCCCCAAGTCCTATTAGGACTAGGAGAGGTGGCCGGCTCCCCTCTCTCTCTTTCCCCTCTCAAGGAGTCCTATTCCAACTAGGATTGGGGGGGGGGGGAATCCTACTCCCAGAGGGAGTAGGACTCTCCTGGCGCGCCTCCTATGGCCGGCCAGCCTCCCCCCTCTAGTCCTTTATATACTGAGGCAGAGGCACCCCAGAAACACACAAGTTGATCCACGTGATCTATTCCTTAGCCGTGTGCGGTGCCCCCTGCCACCATAGTCCTCGATAATACTGTAGCGGAGTTTAGGCGAAGCCCTGCTACTGTAGTGCATCAAGATCGTCACCACGCCGTCGTGCTGACAGAACTCTTCCCCGACGCTTTGCTGGATCGGAGTCCGGGGATCGTCATCGAGCTGAACGTGTGCTTGAACTCGGAGGTGCCGTAGTTTCGGTGCTTGATCGGTTGGATCGTGAAGATGTACGACTACTTCCTCTATGTTGTGTCATCGTTTCCGCAGTCGGTCTGCGTGGGTACGTAGACAACACTCTCCCCTCTCGTTGCAATGCATCACATGATCTTGCGTGTGCATAGGATTTTTTTTGAAATTACTACGAAACCCAATAGTGGTATCAGAGCCTAGGTTATTTATGTTGATGTTATATGCACGAGTAGATCACAAGTAAGTTGTGGGCGATATAAGTCATACTGCCTACCAGCATGTCATACTTTGGTTCGACGGCATTGTTGGACGAGACGACTCGGACCAACCTTACGCGTACGCTTACGCGAGACCGGTTCCCCCGACGTGCTTTGCACATAGGTGGCTTGCGGGCGACTGTCTCTCCAACTTTAGTTGAACCGAGTATGGCTACGCCCGGTCCTTGCGAAGGTTAAAACGGAGTCTATTTGACAAATTATCGTTGTGGTTTTAATGCGTAGGTGAGATTTTTTCTTGCTTAAGCCCGTAGCAGCCACGTAAAACTTGCAACAACAAAGTAGAGGACGTCTAACTTGTTTTTGCAGGGCATGTTGTGATGTGATATGGTCAAGACATGATGCTGAATTTTATTGTATGAGATGATCATGTTTTGTAACCGAGTTATCGGCAACTGGCAGGAGCCATATGGTTGTCGCTTTATTGTATGCAATGAAATCAGATGTAATGCTTTACTTTATTACTAAGCGGTAGTGATAGTCATGGAAGCATAAGCTTGGTGAGACGACAACGATGCTACGATGGAGATCAAGGTGTCACGCCGGTGACGATGGTGATCACGACGGTGCTTCGGAGATGGAGATCACAAGCACAAGATGATGATGGCCATATCATATCACTTATATTGATTGCATGTGATGTTTATCCTTTTTATGCATCTTATCTTGCTTTGATTGACGGTAGCATTATAAGATGATCTCTCACTAAATTATCAAGAAGTGTTCTCCCTGAGTATGCACCGTTGCGAAAGTTCTTCGTGCTGAGACACCACGTGATGATCGGGTGTGATAGGTTCTACGTTCAAATACAACGGGTGCAAAACAGTTGCATACGCGGAATACTCATGTTATACTTGACGAGCCAAGCATATACAGATATGGCCTCGGAACACGGAGACCGAAAGGTCGAGCGTGAATCATATAGTAGATATGATCAACATAACGATGTTCACCATTGAAAACTACTCCATCTCACGTGATGATCGGTTATGGTTTAGTTGATTTGGATCACGTAATCACTTAGAGGATTAGAGGGATGTCTATCTAAGTGGGAGTTCTTTAATTAACTTGATTAACTGAACTTAAATTTATCATGAAACTTAGTACCTGATTAGTATCTTGCTTATTTATGTTTGATAGTAGATAGATGGCTCGTGCTGTTGTTCCGTTGAATTTTAATGCGTTCCTTGAGAAAGCAAAGTTGAAAGATAATGGTAGCAATTACACGGACTGGGTCCGTAACTTGAGGATTATCCTCATTGCTGCACAGAAGAATTACGTCCTGGAAGCACCGCCGGGTGCCAGGCCTGCTGCAGGAGCAACGCCGGATGTTATGAACGTCTGGCAGAGCAAAGCTGATGACTACTCGATAGTACAGTGTGCCATGCTTTACGGCTTAGAATCGGGACTTCAACGACGTTTTGAACGTCATGGAGCATATGAGATGTTCCAGGAGTTGAAGTTAATATTTCAAGCAAATGCCCGGATTGAGAGATATGAAGTCTCCAATAAGTTCTATAGCTGCAAGATGGAGGAGAACAGTTCTGTCAGTGAGCATATACTCAAAATGTCTGGGTATAATAATCACTTGATTCAATTGGGAGTTAATCTTCCAGATGATAGCGTCACTGACAGAATTCTTCAATCACTGCCACCAAGCTACAAGAGCTTCGTGATGAACTATAATATGCAAGGGATGAACAAGACTATTCCCGAGCTCTTCGCGATGCTGAAAGCTGCGGAGGTAGAAATCAAGAAGGAGCATCAAGTGTTGATGGTCAACAAGACCACTAGTTTCAAGAAAAAGGGCAAAGGGAAGAAGAAGGGGAACTTCAAAAAGAGCGGCAAGCAAGTTGCTACTCAAGAGAAGAAACCCAAACCTGGACCTAAGCCTAAAACTGAGTGCTTCTATTGCAAGCAGACTGGTCACTGGAAGCGGAACTGCCCCAAGTATTTGGCGGATAAGAAGGATGGCAAGGTGAACAAAGGTATATGTGATATACATGTTATTGATGTGTACCTTACTAATGCTCGCAGTAGCACCTGGGTATTTGATACTGGTTCTGTTGCTAATATTTGCAACTCGAAATAGGGACTACGGATCAAGCGAAGGTTGGTTAAGGACGAGGTGACGATGCGCGTGGGTAACAGTTCCAAAGTCGATGTGATCGCAGTCGGCACGCTACCTCTACATCTACCTTCGGGATTAGTATTAGACCTAAATAATTGTTATTTGGTGCCAGCGTTAAGCATGAACATTATATCTGGATCTTGTTTGATGCGAGACAGTTATTCATTTAAATCAGAGAATAATGGTTGTTCTATTTATATGAGTAATATCTTTTATGGTCATGCACCCTTGAAGAGTGGTCTATTCTTGTTGGATCTCGATAGTAGTAACACACATATTCATAATGTTGAAGCCAAAAGATGCAGAGTTGATAATGATAGTGCGACTTATTTGTGGCACTACCGTTTAGGTCATATCGGTGTAAAGCGCATGAAGAAACTCCATTCTGATGGACTTTTGGAACCACTTGATTATGAATCACTTGGTACTTGCGAACCGTGCCTTATAGGCAAGATGACCAAAACGCCGTTCTCCGGTACTATGGAGAGAGCAACAGATTTGTTGGAAATCATACATACAGATGTATGTGGTCCGATGAATATTGAGGCTCATGGCGGATATTGTTATTTTCTCACCTTCACAGATGATTTAAGCAGATATGGGTATATCTACTTAATGAAACATAAGTCTGAAACATTTGAAAAGTTCAAAGAATTTCAGAGTGAAGTTGAAAATCATCGTAACAAGAAAATAAAGTTTCTACGATCTGATCGTGGAGGAGAATATTTGAGTTACGAGTTTGGTGTACATTTGAAAAATTGTGGAATAGTTTCGCAACTCACGCCACCCGGAACACCTCAGTGTAATGGTGTGTCCGAACGTCGTAATCGTACTTTACTGGATATGGTGTGATCTATGATGTCTCTTACTGATTTACCGCTATCGTTTTGGGGATACGCTCTAGAGACGGCCGCATTCACGTTAAATAGGGCACCATCCAAATCCGTTGAGACGTCGCCTTATGAACTGTGGTTTGGCAAGAAACCAAAGTTGTCGTTTCTAAAAGTTTGGGGCTGCGATGCTTATGTGAAAAAGCTTCAACCTGATAAGCTCGAACCCAAATCGGAGAAATGTGTCTTCATAGGATATCCAAAGGAAACTATTGGATACACCTTCTATCACAGATCCGAAGGCAAGACTTTTGTTGCTAAATTCTGAAACTTTCTGGAGAAGGAGTTTCTCTCGAAAGAAGTGAGTGGGAGGAAAGTAGAACTTGACGAGGTAACTGTACCTACTCCCTTATTGGAAAGTAGTACATCACAGAAAACTGTTTCTGCGACACCTACACCAGTCAGTGAGGAAGCTAATGATGATGATCATGAAACTTCAGAACAAGATACTACTGAACCTCGTAGATCAACCAGAGTAAGATCCGCACCAGAGTGGTATGGTAGTCCTGTTCTGGAAGTCATGTTATTAGATCATGATGAACCTACGAACTATGAAGAAGCGATGGTGAGCCCAGATTCCGCAAAGTGGCTTGAAGCCATGAAATCTGAGATGGGATCCATGTATGAGAACAAAGTGTGGACTTTGGTTGACTTGCCTGATGATCGGCAAGCAATTGAGAATAAATGGATCTTCAAAAAGAAGACTGACGCTGATGGTAATATTACTGTCTACAAAGCTCGACTTGTTGCAAAAGGTTTTCGGCAAGTTCAAGGGATTGACTACGATGAGACCTTCTCACCCGTAGCGATGCTTAAGTCTGTCCGAATCATGTTAGCAATTGCCACATTTTATGATTATGAAATTTGGCAGATGGATGTCAAAACTGCATTCCTGAATGGATTTCTGGAAGAAGAGTTGTATATGATGCAACCAGAAGGTTTTGTCGATCCAAAGGGAGCTAACAAAGTGTGCAAGCTCCAGCGATCCATTTATGGACTGGTGCAAGCCTCTCGGAGTTGGAATAAACGTTTTGATAGTGTGATCAAAGCATTTGGTTTTATACAGACTTTTGGAGAAGCCTGTATTTACAAGAAAGTGAGTGGGAGCTCTGTAGCATTTCTGATATTATATGTGGATGACATATTGTTGATTGGAAATGATATAGAATTTCTGGATAGCATAAAGGATACTTGAATAAGAGTTTTTCAATGAAAGACCTCGGTGAAGCTGCTTACATATTAGGCATTAAGATTTATAGAGATATATCAAGACGCTTAATTGGACTTTCACAAACAACATACCTTGACAAAATTTTGAAGAAAATGGATCAAGCAAAGAAAGGATTCTTGCCTGTGTTACAAGGTGTGAAATTGAGTAAGACTCAATGCCCGACCACTGCAGAAGATAGAGAGAATATGAAAGATATTCCCTATGCATCAGCAATAGGATCTATCATGTATGCAATGCTGTGTACCAGACCTGATGTGTGCCTTGCTATAAGTCTAGCAGGGAGGTACCAAAGTTATCCAAGAGTGGATCACTGGACAGTGGTCAAGAACATCCTGAAGTACCTAAAAAGAACTAAGGATATGTTTATCGTATATGGAGGTGACAAAGAGCTCATCGTAAATGGTTATGTTGATGCAAGCTTTGACACTGATCCGGACGATTCTAAATCGCAAACCGGATACGTGTTTACATTAAACGGTGTAGCTGTCAGTTGGTGCAGTTCTAAACAAAGCATCGTGGCGGGATCTACATGTGAAGCGGAGTACATAGCTGCTTCGGAAGTAGCAAATCAAGGAGTCTGGATAAAGGAGTTCATATCCGATCTAGGTGTCATACCTAGTGCATCGGGTCCAATGAAAATCTTTTGTGACAATACTGGTGCAATTGCCTTGGTAAAGGAATCCAGATTTCACAAGAGTACCAAGCACATCAAGAGACGCTTCAATTCCATTCGGGATTTAGTCCAAGTGGGAGACATAGAAATTTGCAAGATACATACGGATCTGAATGTTGCAGACCCGCTGACTAAGCCTCTTCCACGAGCAAAACATGATCAACACCAAGGCTCCATGGGTGTTAGAATCATTATTGTGTAATCTAGATTATTGACTCTAGTGCAAGTGGGAGACTGAAGGAAATATGCCCTAGAGGCAATAATAAAGTTATTATTTATTTCCTTATAATCATGATAAATGTTTATTATTCATGCTAGAATTGTATTAACCGGAAACATAATACATGTGTGAATACATAGACAAGCAGAGTGTCACTAGTATGCCTCTACTTGACTAGCTCGTTAATCAAAGATGGTTATGTTTCCTAACCATGAACAAAGAGTTGTTATTTGATTAATGAGGTCACACCATTAGTTGAATGATCTGATTGACATGACCCATTCCATTAGCTTAGCACCCGATCGTTTAGTGTGTTGCTATTGCTTTCTTCATGACTTATACATGTTCCTATGACTATGAGATTATGCAACTCCCGTTTGCTGGAGGAACACTTTGGGTGCTACCAAACGTCACAACATAACTGGGTGATTATAAAGGAGCATTACAGGTGTCTCCAAAGGTAGATGTTGGGTTGGTGTATTACGAGATTAGGATTTGTCACTCCGATTGTCGGAGAGGTATCTCTGGGCCCTCTCGGTAATACACATCACTTAAGCCTTGCAAGCATTGCAACTAATGAGTTAGTTGCGGGATGATGTATTACAGAACGAGTAAAGAGACTTGCCGGTAACGAGATTGAACTAGGTATTGGAATACCGACGATCGAATCTCGGGCAAGTAACATACCAATGACAAAGGGAACAACGTATGTTGTTATGCGGTCTGACCGATAAAGATCTTCGTAGAATATGTAGGAGCCAATATGGGCATCCAGGTCCCGCTATTGGTTATTGACCGGAGACGTGTCTCGGTCATGTCTACATTGTTCTCGAACCCGTAGGGTCCGCACGCTTAAGGTTTCGATGACAGTTATATTATGAGTTTATGCATTTTGATATACCGAAGGTTGTTCGGAGTCCCGGATGTTATCACGGACATGACGAGGAGTCTCGAAATGGTCGAGACATAAAGATTGATATATTGGAAGCCCATGTTTGGATATCGGAAGTGTTCCGGGTGAAATCGGGATTTTACCGGAGTACCGGGAGGTTACCGGAACCCCCCGGAAATCATATGGGCCTTGATGGGCCTTAGTGGAAAGGAGAAATGGGCAGCCCAAAGGTGGCCGCACGCCTCCCCCCTTCCCCTAGTCCTATTAGGACTAGGAGAGGTGGCCGGCCCCCCTCTCTCTCTTTCCCCCCTCAAGGAGTCCTATTCCAACTAGGATTGGGGGGGGGGGAATCCTACTCCCAGAGGGAGTAGGACTCTCCTAGCGCGCCTCCTATGGCCGGCCAGCCTCCCCCCTCTAGTCCTTTATATACTGAGGCAGAGGCACCCCAGAAACACACAAGTTGATCCACGTGATCTATTCCTTAGCCGTGTGCGGTGCCCCCTGCCACCATAGTCCTCGATAATACTGTAGCGGAGTTTAGGCGAAGCCCTGCTGCTGTAGTGCATCAAGATCGTCACCACGCCGTCGTGCTGACGGAACTCTTCCCCGACGCTTTGCTGGATCGGAGTCCGGGGATCGTCATCGAGCTGAACGTGTGCTCGAACTCGGAGGTGCCGTAGTTTCGGTGCTTGATCGGTTGGATCGTGAAGACATACGAGTACTTCCTCTACGTTATGTCATCGCTTCCGCAGTCGGTCTACGTGGGTACATAGACAACACTCTCCCCTCTCGTTGCACATGATCTTGTGTGTGCGTATGAAATTTTTTGAAATTACTATGAAACCCAACAGTGGTATCCGAGCCTAGGTTATTTATGTTGATGTTATATGCATGAGTAGAACACAAGTAAGTTATGGGCGATATAAGTCATACTGCCTACCAACATGTCATACTTTGGTTCGGCGGCATTGTTGGACGAGACGACCCGGACCAACCTTACGCGTACGCTTACGCGAGACCGGTTCCCCCGACGTGCTTTGCACATAGGTGGCTTGCGGGCGACTGTCTCTCCAACTTTAGTTGAACCGAGTATGGCTACGCCCGGTCCTTGCGAAGGTTAAAACGGAGTCTATTTGACAAACTATCGTTGTGGTTTTGATGAGTAGGTGAGATTGGTTCTTGCTTAAGCCCGTAGCAGCCACGTAAAACTTGCAACAACAAAGTAGAGGACGTCTAACTTGTTTTTGCAGGGCATGTTGTGATGTGATATGGTCAAGACATGATGCTGAATTTTATTGTATGAGATGATCATGTTTTGTAACCGAGTTATCGGCAACTGGCAGGAGCCATATGGTTGTCGCTTTATTGTATGCAATGAAATCACGATGTAATGCTTTACTTTATTACTAAGCGGTAGTGATAGTCGTGGAAGCATAAGCTTGGCGAGACGACAACGATGCTACGATGGAGATCAAGGTGTCACGCCGATGACGATGGTGATCACGACGGTGCTTCGGAGATGGAGATCACAAGCACAAGATGATGATGGCCATATCATATCACTTATATTGATTGCATGTGATGTTTATCCTTTTTATGCATCTTATCTTGCTTTGATTGACGGTAGCATTATAAGATGATCTCTCACTAAATTATCAAGAAGTGTTCTCCCTGAGTATGCACCGTTGCGAAAGTTCTTCGTGCTGAGACACCACGTGATGATCGGGTGTGATAGGTTCTACGTTCAAATACAACGGGTGCAAAACAGTCGCACACGCAGAATACTCAGGTTATACTTGACGAGCCAAGCATATACAGATATGGCCTCGGAACACGGAGACCGAAAGGTCGAGCGTGAATCATATAGTAGATATGATCAACATAACGATGTTCACCATTGAAAATTACTTCATCTCACGTGATGATCGGTTATGGTTTAGTTGATTTGGATCACGTAATCACTTAGAGGATTAGAGGGATGTCTATCTAAGTGGGAGTTCTTTAATTAACTTGATTAACTGAACTTAAATTTATCATGAAACTTAGTACCTGATTAGTATCTTGCTTGTTTATGTTTGATAGTAGATAGATGGCTCGTGCTGTTGTTCCGTTGAATTTTAATGCATTCCTTGAGAAAGCAAAGTTGAAAGATGATGGTAGCAATTACACGGACTTGGTCCGTAACTTGAGGATTATCCTCATTGCTGCACAGAAGAATTACGTCCTGGAAGCACCGCTGGGTGCCAGGCCTGCTGCAGGAGCAACGCCGAATGTTATGAACGTCTGGCAGAGCAAAGCTGATGACTACTCGATAGTTCAGTGTGCCATGCTTTACGGCTTAGAATCGGGACTTCAACGACGTGGCCGGCCCCCCTCTCTCTCTCCCCCCCCTCAAGGAGTCCTATTCCAACTAGGATTGGGGGGGGGGATCCTACTCCCAGAGGGAGTAGGACTCTCCTGGCGCGCCTCCTATGGCCGGCCAGCCTCCCCCCTCTAGTCCTTTATATACTGAGGCAGAGGCACCCCAGAAACACACAAGTTGATCCACGTGATCTATTCCTTAGCCGTGTGCGGTGCCCCTGCCACCATAGTCCTCGATAATACTGTAGCGGAGTTTAGGCGAAGCCCTGCTGCTGTAGTGCATCAAGATCGTCACCACGCCGTCGTGCTGACGGAACTCTTCCCCGACGCTTTGCTGGATCGGAGTCTGGGGATCGTCATCGAGCTGAACGTGTGCTCGAACTTGGAGGTGCCGTAGTTTCGGTGCTTGATCGGTTGGATCATGAAGACGTACGACTACTTCCTCTATGTTGTGTCATCGCTTCCGCAGTCGGTCTACGTGGGTACGTAGACAACACTCTCCCCTCTCGTTGCAATGCATCACATGATCTTGCGTGTGCGTAGGAATTTTTTTGAAATTACTACGAAACCCAACACCAGGGCGGGGGACGACGGCGAGGCCTATGAAGGGAACGACACAGAGGCAGGGAAGACTCGGCCGTTGTTTTTGTTTCCCACGCGGAGGGGAGTACGACTGTATAAGGGTTTACTGGTTCATCTGCCGTCGCTGGAGAATAACAGCAGGTGTGGGTGAGTAGAGGGATGGCTTGGCCAGCGATGGGAGTACGATGGGGCGGTGAGGCCTGCGCGGCAGCACAACCGGCCGCGGGAAGGAGCGAGCAGGCAGTCCCGTCGGCGCTTGTTTGAGCGGCTGGAGCAGGAAGAGCAGAGATTGAAGAAGCACGAGGCCGTGGGATGGACATCCAACAGTATACAGGCCATCTGTGGAAAGCCTCAAATCTGTGGAAAACAGCATACAGCCCATCTGCCATTATTTCAAATAATTTACAGCCCATTTGCTATTTCTTATGGGGTTTTTTGGAGCCCATATTCTTTATGTTAGCATTACAACCCATATTGTGGCCACGGTTAAAAAATTATACGAAATTTTGCGTATGTCGGTGCGGTCTGAACTGTTTTTAATCCCGAAATTTTGAGTCACATTCAGACTGATTTAAAAAATAAATGTATATCAATATAAAATCCAATAAATTGTCCACGCATAAAAATCAATGCAATTTAAAATCTCGAAATGAAAAAAAAGATATTTGAAAATAATTGCCGGTTTGATGTGTTTTAAAAATGTACAACCCATTTCTCATTACTGATAGGCCATTTTCTCGGCCAGTCGAATGAAGCTCTCCTCGTCTTGAAAGATTTGCAGCCCAACAGGCCTGATAAAGCGACTTACTTGACAAATCACAAAAAAACTGGGCTAGCCATTTTCAGAAAAAAAACTACTAGGCTGGTCTGTGGTAAACATAAAAGAAAAGGCTGTCTAGACAGGCCAGAGTGTCCGGCACAGCCCAGTTGACACCCTACTTCCGTCTCCAAAACAAATTAGATAAATGCCACTCCAATTATGGCGATTCATAAAAATGCCACTGCAATTTCCAAACTTTGAAAAATGCCACTGCAATTTTTGCAAACTTTGAAAAACGCCACCGCAGTTTGCAAACTTTGAAAAACGTCATTCCAGACTTCGAAAAATGCCACTAGAAATGGCATGAAATGGCATTTTTCAAAGTTTGGAAATTGCAGTGGCATTTCTCGTATACACCAGATTTGGAGTGGCATTTATCAAATTAACCCAAAACAAAAATAACTAGGTGAGCTGCTGGGTCCCTGGTGTCAGCCGCTCGTTGTGCAATTCTCTCGTTTATTGACTACGTTGACAATGGCATGGGACCCAGATGTCAGAAATCCACTAGGAGGAGCCATTTTTTTATTGGCTTGAAATAAGGAGGCACTTGCTTGTGTACTGCCATGACCTTAGCGGGTCCCTGCTGTCATCCTCTCCACGTACAATCATTTCCTGATTGTGTACGCGTCAACTTGCTAGGCCCACAAGTCAGCCTCTAAACCGTGGAGGACAAATACAACCCTTTTAAAAAAATAACAGCCCATTCCATATGTTCAAACGGAAAGTTCAACATTCAGACCAAAGTAACATGTCTGATCCACATATAGAGTACTGAACTTCCACGTTGACAACCATCATAGCCAAGTTAACTATCTACTCCCACTAACACTCTAGTAGCGTACAAGTACTAACTTACTCTTAGCTAACTAGACGATGCCGGCCGCCATCTGCTGTCCATGCTAAACGCTAGCACCGGCGTCCTCCGCCTCGCCTCGGACTTGCCAGAGGTGCGATAGGAGGCACTTGCTTGCGTACGAGCTTGTCAGTTTCTTCAGAGGTAGGCATTTTTATTCAAAAAACTGTCACTTTGCATCTTGCATCGCAAATAAAACTGCCAGGAGCGCATTTGTAGGCTAGCTAGTGATCGATCAGTAACTTGTAAACACTGAGCGAACAGAAATAAGTAACTGTTAATGCATCTCAATGATTCACAGATCATATACAAATATGTAGCTCCAAAAGCAAAGATCAGCCACTTCGGATCTTGCGTCGCAACTAAAACTAACTAGTACGATTCCCATACATAAGATCAACATGTTAATGCATCTTAATGACTCACAGATCATATACAAATATGTAGCTCCAAAAGCAAAGATCTAGAAAAAACATCTGTTCTTCCTACTAACATGGATGCTTCTATTGGCCAACATTCAGTACAGACTGAAAGACAAATTTGTTTGTGAAGTCTACAATTCCTCTTGCAAACATAAGTGGTTTCACCAACAGCTGGAACCATGAGAATGAACCAGACATGATGGAGGAACATGCACTGCAATATGATTTGGTCTTCCCTCGATCACACTGCGAGACTATTTTCGGAATACAAACTTTAACTTAGGCAAAATGATGTCCATTGTATAATCAGACCAAAGCAATGAAGCACCTAGTGTTGGCCAATAAATAGTACAGTACTACTTTTCTGCAGTCCATGAAGTGACTATCCAATCTTTCTGTGTCTATTTTCAAATGGCACTGCATGCAGTGACTATACTATTCTCTTGTGCAGTTCAACCAAAATTGCGGGCACTTTGTTGGTTTGCCAAATAGCAACGGGCAGACATCTCTGTCTGCACAAATATCAAGCAGCTAGTAAACATATACCACACCTTGTATTTTCGGTTTAAACATGTCTCTTCCGCTTAGCATCTGTCATGTTCTGCACTGGACAATCTGATACAGTTATGTTTTGCCCTGGACAATTTCATACTGAATTGATTTGCTGGTTCAGAGCAGAAATATAGCGCCTATTCTTCATCAGACCAAGGATATCCATGTTCGCAGTGATGGAAGAGGTGAAATCGATACAACCGAAATTGAGCATCCAATCATTGAATCCTGTCCTGCACCTCCAATGTAGGTCCACCCTGCCAATAAATTCACATGCAAACCACTAGTATTACTATCTAATGACAGTACAAAAAGAGTAGCAAGATAGTAGCAAACCATGTACCTTCGTAATGAACAGCTCATAGTGCCACCAATTGGATATAAAGGTTGGGAAAAAAACATGCTCCTAATGTTGAACCAGTTGGACTTTTTGTGCAGTTCCACTAAAATCGAGCATCCCTGTTTGCATAGATATTGAAAGTGTGATTACTCTAAAAGTGGCACTAGTTGAAGCATAGACTCACAAATATAAGCATTCCAATTTCTTAATGGGAAAAGGTAGCAAGACTGTTTCTAACCACCTGTTTGAAGGAATAAATAAAGCAACACGGCTGATGTGAGGAAGGCATACATAGTTTTTTCTGGAAAAGTGAGCCATTCCTGACCTTTCCTCTTCTTTTAAGCAAATTTTGTGCAGTTCTACTAAAATAAAATGCCATCACCGCCTTGACAATTCAGTGACACTGTACAAAAGGAAATGACTTAACATTACATCATGATGTCAGGTATGTAGTCGACAGGCATTAGAGACAAACATACAGACCTCCTCAAGAGAACAGCCGGAGGAGGAGGTGCCCACTCTTGACCTTTCCTCTTGTCTTCATAATTGTCTGTGCAGTTTAACCAAAATAAAATGACATCAGCGCCTTGGCATTTTGGTGACACTGTACAAAAAAATTAACTTATCTCATGAAAGTGAGGTATGTAATCTATAAGCATTAACAGTGCAAAAATCTGACGGGAGTAACAAGTTTCATCGTTGGTATACTGGCTGTGCAACAGCATTAGAATGCCTTATAGCTGAAAAATCTTTAATACATCCACAATCAACAGCTAACCCTGAAATAATCCAGTGACATTAAATGGCATTGCTTAAATTTATGGGTGGCATTAGACTGAGAGCGGCATTAGTTAAATGTGGCATCACTTTAGCAGTAGCATTGCTTGACTTGACTGCTGGCGTTATACTAACAGCAAAAAAGTGGCAATAAGAGCATGGGAGGCACCAGTACGATGTACCTCCACGGACGCAGAGTGGTGAGGGAGGTATGGTTGCCCAGAGCAACAAATATCCAGGCAGCATATGTGGATTACGGTCCCATTTTTGTTCTCTTTAGCCACCTTTTTCCTATGCGAGGACAACAAACCGATCGACCTGGTCATTCTCTATTGCGTTGTCATGCCTTTCTACCCTTCTTCAACCAAGAGACACGAGACTCGTTCCTTAGCTACTGATTTTCCCCTTTTCAACCTAGATGCGGGTTCGATGCCTACTCTCTTGGACAGTACAGTCTCCCTTCCTTTCCTTATTCAACCCAGACATGGATTAGTCTGCATGAAGTAGGGTTTCCTTTAATAGTGCAAATTATGGTTTTCGTCTGCGTGGCCAGCAGAGTAGAGGATAGCAAATTGGGAAGATGGTGGAGTGGAAAAAGATCCACATGCAACGACGTAGCAGATGGGGCAATAGAACAAGGTTATGGCTCGAAAAGAGGTAGCATACCTGAGGGTCGGCGGGAAGTGGCTTCGCTCGTGGTCGTCGTCCTCCGCACACACTACGGCAGCGAGCTTGGGGACGGAGGCCATCCCGCGCGGGCGCTAGGTCTGAGAGGACGGCCTTGTCGTCAGTGCGTGACCTCGCTCGCCGACGACGAGTGCGTCAACGCTGCACGTCCTTTTCTTCCCCGGCGGATCTGTGACCACCGGTGAGGAGGGAGAGAGGGGCCGTCTTTTTTAGATCTGGAGAGAGGGTGGTAGTGTGAGAAGCAAGTGGGCAGCCCTTAGCAAGAAAGCGCTGAAGCTCCAGCCTATATATATCTTTTTTATACTACTAGTACTGGAGGTGGGGTAGTGGTAGAGTAGTTTATATTTTCTCTGCGTACAGTACCAGTTAGTCGTGCTTCAAAACTGATCGGCACGCCATTAAAAAAATAAAGGTCGATAACTAATGCGGCACCTCGGGCCAACGCGGCCAGATCGCATTTTGCACGAGAAATTACACACCATGTTTCGTTGACATGTGGTCCCGTTCCAACATATCAGTGAGACGACGGCGAGTAGTAGGAGTATTTCCGAACGGACGTGTAGGCCGGGGCGCCTCTTCGTGAACCGTGGCAAACTCGCAACCGTCCACCGACTCTTCGCCTTTCCCTCTCGATTTGGAACTGCTGTCGCACGCTCTTCCTCTCCCTCCTCCATTTTCCTTCAGCCCTTCACCCTTTCTTCTGCCATTGTTCGATCGTCTTCTCCATGGAGGGAACAGGCCGGAAACGACCTCGTTATTCTTGCCCCGATCTGAAAGATGACGTGGTGGAGGAACTCATTGATCGGTGCGACGTCATCACCTCGGCTAGCATGGCAGGTTCGTTCCAGCCCATTCTCGACTCAACTAATAACATCATTGCAAGGAACCCAAGGGTCAAGGAGCGGTTTGATCTCCCCTATCTTCTTCGCCGTGACCCTGATGACTGGCGCCGGCACGACGGAGGCCTCGCCCTGTGCAAGTTGATGCCGCTTGATAATGATACGTGTGATGTTAAGATGCCATCGCTTGAGGGCAAGGCTTGGGCGGGCGCAAATGGAGATTGGGTTGTTTACATTGGGTCCAACTGCGAGTGGGAACTTGTGAATGTGTACACTCGTCACCGGGTTCCACTTCCAAAAATCTCAGCACACTGCCCAGAGGTTGAGCACACCGGTAATGTACGCACGTTCAAATATGATCATGGTGACTGTCGTCTACGGAAGATAGCAATTTGTCGAGTTCCCAACCGCTCTTGGAATTACAAAAACTATGATGTTGTTGCTATCTTCGACAAGCTTGTTGCCGTCCTTGATGGTTTCACTCGATGGATATTGCTCAAAAATCAGTTTCTGTACACGGATGAGTACTGTGATGCAATTGAATACGAGGGCCTTGTGTTTGCTGCCACCACTCGTGGCACTGTTTTTGCATGGCATCCTCGTTGTTTCGGTACGTTTGTCTTCCACCGTAATTATAATTGTTTCATCCACATGCATGCGGGTTAGCAAGTTTCCCTTTACTAATTAACCTTCTTCTTGTGTTTCCAAGGTCCTGTGAACATCCCACCACCTATACTTGAAGATTTTTATAACCAAGGGGGAGATGACGATGGTGATGATCACGAGCATGAGGACGAGCAGCGCCGATATACTCTGTGGCGCCTGGCAACTAATTCCGATGGATCACCTCTTCTTGTGTGTATACAGCCCACTGATGATGTTACTGCTAAGGAAGCAGGTGTAGTCTCCCATGGTCGCACTCTCCGGACCTATTCCAACACCCGTTGCATGGTATTCGGGATGGATACTAGGGTGCTAGCGCCAACTCCTTCTCCCTGGCACAGAATTGATAGTCTTGGAGAAAACTCGCTCTTCCTTGGACAAAACTATCCGATGATGGTGAAAGGCGATCCAACTGTTGTTGACACATTTATGAGAAGCAACTGTGTCTATACCTCGGACATTTGGGTGGTTCCCTACCCTGGTACTGATATAGTAGGCCGCTTCAGCCTGGATGATCAGTCCTGCGTTGGTCTCCAGATCGACAACGGATGGCCCGTCCCAGAGAATCACTTGTGGTTCAAAGCAAGCGTTTCCAACGCCGCGGAATGGTTGAGTTGAAGTTCATTTCATGGCTTGTTATTTGTTGTGTGGTGAAAACTTTAGTATTTATAATGTATCCTCGTTGTCGATGTGGGTTGATGACCTGTTGTACTATGTAATAAAATGATATGCCTGTGATAAACTTACTAAATTTATGAATGGCTTTCGAGTCGCTTCTCTGAGTGAGTGGTGCGATGAGGCAAAATAATATTTTTTGAATACATAATTGTACGTGCATTGCAACAGGTTATCGGATGAGGCCAATCAACAATAGTAGTACACTATTTGTACTAGCTTCACATGCTTCGCGCGTCGGGCGGGTGTTTTTACTGTAGCCATATGTTAATGTGTTCGTTGTACGTAACCAGCAGCTCGAATCCTCGATATACTAGTAGTATAGTATATAGTAGGAGTAAGTAGTAGGAGTAGTAGGGTGGCATGGGCCAGAACAAGCATTCACGTCCAGGAGTACGGCACACGCCACCACCACGACATCCATCTGACACCATATTATTTCTTGGAGTCCGTGCGAGAGCAATCTCTTCAACCTCGTCGTTTCTCTAACTTCAGCCATCGCGCGGCGGGCGAGGTGGGGGTTTGCCGATAGTCGGTTTCCTTAACTGCGGTCCCACTTGTAAGGCCAACTCCAACGCACGACCCCAAACGGACCTCCGTTTTGCACGAACTCCAACGATAATTTTGACTACTCCTGTAGTAAGTTGGATTAGTGCCTTCTCGATGCATTCATTGTTGATCTGCGGAGGCTCGATCTTGCGTGCTTCTTTCTTCTTCGAGTGTAAAGAAGTAGACGTTGCTTCCTCGCATCTAGTCTCATGTCTAGCCTCTATTCTATACTAGCTAAAAGTGATAGAACATCTACTAAATTGCGCTCTATCAATATATGGATGTACTCTTCTTCCCAATACAAAAACTTGCATCCATTCTACTCCCTCCGTTGCACAATACTACATGCCTTCTATTTGTCAAAATATATATGTATCTAGACATGTCTTAGTATATAGGTACATCCATTTTTGGACAAATGGAAGTCAAGTATTTTGGAACGGAGGGAGTACACAATAAAATTTTAAGTTAGCACAACTAGTCTAATCCGAGAGCAGAACCGAAGATTTGGTCGGGTTCTTCCTCCTTTTGCCGACACGTGGGACATCCAGCATCCAGGTCGTGTCATGAAAGAAAATAGAGTGGTAGTTGAAGCCACGAGATGTGCATCTTGGGTTAAACTGTAAATAGAATCTTACTACTCTTGAGTAACTCCAAAAGCGGCCACCGAAGATCTTTATTGGATTTGTTTTTCATCACCAGCACGTCGAGGTGAAAGATGTGCAGGTTCAGTGGGTCCTCTTGCGTTTTCACTGACATGTGGGGCCGCATGTGAGCAAACAGACGATGGGCTCCGCGCGTCCGCTGGCTGGCTGAGAAGAGAGATAGAGGAGGGCTGAGCACGGACTGCAGGAAATTTGTTCTACGTACCTCGATATAGGCTCGATATAGTGGGGTGGCATGGGCCATAACTAGCATTCACGTCTAGCAGTACGGCACACGCCACCCACACGAGTCCCATCCGACACCAATTTTCTTGGAGTCCGTGCTACAACCATCTCTTCTCCCTCCTGTCCTCTTTTCTCAGCCATCGCGCGGTGGGCGGGGTGGGGGTTTGCCGATAGTCGGTTTGCTCAACTGCGGTCCCACTTGTAAGTGAAAATGCAACACCGCACGCATTCCCGCTTGAGCGGCGTGCCGGACCAACCGTGTGGAGGTGCGACGCGAACACGACAGGCTTTTCCTTTTGAACTCGTAACTTGTAAAATTTGGTTCTTCTCCATGGCGCGACCGATAGATAGAAAATAACGATTTTGCCTAGAGTAATGAGAAGTTTGCTTCTGGCGCCGTTCATGCATGGAGTACGTACGAAAATTATGAAGTTGATGCGAAAGGTAAGATAATTACTGTAGTATCATATACTACTACATGGATTAGATGGAAGGATCAAAATACATACGGATCCATCAACGTTCAACGACATCCTCACGCCCTAGTGCGCCGGGTCACCAACCGACGTGTGAGAAGCAGCAACGTTGGCGGCGAGCTCAACGTGCTTCTGAACAGTGCCGTCCAAGGTTGCCCTACGCTCCAAGAAGGCTAGTGTCCTATCGTCCTCCTCTTGCATGTACTAGTCCTTGTGGACGATTTGCGCATAGACGTGGGTGATTATGTCGATGGTGTCTTGCTGCGCCAAGCGCTGCGTGGCGAGCGCGACCTCGAGGTGGACATTCTCCGGCGCAACGGCGGGCAGTCACAGGGCCACCAGTGCGTCGAAGAGGTTGTTACCATAGTGGCCGTTGAGGGTGGCGGGCATCGCAGAGCCTGGGTGCGTCGGCTAGAGGCTTATGTCAAAGTCGTCCGCAAGCTTCTTGACGACGGTGAACTTGTCGAGGATGCGAAGCTGTCGTCCAGGCGGCCCCTCGCCCTGGCGGCCTCAAGCAATACTACCTGCCGGGCCGCAGGCCGGCGTCGTGGACCATCTGGCACAGCCGGCTGATGCTCGCGCTCATCGCCTCCATGGGTCTAGCGTAGCTTCTAGTCAATTGATCTTGCGATTCGAGTGATCACTCAGCCCTTGGTTAGCGTGCGTAGGTGCGTAGGATTTCGTACTACTCCTCGGCCCTCTACTGCACCTGCCTTTGGCTGTATGATAGGTGGGCCAGCCACCCCCTGGGGCCACGTCATTCACCTCCTGACCCGTCTTTCACACGCACCCTGCTGGAGTATAGTGGTTTTCTTTTTCTCTCCATATCAACCATTTTATCTTGCGTACGTGCCATTCAAGAGTGAAATGATGGTTGCTTCTTCCGACTAACTTACTGTGTGATTTGACTGCTCCTTAGGGGCCCCTACACGTACTCCCCCTACGTGTATGCGACAGTCAAACGTACACATGGACGCAAAAACGCGCGCGACACCCTAATGCATGCATGTCCGAGCACATGACGGAACACACACGGTGACGCTCAAGTGCTCAACCTACACGTGCATGCACACACATACGCAATCAGGGTGAGCTAGTGACCATATGAACACCGGAAAATATATATATTGAGCGCAATGAGCGTATTATGAAGTCCACTGACCGTATTTTTACAAATATACAGTGACAGACAGTGTATTTATCTCGTTTGAAATTAAGCCATGTTAACCGGAGAGGAGGCAGCATGGACTAGCATTACTTTGTTGTGTCCCGTCAACTTGCCGAACGAGGAGAAGGTTGCAGGACGGGAGAAGCTTGCGCGCGGTGGCTCACAGGACAAAGAGAAACTTTTGACTAATGCAAGCTCTCCTCGCTCAGGCGGTGGACGTGCAACAGTTAATTCGGTGTCAGATTGCCAGAAGCATACTACACTATACTACTAGGAACCGGATGGAGGAGCGTCTGCACTCTTATTATAATTTTAAAATGTGATAAAGCAATCTTCAACACATTTGGTTCTCTTCGAGGGTTCTCGCATGTGATAATGGAAGTTGATTGCATGGAACACTCGCCACAATTCTCGCTTAATTCTGGCTCATATCCTGTTACAAATAGTAGCGCTCAGTAATATTTCCTCTTTTTTTGTTATTCAGCATGTAAACAGGTCAGCAAACCTTGCGGCGCATCTTCGTGCGAACCGTGCTTGCTGCACTTTGAATGTGGCCGAGAGCTGGCTTGATGAAACACCTCGCTTCCTACTTCTTTTTTGGCTTCCTAGTGACCAGTGTCTTGGCTGATCGTCCTAAGAATGCTTATATATGAATAAAGCTCTCCCATTTACCCGCAAAAAGATTAAGCCATATTAACCGGAAAGGAGGGAGTATGGACTAGCACTACTTTTTGGTGTGTCCCATCAACTCGTAGAACGAGGAGAAGCTTACAGGACAAGGTGAAGCTCGCTTACGCCTTTTGACTAATGCAACCTACCCTCGGTGGACATGCATCAGTCCATTCGGTGTCAGATTGTCAGAGGCATACACTGTAGTACCCAACATGCGGAGTACCATCATTGTTCGACTTCACGAAGGGGCGAAGAGCCAAGCGCAGTACTAGTACGCGTACTTGGTTTTGCACCTTCATACTACTCCACCCTCCGTCACAGTTTACAGGGCGCGCTTCATTATGATGCATTTCTCTCAATGCATTTCCACCACCAGAGAGACTTTAGACGCGTTTGGTTTAATGCTCAATTAATTAGGGCGTGGTAACCGCAATCAAGTCCACAATTTTCTCTCCATGTACTGTACTACTACGGAGTGCATGCATGTGTGTACCCGGGGTGGAAGCACTGCATGCATGTGTGTACGCATTATTCCCTCTAGTAATAGACGCCGTGCTATAACTACCAATGCTATTTTTCAGGCCGATCGCTAGTCGCCTTGGTCCCACAGATTTTTTTCTTTTTTCTGAAGCGCGTTGTATAAACAGTGACGGATGGAGTAGTATGAGCGGATTCAAAGAAGAGCGTATTGATGGTTGCTTCTTCAGAGCAACTTACAGTGGGAAAGGTGGGGCTTATGATTTGACTGCTCATTACTCACTATTAATGCGGCGCAACGACCGGGCTGAGTCTCCCATGCGGTTGTGCACTACCCCCTCGGTTCTTAAATATACTCCGGAGTATTTGTCTTTCTAAAATATGTTGAAATCTCTGTTAAGACGAATAGAATATTTAGGAACGGAGGGAGTACACATACGAAGCAAAATGAGTGAATCTACACTCTAAAATATGCCCGTTTGAAATTTGTAAAAAGACAAATATTTAGGAATGAAGGAGTATAATTTCGTGCATGGCACATGGACCCGGATGATGAAGAGGCTTCTGGCAATGCTATCAAGCTTCCATCATTGTTTACATAATTGACGTACTATACAAATAATTTTCCAGCGACATGAAATTGTACAATGGTGTGAGCTTTCAGCTTTTGTTTCGCGTGTCTTGCCATCGATGCTCTTTCGGAAACAATAAAAAACTAACTTCCTTGCTAATGCATGTCAATTATTAGCAGATCAGAGCTAATAATTACATCACAACTGAAGACAAAGTTGTGAGAAGGTGTTAAATTAAAATTGATCCATTCTTTCATTGGCAGCAACGTCCCCCCAGCTCTGTCTAAATCAACAAGGCATGTTGGGAAAAAAGTAGCTGTCTGGAGCATGCAACATTCCGATCATTTTGTGCAGTTCCACTAAAATAGAGCTGAGCGTCCCTGTTCCAAAGATATCAAGTGTGATTACGGTAATAGAGGACTGCTGATGAAACAATACACACACAAATAGAAGCCGGTCACCTTTGCGGTCTCTCTTAAGACTAACTAGTTGGAGAAGATTAGGCTCGGAGTTGGATGAGGAGGATAGAGCAAAACCAATCTCCCTTTGTGCAGTCGCACTGAAATGTAGAGACGTTGCCCGTGTGACATTTTAGTACAACTGCACAAAACACTCTTAAGAAAAAAGTGTTTTGTGCAGTTCACCAAAAGGTCGCAATAGCAACGAGGTGAAATGGATAGCACTGTTTGCAAAAAAGAGGTAGAAAGGAAACAATTACTGGCCAATAACAGTTGATGACACATGCGACGACAAAAAAGAAGCATATTCCTTGTCCTAAGGGAAGATAACAACACGGTTGTGTTTGTCTAAAACGGTGTGAGGACGAGAATGCAATATGGAAAGTACACCGGACGAGCTACGTTTTGGACAAAGAACTATGGAAGATCCACATGCAGCGACGTGGGAAAACGGGCAGTGGAGCAAGGCCGGAGGGGATACCTGGAGGTCGTCGGGATGTAACTAGGTGAGCGGCAGCGGGCGGAATCTGCGAGTAGGTGGCGTAGGCCCTGCCGCGCCGAAGCTTGGTCAGAGAGAACGGCGTGTACCGCAGATCGGGACGTGCTGCCTCGGCGATGTCGAACGGAGAAACGATGCACTTCCTTCCTTTCCCCCGGCGAACAGGATGCGACCGAATCAGTGACCAACGGTGAGAGAGAGAGAGGCCACCGCACTCCCTTTCCCCCGGTGGACGGGATGCAGCCGGATCAGTGACCAGCGGTGAGAGAGAGAGGCCACCGCACTCCCTTTCCCCCGGTGGACGGGATGCGGCCGGATCAGTGACCAACGGTGAGAGAGAGAGAGAGGCCACCGGAGCCTTGTGTGAGATACTATGAAGAGCGGACTACCTTTTCCTCCATAAAAATCGTTTTATATTCTGTGTATGTGCCATTGAGCGCTATAACTTTATTTAAAAATAACGCAGCAACGCGTCAAGTCGAACTTTGTTTCGTGCACGCGTGGTACACGACCTCCCTAGGTAAACAACCGCTACAGGCGTTCAAATTAGCATGTGGGCTGCCATTTCGTAAAGAAATGAGCTCAACCGTGTACCCGCGCGGGTGTGGCTGGGCACGAAGCGTGAGTACGTGCACGGTGCACCTATTCTCTTCTTGTATACGTACACCACCTACGTGGGGTTGTGTGA